>NC_036242.1:28671547-28741192 GCF_002742605.1 Olea europaea var. sylvestris | reverse complement strand
TTTTTTAATTATTTATTTAATCACTTAATTAAATAAAAAATTAATATTTAATATAATTTCTTATTTAGATATTTCATTATTTAATTATCTTAATTGGTTATGTATATTATGTATTTAAAATGTAATTACTTTATTTAATTATTTATTTAATCACTTATTTAAATAAAAGAATTAATATTTATTTTAATTCTTATTTAAATATTTCATTAATTAATTATCTTAATTAATTATGTATATTCTTTATTTAATATTTAATTACTTTGGTTAGTTATTTATTTAATCACTTAATTAAATAAAAAATAATATTTAATTTAATTTCTTATTTAGATATTTCAGTAATTAATTATCTTAATTGGTTATGTCTATTATATTGTCATTAATATTTAATTACTTTATTTTAGTTATTTATTTAAATAAAAATATTATACCATAATGCACATGTGACATAACATTATTGGATATTTGAAAAACAGTTTTTTCGATCATCCACTCATGGAACTCCATATGTACATCATGAACATCCTTATGAATTAGTACATGTAGAATTATCCAATATTTAATTTGATTTCTTATTTAAATATTTTTTTTATTAATTATCTTGATTGGTTATGCATATTTAATTATTTATTTTAAAAACTTACTCAAATAAAAAATTAATATTTAATTTAGTTTCTTCTTTAAATATTTCATTAATTAATTATCTTAATTTGTTATGTATATAGTTTATTTAATATTTCATTACTTTATTTAATCACTTATTCGAATAGAAAATTTATATTTAATTTAATTTATTCTTTAAATATCTCATTAATTAATTATCTTAATTGTTTATGTATATTATTTATTGAATATTTAATTAGAACATAAATCACATGGTGTATGAGAATATTTAACAGAGATGGAAGTTGAACTTTAGACATGGTCAGATTTACAATACATTAAACATTATTCAATAATGCCAATACTATATTTCCTCTACAAAATGAAGTCGAGTGAGAAGTTTCCAATTATGGTATATTACTTTCTACCTAACGAATGTGTAATATCTATTTAAATCCTATGTACTCTCTATTTATAGTGTGTTATTGATTTCCTCAATTTTCTTTATTTATAGTGTGTTATATATGTAATTAAGAGTAATTAGTTATTTATTATATAATTACATAAAAACTAAAGTATTACAAACATTTTAAAAAAAATGCTTACTTTTGAAATTATTACAATTACGGATCACAATGTACATAAAAGAACGCTTGCATTTTAATGTGTGTTTAGTTTATTAGCTCTACACCACGTTCGATACTAAAAATTTAATGTACTTCAATTAGGGTTGTCAATGAATTGAATTTTGACCCGAATTCGATGAAATTAATGAGAGATGGATTTAGGGTCTCAATCCGATAACCCAATCGAGATTCGAATTCGATAATTCGTTAAGCAAATGAATTAATAGATTGGATTTTGATCCGAATTTGATCTAAATCCAATGAAATTAATGGGAGATAGATTTAGGGCCTTAATCTGATAACCCAATCGAGATTCAAACTCGATAATCCGTTAACTAAATGAATCAAATATGGATATAGGTCATTCCTATCTGATAAATAAATAAAATCTTTATTTTTCTAATTTTTTCAATTTCGGATCGGATACCCGATAACATAGTTAATCGGATATGGATTTAACATTCAAATATCCGTCGAATTATTGGATCGGATTGGATCAGATAGGATAATTATTATTAACGGATCAGATCGGATTTGAGCAAATCCGATCCATATATCCGATCCATTTACAACCCTAACTTAAATGCGAAGATTTCACAGTCGCCCAAGTCGATTTCACAAAAGAGGTTGAGCAACGTACCGTCAACAGATGTTCTCTTTTTTACCTCGATCGAATGGAAAAACAATGTGTTGTGACAACAATCTAGTCCTCTTGCTAACAATTTGCTCTGGCATGTCAAAAATATGTTTCGTACAAGGTGCCATCCAAACTCGCGACATTATCTGTCAGGTTGGGGGTCCTCTTCGACATAGTTATGTATATTATTTATTTAATATTTAATTACGTTGTTTAATTATTTATTTAATCACTTAATTAAATAAAAAAGTAATATTTAATTTAATTTCTTATTTAGATATTTCATTTATAAATTATCTTAATTAGCTGTGTGTAGTATGTATTTAATATTTCATTACGTTATTTAAATAAATTTCACAATATATACAATTATCTCATAAAAAAATACAATTATTACAATTATTTCATCCCCACCATCGACACCTCTTCCATCTCCACTGACATCCATAATGATTCTAATGAAACAACTGTATACATCCCCACCCCTCCACCGTCACCCTTCCTGTCACCATCTCCGCTACTCTCTATTACTGTTTGAGACCCTTATCACCTACGTACTGTATCTCTTCAGATATGACTCTGACCCTCCTTCTCGATCAATGGTCACAGCTCAGTGAGCAATTCAAGCTGACATATTAATATTTCACTGAGCTAATGACCATGCATCGAGATTTCAAAATGACGTACAACATAAATCACAAAATGAATAATATGTATTTCAGGATCGTCGAGGAAAGCTGATAACCGTCAGCTTTGTCCTATGGATAGTTGTTGAATGTGTCAATGTCATTGACAACCTCCAAATGAAAGACGCCAATCAACGTTTTCTTGTGATGATACCTCAGTATGCTCTCCAGTATAAACACCATCCCCAACTTCAACTTGTCAAACATATCGTCATATTTCTTGAATGCATCTACTAACCGTGCCAGAGTTACCGTCATAAGTAGGATCGGTATAACAGGTCTGTGTACTTTTCATCCAACAAAATAGGACTAATGCGAAGCTGGCAAATTTATAGTTCGACGCAACTTTGTCAGCAATCTGTCTTATGGCTGCATTCAAATGGTAATCCATCTTGTAAAATTTAAAATATTTATATTTCTTTGTTATTTATGTCAATTAATTATTTTTATTGCTTAATTAACATTTAAGTTACTTGTTTATTGAATTTATATCAATTAGTTATTTATTATCATTTAAATAATCATTTAATTATTTATCATTCAAATAATCATTTAATTATTTATCATTCAAATAATCATTTAATTATTATTTAAATGTTCACCGAGTTAATGACCATATATCGAAATTTTGAAATGACGTACAACATAAATCACAAATGAATAATACGTATCTCAGGATCGTTGAGGAGAGCTGATAACTGTCAGCTTTATCCCCATGGATAGTTGTTGAATGTGTTAATGTCATCAACAACTTCCAAATGAAAGACGTCGATCGACGTTTTATTGTGATGACACCTCAGTATGCTCTCTAGTATAAATATCCAAAACTTCAACTTGTCAAACATATCGTCGCATTCATTGAATGCATCACCTAACCGTGCCAAAGTTACCGTCATAAGCAAGATTGGTGTAACAGGTGTGCGCGCTCTTCATCCAACAAATCTAGAACTAATGCGAAGCTGACAAAATTATAGTTTGGCGTAACTTTGTCGGGAATCTATCTCATAGCGACGTCCAAATAGTAATTCATCTTGTAAAATTTAAAATATTTGGACCTTGTATAAGAGACAATAGATAGAACATAATATTTGAAAATTAAATAGTTTATTTACTTATTTAAATTGTGTATTAAATATTTAATTATTAACTATTTATTTAAATTGTTTATTGAATATTTAATTGTTAACTATTTATTTAAATTGTTCATTTAAATTGTTCATTCAATATTTAAATGCGTATTTAAATTATTTATTTTAATTGTTTGGTTGTTTATTTAATATTTATTTTAATTGTTAATTGAATGTTTAATTGTTTATTTTGAATGTTAATTATTTATTTCAAATGTTTATTTAATATTTAATTACTTATTTTTATTATTTATATTTATGGTTCATTTAAATTATTTATTTAATACTTAAATGTTAATTATTTTTTATTTAATACTTAAATGTTAATTATTTATTTCAATTGTTTGTTTAATATTTAATTACTTATTTAAATTACTTCTTTTTATATTTATTGTTCATTTAAAATATTTATTTAATATTTAAATTCTAATTATTTATTTCAATTGTTTATTTAATATTTAAATACATATTTAAACTAGTTTTTATTATTTATGTTAATTAATTATTTTTATTGCTTAATTAACATTTAAGTTACTTGTTTATTGAATTTATTTCAATTAGTTATTTATTATTTCAATTCATTATTTTAATTATTTTATTAATATTTATTTAATTTATTTCAATTAGTTATTTATTATTTCAATTCATTATTTTAATTATTTTATTAATATTTATTTAATTTATTTCAATTAGTTATTTATTATTTCAATTCATTATTTTAATTATTTTATTAATATTTATTTAATTTATTTCAATTAGTTATTTATTATTTCAATTCATTATTTTAATTATTTTATTAATATTTATTTAATTTATTTCAATTAGTTATTTATTATTTCAATTCATTATTTTAATTATTTTATTAATATTTATTTAATTTATTTCAATTAGTTATTTATTATTTCAATTCATTATTTTAATTATTTTATTAATATTTATTTAATTTATTTCAATTAGTTATTTATTATTTCAATTCATTATTTTAATTATTTTACTAACATTTAATTTAATTATTTATTTTTAATTAATGTTTAAATACTTTTTTTAATTCTTTATGCATATTGCTTATTTAATATTTAAAAATTTATTTTAATTACTTTGCAGAAATTTAATTTGATTGATATTTTAATTTCCTAATTTAATTACTTATTTATTATTTTATAAATGTTTAAATATTTATTAAAATTCTTTATATATATTACTTATTTAAAATTTAATTATTTCTTTAATTTTTTTACTATTGCTTAACATAAAATAAGTAATTAAACTAAATTAACAAATAATAAATATTTAGATAAATAATAAAACATTTATATTAAGCATTTCAAAGAAATAATTTTAAATACATAATATGCATTAAAATTAAACAATTCAAATAATAATTAAATATTAGACAAAACAATATAAGCAATTAAAATAAATAGCTTCAATAATTAAATGAAATATATAAATAAGTAATAAAAAAAATTGTTTGGGCCTAGATAATGGTCAGCCCAGATGGCCCAGTTGACTGGGCTATCTGGACGAGTCTGGGCCGTCTTGTTTGCTGTGCCAACCATCTCTTTCGTGGAGATCGCTAGAAAACTCTTTTTCTGACGATCTCCACTCCATTTCCCCCCCGAAATTATTATTCTTATCCAAAAATCATGTATTTTTTCAAAAATCAACACATGTATCTAAAATCATTTTTTTTTTTCCAAAAATCAACATAAAAACATTAAATATGGGTAGCCTATTTTCCTTTTTTGTCGGTGCTACGGTAATTTCCCTATTTCCTTACTATCTTCTCTCTCTTCTTTAAATGATAAGGGTAAATTTTAATTTCTCTTGCTTTTCAATATTTTAAATATTTTTGTTTTTTTTTTTTTAATTGGTCAAAGTCCTCTTTGCAAATTGGCCGGGCCGGTCCACTATTTCCTCGAGTGGGACCACTCCCCGCTTTTCGTCCATTTCCTTCCTACGCGATCAATTGGACACGACAGATAGCTTCACCTCACTTCTACCTTTACATTTAATGCAGAGCTTCAGATTTGTGTCTTTCCGATGATCTGAAAGTTAAATAGGTAAATTTTAATCATTATTATACTATCAAGTTGTATTTTTTTTTCTTCATGAGTAATTTAATTTGATTTTTTAATCACATAAGTGAATTACTCACGAAACTCTGCATCGTCTGATAATTCATTCCTAGTTTTGAATAATCATGGGTTGGGTTTTTAATTTAGAGAATTTCTATAGTAATAGGACATTATGTTATTCCAAGCTTTTGAATTAATTAGCTTGCAGTTGCCGTCAGAACTCAGAAGGTGTCCATCATAATGTCAAATTTAGGGGATTAATTGGTATCAAATATTAGTGGTAGATTTATAGTACACAGCGAATGTTGATCCCATTATCAAAGTGGTAGACTTAGAAAAAGATATAATTCTTATGACCTAAGGCGATTACCCTCAGCACAGTAGTTAGGGACTTAATGCCATTATTTGGTAAGCCTC
This sequence comes from Olea europaea var. sylvestris, assembly GCF_002742605.1. Taxonomy (NCBI): domain Eukaryota; kingdom Viridiplantae; phylum Streptophyta; class Magnoliopsida; order Lamiales; family Oleaceae; genus Olea; species Olea europaea. The sequence goes on along the minus strand of NC_036242.1, from coordinate 28,735,021 downwards.
CTAAGCAATGCTGGATGGAATTGAGCAAGGACGAATAAAAAATTTACTTGTCTAAATGCTCCAAATCAATTACCATCGGTTGGTGCCGGTTGCTAGCGAGTGAGGAAATCAGAATTGGGCTTATGAAGTAGAGGCTGACCTCGAAGCTCCAGCTTACTTAGGAATTGAACATACGAATTTTTCAATTACGAGATGAGCATTTTAATCTATCTGTGGCGTATGCAAAGCAGGAATCCCTGTACATGGTGAATAACCAAATTACCCAGTGACATACAGTAAAGGAAAATAGTATTTAATGTGGTAAACCTCCTATCACACTAGCTAAACATAGGGCAGTTTCTGTATGAGTGATTTTTATTTATTTTTAGTATGCCCAGAGCTTCGGAGATTATGTCAATGCAAATTTAAACTTTACGTGGCATGACCTCAATAGATTTTTTTTTTAATAATTTGGTGCAACATATTTGTAGATGATGCAATGGTGGTATACAAATAATGCATTACATATTGATCTACATGTCTTATATCAGTTTATTATGCCATCTTTAATGATCTGACTGGTATGATGTCCTTCCAACGTTGATTCTCGTTGAACATCACGCTACTGTTTCGTTTGTGGGAGCACCACCGCTGCTTGCATCTTTGGTACTTGATTCATAAAGAATGTAACTTTTGCGAATGAACCGAACACAGGGGGCGGTGGGGGGGGGGGGGGGGGGTTGTTCCAATGCTACGCCTTAAACCACTCGGCCATCTCTCCTATATAATGATTATGATCCAAAAAACGAGTATGTTAATATTATAGATTCATTCTCGTTCAGATGGTTAAAATTTGTTATCTTCTTTTGCATAAATCTCTACATATATTTGGTGCCTTTCCAGATAAAAGTATTCTTTGGAAAGTAGGATTCTCACTTTCACTCTATCTTCAGTTATATCGTAGGTCAGCTTATACAAGTTGATTAGCTCCACACTAAATTTTTGCAGTATATGCCTGCAGATTTATGAATGATAGATACCAATGCAGCTAATTGAGGTGAGCATCCAATTATTGCAGTATTATCACTGGGATTGCTCTCCCTCTCTCTCTCTCTCTCTCTCCCTCCTTTGTGACTCTTTATATTTGCAGTCAACTGTATTGACATCTAGGCATAAATTAGCTTACCATCCCGTCAGTATTAACGTAGAAATAAATGCATAATGCGTGTACTTCCTTATGACTCATTGGTAGATACAGTGCTTTTGTTCTTTATTATTGTATTTCCAGATAGATGTAATTTATCTCTAGTTTATAATTTTTTCTCACCACATTAGAGTTAGATAAAATTGTGTTTTATGGGTACAAGTGAGTTTTACACTTCATGAACAAAGTTCATATGACTATTATGTATTCTAATGTAGGTTGTAATCTTACCGATTTATATTCAAGAGATTACGTAAAGAGGAGCTTCATTGACAGGGTTTGAGCAGCAAGAATTGACATCCGGAATTTTGATCTGAGAATTCTCTGATATTCAGTTCAATGTTATTGTCACATAAGAGAATTGGTTGTTCGAGCACTCAAAGTGTTGTTTGGCTTGGCATCTGAGCTATCTCCCCGATATCATCTCTTCTTTCTCGATTCTTGCAAAAGTTCATTGCAGTATTTCAATGAGTGACTCAACTGAAGATATTAGTTCTTGCACAAAGTCTGACGTGACAAGTTTTTCTACTAGTACAAATGTATCAAAAAGACGTTCATTCACTTCTGGCTCTACATCTTTTGAGCATCAGCCTTTAAGACCAATAGTTTTGTCCAAAGATTGGAAGATTGTAAAGGGAAGTGCTGGTCAGGCGGCATCATTTCTAATTAAAACTCTTGCATTAGAGACATTGCGAAGGTTCTCAAATGCAAGGTGTCCGTTCCTCTGGACTGGGCTGCAAGCTTTGCAAATTCTTTGTTATCCCCCATTTAAATGGCTTCAGTGCTGGAATCCTTTTGGATTCGTAATTAAAGGAATGCAGGTAGGTTCTTAATTGACAGAGGTGTGATATGCATTCCATAGCTAAGCATTTGCACGCATATTATATGATATAGGTTGAAAACTTGCATTATTCAATTTACAAATTGCTTGAAGCCTCCCTAGAGCTCTATGTTCAACAGTGAAGGTAGGATTTTTCTGTTGCAAAAAAAAAACTAGGAGCTATCATTCCTTGATCTTTTGTGCATATTTGGTGGGATGTCTGTTTTCATAGTCATTTGAAGCTTTATTTAAGGATGTTGATGTGATTCAAGAATACTACAAGTGTCAGGGCCGAAATTTGACTTCTAATCCACGCAACATGAAGCAGCATGGTCAACTAACTTGAAATTCTTAAACGTTGTTATGTATTTGTCTACCTGAATGTGTTTCTGAATCAAACAGTGCACATCCAACTGATTTTGGACTTATTTGAATACATTGTCTTTCCAAAGATACAGCTAATAAAGTTATTCTTGAAAGGTTTATAGATTTATATATTCTATTTGGGCATTCTTTGAAGGCCAGATATTACGTTTAATAATTAGATAGTAATAATAATTTCACTTAATCTTGTACTTGTTATATAAGTTTAAAACTCAATAATGTTTTGTGGAATATAAATATTGAGAAATTGGTTTCACATTTTCTTTGAACATTGGATTTCTTTCTGTTAAAAATTATTTTTCTTATCAAGCTAATTTTAATATCATTATTACTTAGATTTTCTTTGAAACGCTGGATTTTACATTTGCTCAACAGTGGATTATACACGTGAAAATAAGAAGTAGTGTCAATATTGAAGAAGCATCTACATGGTTTCATTTTGAATCTCCTTCTTGGGCTTGCTTAAAATTGAGACCACATTTGTTAAAGCCTGGCTGTGGAATCGATTTATATCATTTAACCATGGAGGTTTTCACATGTTATTATACTTGTTTATTAATTTTCTCCAATTTGATTTTGTTATTAAGAGTTTGTGCCCGTATATTCATTTCTCTGGACTTTTCCTGTTCATGGTATTTATTTTTGTTGTAGATGTTATCTCGACCATTATTGGTGCTCTCCATTGGGACTGCTATCTCTAATCATTCAGATTGCAGCAATTTTGTCCCAGATGGTATTGAAAATTCTCAAAACACCAATGATTTGCAAGCAGAACCTCGATTAGAATCCCCATCTGAAGAGAGTACTGACAGCATGAGGTATGCAAATTGGTTCTTATTCTCACTTAACATCCACCAGCTTAGAGATTCGTGAACAATGTTTTTGATCAGTCTCAATGGAATGCTCGTGTTTATAGTATTTCTCTAACCCACGAAAAGATATAAAAGGTTATCTAAGCAAATGGAAAGATTATAGCAGACATCATAGGAATTATTGTGGTCAAATGCTGCTGTGCAATCTATTTGGAAGAGGGTGCTGGGCCATCTAGAGAAATAATAGGTAGGCTATATCCTACCATGAAAGATGTTGTGAAGACAAGTAAGATGTTGGGGCCATTAAATAATTGGATTAAGTCATTAAAGATAAAATGCTTGCTTTACAATCAATGCATAGCCTAAGGCTCTGTAAACATGCCCTTCTCGTCTTCTGTCTTTTATGATGCAAATGTTCGAATGCCTGAATCTCATTGCAGTTTTTTGTTCTCTCTCTCTCTCATATTTGTAAAAGTTACCCTAAACTCTGAAACTCCGGAACTACTTTAACCCCCTTCGTAAACATACACTTTGTCCCTTCTCTCGTTTGCCATTGTGCAAGATGAAGGAATTTGCTTAAATTTGGATTCTGTCTGTGCTTGCAGCAGAGTTTTACCCAGATTGAATCTGATTTTATTGCTTATCCAAATTTAAGATATCTAAAATTATGTGAACTTTTGTTTCTATTAACTGTGTCGGACTCAATGCTTAGCATTTAAGCTTCTTTCTCTGGTTTTCTACATCTATTACTCGTTTTCACTGTACAGGACTGGTGATGAAAATCCTGAAAATGACTGGCTATGCCATGTTCATAAAGAGCTAGAAAATCAGGGAATTGCTTTGCCGGAAAGGTAAATTTAGTACACTGTGTTGTTCCTGATCCTAGAACGTCTTTATAATATATCTCTGTTGTCTAATTGCAAAAAAGAACTTGAACTGTAGAGAAGCTATTACATGGAGCCCTTTGTTTGGCTCTTTATCCATACTTCATATTTGGTGCTATTCATGTGTATAATATTCCAATTAATTTATCTTGGGTCTTTTTTGACTAAACCTAGGACTCCAATCAGGTCTTGGAGCAATTCCTTTTAATTTTCTTTCTTTTTTTTCTTTTTTTTGGTTTTTGGTAAAGCAGTAATCAGCTGTCTTTTTCTTCTAGGGATTGTACAGGATAGGGCCGTCTTTGCCTGGCGGGGGATGTTTGGGTGTTAGTGCGGGCGGGATTAAAATATTCCTGTTCACTTATTTATTTAAATTTTGAAATATTTTTTATTTTGTAAATATGATTTAAATTTTAAAACATGAAATAAAATAGAAAAAAATAAAAATATAATTGCTGGGGTAGGTTCGGGGCAACGCACGCCGAGGCGGGTGGGTAATATTGCTACCCCTATTTTCTTCTTGCAATTCCTCCTTTCTATCTTCTGTTAATTACATCTGGTTTTTATCACCTACCCTACCTCTTAGTGTTTACACTATATTGTATTAGTATTACCTTATCATTTGATCTTGGGGTATACATGAAATTTTTTAACTAGTGTAATAGCATTTCTATTTATTTTATCTTGGATGAATTTACACTAAAAATGATTAATCATTGTAGGCAGAAATAATGGTGCTAATTAATATGTGTCAATATCACTATACATTTTTTTTTTAAAATTATCTTTTGTTGATCCAACAGTTTCTGTGCATCTGACCAACTCTTTTAGTGCATTTTATCATTTCGTGGGTAATTAGATTTTTTCCAATAATTGACTCCAAGGGACACTCGTTGTTCAAATATCTCTTCTTATCGTAACTTGATAAATCATCCAGTAAACATTGAATATCCTTGTTTTCCTTCTTGTAATGGAACATGACATAGCAGCATTCTGCAGAATTAACAAAGGCGATCTCCAGAGATTTTATATTGCTGCAAATGGTGATTTATCGAGTTTAATATTATCACTAAAAAAAACAATACGTTGGAGAGAGACCTACAGAATTCTCTCCGGAGGAGAACTTGAGATGTGGTCAAATATGGTCTTCTGGCATGGATTTGATGTGAACCATCGGCCATGCCTTATCATCCGTCTTGGCATGGCTTCCGCCAGCTTGTCGTCTCATCATAGACCACGCTTTGTTCAGGCAGTGGGTATGCTCTTTCAGTTCCCTCTCCGGTTTTTTATTTTTCTTCTTGATATGTACCTATGGTTCTAATGTTTCATACAGACCTGTTCAATTGTTCATATTTAGTATTTACACTTTGCAACTGTATTCTAATCTCAATTTGGAATCTGAAATACTTTGCCCCTGTTTGGGCTCCATTAAAATGAGATTTTGGCAGGAAATGTGTTTTGGAATAGTGACTTTTTGGAGAATGTGTGGTTAAAAAATAAGAAAAGTTTTGGGTTTATGTGTAACATTATTTTATAGAAGAATGTGTGGTTGAAAATGAGTTTTGGAAGAGTGGAGCCCAAATTTATGTAGTTTCTGTATCCATTGTGTATACCTAATCCTTTATTTATATGTGTTGATTAGCAATTTCGTAGATGGCTCCATAGACTGCTAGTAAGGCAGAGGGTAATTTTATTATTCTTAGGTTCTTTTATTTTTTGTTTTGGTTTTTTCTTGGGAAGCTGTGGACGTAAAGGAATGACTGATGCATTATTTATCACATCAAATCCTGAAAAGTTTAGGATTGTAGAGGAATTATATTCTTATTTTTTAATTGCATATCGTAAGAAGTTCATGATATGCAGGACAGCATGAGGTTCTAGGGATCTGTTGGCAGTTGGTAGGTAGATGAATCAGATCACAATATAAGAGAAGTCTCCTAGCTTGATTGCGAAAAAACATTACAATGCTAGAAATTAGATGAATAAGTTTTTCAAGAAAATTTGATGCTTTTGCCATCTAGATATTTTCATGAATGGCTTTGTAACATTTTTATCGATTTTTTATTCTTGCAGTTGTCCATTGAGAAAAAAAATTTTAAAAAAGAAGTAAAAGTAGCAATTATTTGTGCTTACCTTTAGCAATGGCTTGAAATTCTTATAAGAAAATTTTATTAATGAGTTTTAAATAGAGATTTTATTACAAAATCGCATCATATCTTACACATATCTTTGATTTAAGACATGCTCAAAGCATACTCATGAAAACAAAAAATTTATGAATGTTAGTATTGAAGTATCTCAGGTGGAGCATGGAGTGCTGCATTTGGTGGATGGAAAAAATCCTCAAATTACTGTTTTATTGGATTGTCACGGTTTGTCACCTCTGAGACTTCCTATGAAAATGCTAAGATACTGCTGTAATCTTTTGCAAGATAACTTCCCAAATCTTCTTGGCTGTTTGTTTATTATACGGCTTCCTCCAGTTGTTCGTGTACTTGCTCAAACATTTATTCAAGTAAGCTTCAGTGTGACATTTTTATTTTCATAAAATATGACAATATCCAAAAAGTGCTCTCTTTCTCCGGATAACTCAATTGTTGTGTGAAAACTGCTCCATTCGTCCTCAACTTTTCATTGTTGTTGCACAATCAGTCCCCAACGACGGAAATCATTCAAGTCTGTAAAATTGTCACGTGGCCCATAAGTGTCCATCTATTTTAAGCCAAAATTTGTTTCCCAACTAAGGCTGGTGCTCAAAATTTTGAACTTTGAGGCGAGTCATGTTTCCCATTAGGGGCAAGTGACAATTTAACAAAGATTTGAACGGTCTTCACTTCTGGGGACCAATTTTGCAACATTTGGGGGGTCAATGTTCTGACTTGCATCTGTATTGTATGTTGGGAACCAATAGTGAAGTTTTGCCTTTATTTCATTTCGTGAAAATGTGATGTCTCCTTTCCTCAGGTTCTCAAACCTGCCACAAAGGAAAAACTGAGAATTGTAGGAGAGACGTACCTGAAGGTTCTTTCCGAGTGTTTACAGACGCTCCCTTCGTACCTTGGAGGACAATGCACATGCACAAGATGTGCTAACCCTAGAATGGAGATAGTACAACAATCTTACTATGTTGAGCCGAACACGGCAGAGTCTGCTGCTGATAATAGTAGTACAGAGGATTTACCATCATTGCCTCCAAGCTATCCAGATGATATACTGGTTGATAGTAATCACTGCATGCAGGTACTGAGGACTGCTATCATTGGAATTCTCATATTTTGGGTTTTAATAACCTTTCTGGGAGGAATAAATGATCCCATAACTCCCTGAGGTAAGATAAGAATGCTTCTCCACTCCTCGTCGTTCCAGGATTTTATCAAGTTTTTTCCCCCTCAACGAAGCCTTGGTACCTATCAATGGGGTGTTTATATGCGTAATATCTGTGTGAGCTGTGATTTGTTGCATTTAAATGGAATACTGTAGTAAGTAATCTAAATTATTCTGAATCTTTTTTTTTTTTTTTAGTATGTCTGAGCCACATTATTTTTTAAGAATGTATTTTGAAATAGTAGATTGATGGAGAATATGTGGTTTAAAAATAAAGAAAAGTTTTGGATTTTGGCGTAATAGTATTTCATTGAAGAATGTGTGGTTGAAATGATGTCAAGAATGTATTTTATTTTGCCAAATAATGCGGATCAAACAGTTAATGTAATTCGTGTCACGTTGAAGTAGAAAATTCGTATTGTATGAAGAAAAATGACGTAGATGAATGCTAAAAAAAGTTACAATATTTGCTATCCTATTTTTCTTGGTGGAATTTTGTCGTTTTTTCGGATGTAGTTTTAGGTGGCCTCCATTAATTTGCATTTCATTATATTTCATTTTTCTATTTCTTATTTTCAACCACATAATCTTCCTTAAAATAATATTATACGTAAATCGAATTTTTTTCCTTTTTCAACCACTCATTTTTTAAAAAACACTATTTCATTCAATAACAAAATGGTTGTCAAACGAGGGCTTAGAATGTTAAACTCTGTTAATTTTGTCTTGGTAAATTCAATACCCTTTCCTAAGGGTTACCCCATATCCCATACCTTCTAACACTGCGCGCACGATGTTCCAACTTGATTGAAACGTCTAAATAGACGGTAAAGGATCATGTGATAAGCATATAATATTGTAATATATTATTTTTTGTTCCGATTATTTTCTACTCTTGATCATACATCACAACTCGATTAAAACGTCTAATTCGACCGGTAAAAAGTCGTGATAGGCACGTTTATTAAATTCATATTTTTAAGACTCACTAATATCGATTTTTTATTTTTTAATGTTCCAATTACCTTTTACTTTATATCATATATAAAGTCGTATATTTTCATTCCTTAAGTAAATTATCCTGAGCCACACATACATTGTTTTGTCACTAAGGTGAAAAATGACTCTTCCTCAATCTCTTCATCTTCTGTAGTTTGCTGAATTATAAGACGATGAGGGTTTTTTGGTACCATGAAGTTCTGCTGGCGACATTCCATAGACTCACCTACATAAACCGCAACTAATTGCAAAAATAAGATCGTGGATACCACTTGTATATGATTCTAGGAACATGAAAATGATAGAAACAACTAGTACTAAAGAAACAAGAACAACAACTACTAACTTAACCGTTATGATATTCCAGAAAAAGTTGACAACTAAGTGATAAGGACCTAGTGAAATCTTCTAAGATGTTAATAGGTAAAAGGACTGAAGATGGTTTAATATATTTTCCAAAACAACTTAAATCCTTTTTTCGGTAAGACCCACATAGAAATATGTCATTGACGTGATTAATGTAACAATAGTATTTATATCAATTGTTGGTGTGGGTAACTCTCCATGAGGCCGGCCAATTAGAAACAAATATAATAGAAACATAGTTCAAATAAAAGTAACCCAAGGACCATATTCTTCTCCAATTGAGTTTTACTCACGTCTCAAATGAATTCAAGAACATATTCGAAGATATTCTAACCCTGAGTTGGAATAATTTGTGGGATTCGAACAAATATAGTAGTTAAAACTAATAAGATAGCAATTAAAACTCAAAAAATAAGTAGTACTAGGTCATGGACTTGGAAACACCCTATTTGCCAATATAAACGTTGGTCAACTACTAGATGTGTATCATATAAACCATAGTGTGCTGATGGAACATGATAGTTCTGGATGGAAAAAAAAAAAAAAGGAACTTTAAACAAAATTATTTTGATTTAATAATCTCTTTGCCTATTAGGGTGGTCGGATATTTGAAATACCAACTAATATTTAGGATACTATCTATCCCATGACATCCCCAATTGTTTTTATCCCAGAAAGAATTGAATTTTCAAAGTAAATTATTAATCTTATTAACCAAGGATTTTTTAGCTAGAATGACCCTCGTTTAGAAGGTATTGTTCAAAGATTATCAATACCTAATAAAATTGATGTGACAATAGCTCTGCGGAAATCTAGTATTTACTTGATCCAGGATGTTTGATGTATATACCATTTCGAAATAATCTATTACTCTACTAAAAAATCGTTTCATGGAAGTTTCTATCACTTCATTGTAAAATAATAAATTGACCTGTTCTACCATAAGTACCTCCATATTCCGCCGAGTATGGTTTGATAATAAGTTTGAGTCGTGATTGAAAAACTTCCTTTCTTCAATCTTAATTCTAGGAGACATTTTAGAACTAGGACTTTTTTGAATTGAAGTTAGCTACCATATGAACAAGCCCAAGAAAACCTTGGCTTGTTCAATTGCTTAATAAAGAGAAATATGACAAGTAGTGGTTTGGATGTATGTAAAAGAATTTCTTTTTTATACTTCTTACCATTAGATAGTGTCCATAAATCTCATAATAAGTACTTAAAGTTTATAGTGAACTTCAATGGAACTTTCTCTTGAAGAAATAGCTCGATGATTTAATCGCCATCGGGACCATCTAATTTTATTTATTTTTGGTCGATAAGCTCCAATTGTGTCATAGGAATTAGAAATAGGAGTTCTTTCGTATACATACATAGTTATTATTGTTATCTTTTTTTATATTGATAGTTTCTACAAATTCACAAATATACCTAATTACACAAATATCTTGATGATTCCTGCTTTTTAAAACACGATGTCCAATAAACATATCTTGAGTTGGTATGAAAGTGAGATCCCCTATAGCTAGAGCAAAAAATTCATATGAGAAAATGTAAGTAAATAGGCGCCTTCCAAATAAAGTTACATAAATAGCTATTTGATCCCTTACAAAATCTGCATTGATTTCCTTTCCTACTAATGGATGTAAAAGAACAGCACACCTCTTCACTAACATAGGTTGAAATGCTTGTAAGCTTAATTAGCAATACAGGATGCCTTTGCACAATTTCTTGAAGTATTTTTCATACTACCAATTGTTTTTCCAACTCCTATGTTCGAAGCAAGTTGATGTCTAATAAGATCACAAACTACTAATGTTTAGAAAAGCTCTATTGTTATTTCATGCAGCAATTAATCTCGATGTAATGGAAGTAAAAGTCTCACAACAATAACGGAATGACCTAAATAATCAAACCGTTTTTTCTAAAAGAGTCTCATAAAATCTTCATTCTTTGCTATAATTACATCTCAAAATGACTTGTAAACTTTATTATGACCATCCCTTATTGGTTGTTCAGGGATTTTACTATCAAGAAACAAGAAGTGTATCCACTACTTGTTGTACTAATTTCTCCTCAAAATTACAAATTCTTTGGTGAAGGTTTTCTTGTTCTTAATAGATCAGCAAGAATATTGTTCTAATTTGTAGCTATTCTATTAGTAATATCCAAGCTCATTAGTTTACCCCATCTATATGAATGATGGGTCTCAAATCAAGAGAGAGAATCAATACTAAGCACAAAACCATCCATTTGAGTTCTATACCCATTAGTCATTTATCATGTGCGGAGTGGACATTTGACCATCTAGCTGATATTTGAATGGGATGCCTTGCGTACAATGTTAAAAGGTTGGAGACTGCCACAAACTAAAGGTTATGAACATGAATGCCACACTAAAGAAATGTTCGAGACCCCTAAAAGAATTTACCCTCATTTAAACGATGTGAGATTTGTATGAGCTTTAAATGGAGAAATTTTTCACGATAAATCTATATTGGGGCTGCCAAGAAGGCGACGGGTCCTCGACTGCGATTCATTAGCTGCCACGTGTTGAATACAATGGTCTGAATCAGAATCCACCATTGTCATGGGTTGAATGTAGAAAAGTTGTATGACATAAAGAAGATGTAAGGATTTTAGTCAAAAACATATATAATTTACCACTTGTGACCTTTGGGAGCCTGAACAGATTTTATTAAATCTTTTGCTGTACTTATTTTTTTAAAGGAAAATCTGTTTATTTATTTTGATTATATATCTTAGTTGGATCCACTCAAACACATCAAATTCGATTGGACAATTCGGTGTGCTTCAAAGTGCTATGTCCTAACTTCTTATGCCACCATTTCTAGTAATGAAATGCTGATACAATATATACTTTTTAGTTTTCCATTCATACTAGGTACAATTTGTGGATTATGACATTCGACAAAATAAAATAATGGAGAGGATTATTCCAATTTCTTTTGCTGTTTTGAAAATTGTACGGACTTTTTTATACTCTCGATATAACATGTTAATAAAGAATCGGGTTAAAGTCCGATCAATTGGTTGGTTCAGTCGATTATCGTGTATTTAATACATTGTTATGAATATCGTAGATATTATGGAATAATGGTACGATTGTTGAGTTTGTCAACAAGACTTTACAAGTTTATGAGGATAGATGGTGTAAATGACAAACTTATTTAAGACTATCAATATATAAATGTAAATTTACGTCAAATCACGCACGTCTACATTCATCCGTAACGAACCTTATTCACCATTAATCATAAATAAAGCATTGCACCGAATAGGTTAGAACTCATTTTCATGCACCTAAATCCCACTTGTGCATTTTTACTTTTAATCTTTAATGGGCATTGCTTTCCTTTATTAAACATCACCTATCATTTTTTTTACTTCGTTTTCTAATCCTAAATAAACACTGTTTTTATTTCTTATCCATAAAATTCCAACTCAAGTGCCATTATCTCAAAATCTCTCAAAATTTCTTTTAATTTCCTGTGCATGTAATGAGTAATATTATGACCTCAAATTCAAGATTATATGTCATTCGAACCATTCACATCGAGTAAGTTTGGTAAAGTATTTTTGTAGATAAAAAGTTGTAGATTCTTAAAAAATGTGCGAATAAAAAGTGAATAAATGATATATTTCTAGTGTCATAGTTTTGTACACTTTCAATAGATGACATATTACATAAGACGACTCAACAAAATAGACAATAAACTTAATAAATTTTATTAGATATCACTCGTCTTTTATAACATTCAAAAACAACTGAGAAGTGTATTTTGTATACTTCTCTAGGTCATTAAATTGAAGTACTTATTAATTGATTTAAGTGTATTTTGTACACTTATCTAAGTCATTAAATTAAAATATTTATTAGTAATTTGGATAAATTATAATTTAATTATGTATTAATTATGTTTGTTAGATTGAACTTAATGCAAATTGGTGGAAAAAGTGAAAGAAATACAAAGTGTGGGGACCAAAATGTAAATATTTAATAGTTGATTTGGACCATAAAAATGATGATTGAAGATCACATATAATCAACTAGAATGAAGTCAAAGGGATGAAATATAGTTGAAGTATTTTCACAAATCAATTTTTAGTTGAAGAATTTAGGCTCCGAATTTTGAGCTTCAACTTGAAACCCATTTTCGAGATAGAAAACATTCAAATGGAAAAATTTGTATATACAGAAGAATTGTAGCCATTTGAATCTTCTTTCCTACACATTTTAAATCATCACAATTGAATATTGGAAGAGAAAGTTATAATCAAATTACCGAAAGCTGCTCAGGAAGAACTCCGCGAACTTGTGCGTGGGCATGGACTATTTTTGGAGTGCCCTCGAAATCAAAATTTTAATTACCCAAAAGCCATTTGGATCAATGGTGTGCACGTGATGGTTATGCCTGCGCGTGGTTATGCCTGTGCACGCGCGAGAGCCATTTTTGCAGATGAATCAATAGTTTCCTTTCACATTTCAAACTCTTTTGGAACCCATATTGGATTCGATGTTGACCTAAAATTGACTATTATAAATAGAGAACTTGGGAGAAACAGTGAAAAAAAAAACCCATATTTTGCTTCTTCATACACAATAATATCATCAAAAATAATGGGCCTAATCATCACTTTTAAGAAAGAAGATCAAGCCCTAGCAAAAATTGAAGGTCAATTACATCAAGAAATTAAAGAATTCAACACTGGACTTGAAAATCAACATTTTTTGTATTCTTTTATGATCCATGTGATATTTTTCAATTCTTCTTCTTGTAATTCATTTAAAACCATACTAAGCTAGACCCCTTTTTGGTATTGGATGAGATGAATCTTATTGTTTATTTGTTTTTAATTCAAGACTAGTAATTTAGTTTAATTCTAGTGTTTCTTGATTAGTTTTGAATACTCATTGCATTATTTAATTGTTTGGCCACCAATTAGATAATTAGATGCTTGTTGTAGTGTTGGAAAACTCACAATAAATTACAACGTAGCAAATTGACATTTGTGCAATAGATGTTAGTAATAACATTTACCGCTTGTGCAAATTATCTAAAATTTAATGCGTTCTAACTATTCGAATTCGGGCCAGGTATCGATTCGGGTCATAATTAGAATATAATTAATTTGGCTTTAAAAAAAATTAAATACATTAGCTTTTTCAATTGCCAAGAACATATGAAAGGAACGGGCGGAGTCATAATTAATACAATCATCCATAATTTGATAAAATCAAACTTTTATTGCTTTCTTAAATTAACTTAACAAAAATCAAATCAAAACGTCTCTTTTTTTTTTTCCTTTTTTTACATAATTCAAATTACATACATAACTAATAAATTTTAACTGAAATATATTCTTTATGGGACGATACTCTCAACTCATTAAATTTATTACTCGTCAGTGATTACAGGATTTCGCACTAACAACAACTTACAAAACACTCTCTCGAGACTCGACCAGAATTAATTAAAAACCAAGACTAAGACAATGGGATAATATAATATATCTATTACTTTAAAAAAGTCTCGTGTTAGACAAGGAGACAAATCGATTTACAACTTTACGCATGGTATCCCACCATACAAGGTCAGAGAAGAGCTGCTGCCAATTTCCCAGGAAAAAATTTCTATTTCAGCTGACACAAAGTGGGTAGATGGTGGATCTCTCTCTCTTTCTCTCTCCCACCAAACAAGTCCATGAGTAAGCTTTATGAAATGCTTACATAGGCAATAAGCGCACTGATATAAGCCATCCTACGAAATTCAGATGCAAAAAGGGAAACCTTTGCTTTAACGAACATTGATCATTATTATATACACTCAAGAATTTTCGCCACGTCCAAACTTGACCCTTTAGTCTCTTCAATGAACACAATCTGACGCAATGGCCTTATTGTTTCCCCTTACTTAAACCCCACCATTCAACCTCTCCCAAAATGTACCCTACCCTCCCCAATTTCTCTTCTTCAAGCTTCAACGAGTAATTCAATCTTGTCGCCTAGAATAATGGCCTCAAGAAATGAATCCAACCGCAGTCGAGATCTATGGCGATCATGCTTGGCCGCAGCGTTGAAGACTGCATTAGCCTGCACTATAGTTGGTTGCATCACTCTATATGCTCCCAAGGCCATCAAGCGCGAAATAGCGTTCCCCGCATTTTCATACGTGACGGTTATCCTCATTGTGACCGATGCCACATTAGGTGACACATTACGCGGTTGTTGGCTCGCCTTCTATGCTTCATTCCAAGGCGTTTTTCCAGCTATCCTCAGCCTGTGGTTGATTGGACCTTTCTCTTCTTCAAACTCCAACGAGTAATTCAATCTTGACGCCTAGAATAATGGCCTCAAGAAATGAATCCAACCGCAGTCGAGATCTATGGCGATCATGCTTGGCCGCAGCGTTGAAGACTGCATTAGCCTGCACTATAGTTGGTTGCATCACTCTATATGCTCCCAAGGCCATCAAGCGCGAAATAGCGTTCCCCGCATTTTCATACGTGACGGTTATCCTCATTGTGACCGATGCCACATTAGGTGACACATTACGCGGTTGTTGGCTCGCCTTCTATGCTTCATTCCAAGGCGTTTTTCCGGCTATCCTCAGCCTGTGGTTGATTGGACCGTCACGACTCACCACGAGCACCACCGCGGCCATGGTGGCAGTGAGTGCATTCTTGGTGGTGCTACCTGAGAACACCCACTTGATATCTAAGCGAATAGCACTTGGCCAGATAGTCATTGTCTATGTAATAGGCTTTGTCAATGGCATGCACACTGAACCCGTTATGCATCCTATCCGTGTGGCTGCAAGCACAGCCCTTGGAGTGGTGGCTTGTGTTTTGGCCCTTTTGTTCCCCTATCCAAGTTTGGCATGTCGTGAGGTAACAATATTGGACATTTCCTAGTAAAATTAGCTGCTAAAACCATATCTATTTTCAAAATAAGTTAAAAGAATCTCTCGTATAGAAAGACATGCACATTAGTATTATTCTACATGGATATCGTCTCTGTTATTTGGAAAAAGATGAGAATTTTCTAGCAATTTTTGAGACTAATTTTGTTTTTTAATCCTAAACCTGTATGAAGTGAAATAATAAACATAGACAAGATATCGCGTTTCGCTCTCATTTTCTTCAAGATCATCTTAACCACAAATTTTATGGAACTATAACTTTTTTCATCAACTTTTATCAAAATATACTAAAAATCTGATTTTTAACTAAACCAAACAAGGTGTAATATGTTGAATGATTAAATAGAGGACTAAATGTTTATGTTTTTGTGTTTCAGGTGACAGAGAATTTCAAGCTTTTTTCTGATAATGTCTCTGAAAGGTTAAAGCTCATTGTAAAGGCATTTTTGGCTGAAGATAACAAGTTGAGACAGGCATTAATCTCTCAAGAGAAATCCTTGTCTGTCCCAGGAAACAAGCTTCTCCAAAGCATTAAGTCGAAGCAAGTAAGTCTATGTACAGACATGTTTGGTTGGTACAAAATATTGAACATGATCGAATGATAAAATGAAAAAGACTACTAGACTAGAATATCTTCTTCTTTCTTAGTACCGTCCATACCATCTAGCCTTCATTACCTTACCGAAAATGTTGTTATTAATTCCATTTCTATTTATTAAGAAGTGAATTAAATTTTATAACTTAATCTGCGAATGTTCATGAACAGGAAAGCATGCAGTGGGAGAGGTTTATAGTCATGTTCTTCAAATCGTATTGTACGAATCCTGGAGAAAGGCTGCAAGATCTTGAAAGAATCTTGAGAGGAATGGAGATTTCTCTAACCAATTGCTCTCAAATTCCAGTTAGATTAGCGGATCCACAGCTGGAAGATGAACCAACAAATAGTCTAGAAGAACATATTTCTAATCAAATAAAGAGAATGCCCCCTTTAATGACAATTATCCCAGAATCACAAACAGAAAATGATGTGAAATTCCTCCAAAAACTTCATACCATTATCCCTGTGACAGATAAAGATTTGCCCATTTTGTTCTTCTTGTTCTGTTTGAAACTTCTTCAAGGCAAATCAGCAGCTACTACCCCAAATGTTTCTGCCAAACACGGACCAAATGACTCAGAAAAACAGAAAAAATCATACTTTGGGAATATTTGTAGTACTCCTATTCGAATAAACAAAAGGAGACTAATGCCAGCTTTCAAATCCTCTCTCTCATTAGGCTTTGCCGTTCTACTTGGTTTGATGTATAGCAAGGAAAATGGTTTCTGGGCTGGCCTCCCGGTTGCCATAAGCCTTACATCAGGAAGAGAAGCTACGTTTAAAATCGCAAATGCCAAAGCTCAGGGGACAGTTATTGGAACTGTATATGGTGTAATATGCTGTTTTATTTTCGGAAAGTACATAAAACTCAGGTTCCTCTCCCTTCTTCCCTGGTTCATTTTCAGCAAATTTTTATGCAAGAGCAAAATGTATGGACAGGCTGGTGGAATTTCGGCAGTTATAGGTGCAGTACTGATTTTGGGTAGGGAGAATTTCGGTCCTCCACGTGAATTTGCTATAGCCCGAATAGTCGAAACCTTCATTGGTTTATCTTGTTCCATCATGGTAGATGTTCTACTTCAACCTACAAGAGCTGCTACTATGGCTAAAATTCAGCTTTCTACGGTTCTTGGGACGCTGCACAAATGTGTTGGAATGATAAGCCTTTGCACGTCGACTATTTCCAACTTCGAAGAAGGCCAAAAGAAGTTGAAGTTTCAAGTAAACGAGCTAGGAAAATTCATTGGGGAAGCTGCGGCAGAGCCTAATTTCTGGTTCTTGCCTTTTCATAGTGCTTGCTATGGTAAACTCCTCGACTCATTGTCAAAAATGGTAGATTTCTTGCTTTTCGGGGCTCAAGCCATCAAATTGCTAGAACAAGAATCCAGGAGATTTGATAGCAAGCACTGGAAAGAGACTGTTTCTAAGCTAGATGGTGATCTCGAGCTTTTTAAAGAGAGTGTCGTCTCTGCAATAAAATGTCTGGAGGAAATCAGTATGATCAAATCGCTGGCAGCACTCGACAAGGAGTTTGAAATGAGAAAAGGCTCTCTTGATCTCGAACTTGGGAAAAGAATACCAATCGATCCATATGTGGTCCAGGTTTCTTCATCAAATGAAGCTGATTGGACGGTGAAAAATGTAAATTCTTTTCTTCGCCATTCAGACGAACTTCTTAGCCATATCAACATAGAGAAAGACGAGGAAGATCTCAAGAACCAAGTGATTTTGAGCTTGAGTGCCCTGGCTTTTTGTATGAACAATATAGCGAGAGAGACCAAAGAGATAGAGAAGGTAATCAAAGAAGTTGTACAGTGGGAGAATCCGTCAAGCCAAGTAAATTTGTATGACATTTTATGTAAAATTCATGCAACAACAAATACTGTAACAATTTGAGATCAAAGTAAAGGATGCAAATATTCTTTTAAGATGTGAATGTGATTTATGAATTGCCATATGACGATTCAACAAAGATTCGAACCGTTTTCATCGTTGGACAATGCTACATATACATAATTTCTTTTAATCCTTTACCTACTATTTACAATAGGGGGTAAGGACCACATTTGGAAATGGTTATATTCATGTGGGGCCACGTGAGTTGTGAGACGGGGGACAACTTTCGGTACAAATAGAATTTTTGTTCAACGTTTGGGGTTGGTTGTGCAACTAAAACTCTAGAATGAAGAGTGTACGACAATCTTTTAACGTTGCGCCGTTCACACAAAATATGTAGCTTATATTGACGAGTAATAATGTCCCAACAAAGACGGCTTTATTAATTACCGGAATTGGTTAATCCTATATTTATTTGAAAATTTGCATGTTTGAGTAATCAAATTCAATTATTTTTTATCGTGTTACCAGAGTCAATTACTTATGTAGCTTGTTCACTCCCTCGACTTATTTATAGTAAAATCAAAACTACTTCTACAGACGAGATAATTATTTTACTTTTACCATCAAATTTTACAATGCCTCAGTCTGCTTAAAATTAAAAATTAATAAAAATATTACTTTTAGTCATTCAAAACCAAATATTAATTTCAACAATACGGTATAAATAATTAATCATACATTCAATATCATTCTTTTATAAAGTTAATAATAATTCTTTATTAAAGCTCTAAAAAATGCTTTTGTGGCCTATTTTCGGACCGTACCCAAACATTGCAAATAATAAAGCGACTTTGATTGGCACGTGAAGATAAAGGATGCAAAGCAAGCCAATCCAAGTTGCACCTTGCCTTCCAAGAATAATCCTTGCCTTCCAAGTTCCCACTTGCCTTCCAAGAATAAATCCTTGCCTTCCAAATGTTCCCTTGCCTTCCAAGAATAAATTCTTGCCTTCCAAGAGTCCCATATTTCGAACTCACGACCTCTGCTCTGTCAGGTTTGACAGCGTCCGTCCTTTGCCAGTGGAGAAGTGCCCTGGGAGCCCTAATCATATAGCCAAGTTTGAGGAAAACCCTAATTTCTATTTTGATTGAGATGGTGAATATGTGATGGGTTCTGATGGAATAGTAAAGATGATGGAGATGGAGGCGTTGCCGAAGGGATTCAGATTCCGGCCGACGGATGAGGAGCTCATAAATCATTACCTAAGGCTCAAGATCAACGGCCGTCATTCCGAAGTAAAGGTTATAGCCGAAGTTGATGTCTGTAAATGGGAGCCCTGGGATCTTCCTGGTATTTGTTTCGGTATTTATGTACATATATTTGTGTGTGTATTTCTATATTACTATCAATAGATATGTGTTTGTGGAGAACATGTGCTTATATGTCATGATTATTCGATTCTTAGATCTTTGCCCTGGAAGCACGTATAGGGAAAATAATAATAATAATAATAATATTCATCTTGTGTGGCATATATACTCTTGTTCTCAGCACAAAATTGTAAAATTCTTTCGAGTAAGGAACTATGAATGTAGAATTTGTTCTGGGGAATTTTCCCTTATGTGCAATTTTTTAAGATTTTTCTTTTTTCTTTTCTATTTTTTATTTTTTTAGGGAATTTTTATAATCTGTTGGAGTAGAGTGGGTGGGAGAGCTTATTTAGTGTTTCTTGAAAACCATGATCATCTAACAATAGATTGAATATGTTCCTGCAAGCAAGAGGTGGAGTTGCCAACCCATGAGAATACCTATGAGACTTAAAGGGTACCTGCTGACCCTAACAAAAGTGAACGAAAAGAAGAGAAAGATTACAAAGAGATCCGACAAGGTACAATGTTACTGTGCCCGAACAAATGAAGACCAATCTAATTGGATCTTTGAAGTGACCACGGGATGCTCCTGCACATTTTTATCATGGCTAGATGGCCTCTGCCTCACATCTGGTTTTAAAATAAATGCATATCAGAAAGAACAGTTGATTTGAATACTAAACTAATGGAACAAATGTGTTTTGCCAATTATATTTCAAATTAGTCCCTTTTACAAAGCGGAAGATAGTGGAAAATGAGGATCAATGTAGGCTACTCTGATAATTATGGATAAGGGTTAGTTGAGCACTTGAGCTGAGTTGATTTCCTTGGCGAAGTTGTATCTTGTATTTTGCTTCAAAGCTACATTCTTTATTTATTTATTTATTTATTTTAAATTTGTTATGTATGAGAAATTGAAAAATTAAATCTATTGGTGATGCGTTCTTTTCTGTGCAGCACGGTCAGTGATCAAGTCTGATGACCGTGAATGGTTCTTCTTCTGCCCGCGCGATAGAAAATATCCAAATGGACAACGTTCTAACAGGGCCACAGAAGCTGGTTATTGGAAGGCCACTGGCAAGGATCGTACTATAAAAGCTCGCAAATCATCCTCTTCTGGTTGTTCTAATGCCCATTTCATTGGCATGAAAAAGACTCTGGTTTTCTACAGGGGTCGGGCTCCGAAGGGTGAACGTACAAGCTGGATCATGCATGAGTATCGTGCTACTGAACCAGATCTTGATGTCACCAGTCCTGGCCAGGTCAATAGCTACTTAATCTCTCCACCCCACCCCCACCCCCCAGTTCGTTTTTTTTACTTTTGAGGACTTCAGGGTTCAAGTAACTTTGAAATTATTGACATCTACCCTTTATCGGATGAGTTTGCCAAGTAAATATGCTATCTTAAACATCACCTGTTTCATATTTTGTATCGAAGATGAACTTGCTTTGACTATTCACTCCCACATTCTCTCTTATCAATTTAATCCTTCTTTTCTGCTTGTTAAACTCAAGTTGAAGATTGTGTTAATGAAAGTTACCTATTGATGATTGTGATCCTTTGAACTGTCTTCGAGCGGTCCATTTTTATACTACTTAGTCAAATTGCAGTTACCTATGAGGTTCATATTTTGATTGCATTATAGTTATTAATCTATGAAAATAAGGGGCAGAAAGACTGCCATGCAATGTCAATAATATATAAGCTTTTATGCAGAAAGAGCTGAGAAATCATGTTTGATCACGTTTGAAAGAGTAAAATGTGCATTATCATACACTGAGCTGGAAAAGATCCATATACAAATAAAAAAGATGATTGTGATTTTTGAAGAGTCTTTCCATGACGGCTTAAATCTCTTGGCAGATTAATTACTGGGCTTAAACCATTATTTATGTTATCGAATTACTATCTATGTTATCAGATAATTCGTCGTCTTGTTCCTGTGCTACTCACCATGACCTGATTGCCTCCAACACCTCCCCTGCAACCTCCAAAAAGAGTGTATTTGTTGATGATCTATTCCCAACCACCCTTACTTGCACGTCTTCCCTTTCTCTTCTTTGATCCATCTTAGGAGCGCTTGGCAGCCTCGACCCGAGCAGAAGAATAAAAAGGGTGTGTGTGTGTGTGTGTGTTTGTTATTTTGGTTAATCAATTAAAATTTGACGATTCCAGTATTATGTGTGTGCATATCTGGTTTCTTATCCTGTATTTTTAGTCTTGGTTTTCAGCTTTCTCTATCACATACTGCAGGGAGACTACGTCCTATGCCGTTTGTTCCACAAGACAGATGAGAAGCCAGATAGTTCTAAATATGATGAAGCTGAACCAACCGGATTGTCTCCTTCCACAAACAAATCCTCTCCTGATGAGACATCATCAGATGTTTTTCAAGAACCTTCAGTGCTAGATATGCCAATATGCAAGGAGTCTGGGGATGAAAAGGGGCGGTTGACCTACGAGTCAGAAAACACGACTTTTAACATTCTTACATCTGTTAAAGGGTACAGATCTGATGGAGTATTTCACTCGGCAGAAAAATCATCTCCTGAGGTGAGAGGTTTATCTATTTAAACTTTGTTGGCAACTCTCTCCTATTTTGTCCAACTTTCTTGTTAAAGAAAGTTAACCTCCAGAACCATTGTCTCATGTATTACTTCAGGTATATTCACCACTAAGAGCAAATTCAATGTGCCATGATTCCACAAACAATCAAATTGATCATAATGTTGTGTTGCCATTGTCATCACACAATTATACCGAATTGGGGGCTTGCATAGGTTCACCATTTCCTGATGACTTTGGCAATGATCACAATGGATTTCATTTTCAAGATGGCTCATCTGAACAGGACGTGTCCCTGTCTGAGCTGTTGGAAGTCCTTCAGAAACGTCACAATTACTCTTATGAAGAGCCAACTAATCACAAGCACTCGGTCATGACTAACGAATGCTTTGTGCCAGAACACACTAACAGGCTGAGTGAGAGGCCATCTGCAAACTGTAAGCTAGGTGACTATAAACACTACAGAGGGACAGATACTGAAATGGTTCAAGAGCA
Organism: Olea europaea var. sylvestris; assembly: GCF_002742605.1. Classification (NCBI taxonomy): domain Eukaryota; kingdom Viridiplantae; phylum Streptophyta; class Magnoliopsida; order Lamiales; family Oleaceae; genus Olea; species Olea europaea. The sequence goes on along the minus strand of NC_036242.1, from coordinate 28,712,440 downwards.
GGTTAGGAAGCATATGATCTGATATGTTTTAGAAGCTGCATTTTTGGAATCGCGTCGTTAAAGCATATTTTATGTTTTAGCTTGAGCATCTCTCTATTCCACAGCATTGTGTCTGAAATTTCTATATAAGATCTATTAGTCGTGGTTATGTGTATAAGAATACGATTAATCATTGAGTGATTAGTTTCATTTATCTTCTCAAAACCATCCAGTCATGGTGTTGTTCCAGAATATACTGTCTATTTCTCTTATTAATGTCATGGACTTCCTGCAGGGGCAAACATCTTCAAGATTCTTCCCTGCTTTGTCATTTGATGGTTCTCTTTCAAATTATGCTGCTGAAAAAGATGCTTCATCTGCCAATACTGTTATGGATTCATATTGCAACCCACAAGACTCACTCTATCAGGCAAATCCAATCGAAGATGGTAGAAATCCTGTTGGTGGAACTGGGATCAAGATTCAGTTGCGCCAGCCTAGAAGTCTACAAATTCCAGGAAGAGCTCAGGGAACTGCCTCTAGGAGAATTCGTCTGTTGACGGAACCTGGACCAGATTCTATATGTACTGACAAATCTTTAAATGCCAGCATCACAGAAGAACAAGAGTCAGCAGTTATGGAGGTGAGGTCCATTTACTGATGTGGAAAAGTGTAGACTACTTAATTTATTTGTGATACTCAAGCTAGATACTTGACAATTTACTCGAGCATGATAACCGTTCCTTTAGATATAAAAGCGCACTGCTTCATTGATGAATTGCCATGGCCACTGTGTTCATAAATTTTATTTAGAAAATGACATGCTTTTTCCTGTTCTTACTATTGCTTTTTGAATGCAGGTTGGCAAAGATATTTACAGAACTTCCAAGTTACCTGAGCCAGAGGGAAGAATTCTCAATAAGAAAATGAATACTGCTCAAACAAGTAATCCAAGACTTCAGTTAACAAAACAGGGTAGTGAAAATGACAGTGCAAAGACAGGGTCGTTTATGTTATTGTTTGCTCCTAGGGTCGCACGTTATTTGACCCTATATGCTGTCTGCTCATATCTAATTATAATCCTGTCCATAGTTTTCCTTGGGGTATGGAAATGTCCGAGTTTGCGGTCTTTGCATGGTTAACGTGTCTAATCAAGTCGATTGTTATTGAGGTCGTAGTTCTTTGCAGCTTGTGTAAATCCTATGTAGGAAAATTTCATGTTGCACAATAAACTAAACTAGTTGCAAGATCTGTACTTCAGATTTCCTTAAAGCTTGTTGGATGGATTTACATTTGTACAAACTATTATTGTTGTCAAATTTTCAGCTTATGTGTATGGTAAAGCTTAATGTAGATTTTAAGCACTGGGTTCTTCAGAACGTGTGGATAAAAGTTGTGTGCCCTTCAAAATGCATAGGTAAAAAAATGAGGCCTATCATGTGAACTAGCTCGTGCAGGAAGTCGATTACAAAATCAATATTATGAAATTTCGTATCTTGTGAACTTTGTATCAAGGTAACTAGCTTCTTTATATGTACACCATATCCAGCTCCTCCATCGACAGTAGAAAATGTTATGAAATTGACACTTTCCAGGAAACTTAACTTCCAAAAAATAATACACCACCCGGACAACCGATCTGTACTCCTTTCTGATCTGAAATGCATTTTCATGCCTTTGCAATGCTTCAATATTACGTGTACATGTCACTAAAGCAGAGCATATTTGGTTCATTTTTGAGGCATAGGGATCGTAACACGATATAAGAAACATCGACAAGCAAAAATTGCGCATAAAACAATTAGTTCTACACCGTTCCATGCATGAGATAATTGAGGCAGTAGAAACAGTTGTCTGTTATGTAGGGAGTACCAAGGCACAACTTGAAATTATGAGAAATATGTTGCTGCTTCCCTAAAACAAAAATTGAAAATGCGAGCAATTATGTGATTAAGCACACGGGTCAACAAAGAAACTTAAATTTGCCCTCTTCCGACATAAGACTATGTTCTGGCCAGAAAGAGAGTGGCAGATGAATATGACAAGGTTCGGATCTAAAGTTATGCTGCGACTAAATCAGGGGTTTCTGCCTCAACAGATAACAATGCAGTGTGTACTTTCTCCATCCAATTGTCCAGTCGATCACGCAATGATTTGATTTGAGGAATCCCCAAAACTCTTGGTTGAACCCAGGAAACATAAACTGTTTCCTCAACTTGATCAATAATTCCCTCAATCAGATGCACCTGCAATAAAATTAAACAAACAATTACCAACCTTCGGAGAGGTTCCAGCCATAAGTAATTTTCAATAACTATATATTATCGGCAAAGAACTAACTACCCCAACTTAACAGCAAATGACTTGCATTATTCTAGGATTTTTTGCCCAAAAAATAAAAGACGACGACTTAATACACCAAGTATATCAATAAATCCAAAGACTTCGGTACAATAAAAACCAAGCATCAATTGCATTAAAGTGGCTACAAATCATCTTCGAATTCTTCTTTTGTGCAAACACGTGTTTTTAATGCTTAAAGTTTCCATTAGAGGGGGGAAAATAGAAGTGTGTATATTTATTTCAGCACAGGTCGAACCAAAATTCATTTGGGTATATATATATCACACTTATATCATAAAGTGGAAGTTCAACCTCAAGCATACTAGTAGAACCGTAACATGTTTAGCTTGAAAACAGTAGAAGCAAAAACTTGAGATTTAATAGCTTAAAATGTGTCAACCTCGTTGAGGCAGAGAGTAAAAAATCAAAAAACCTAGGTACTGTAAAGACAAATTCTAATTGAAAGGAGTGTCAAACACATGTTTAATGCTAGTGGTATAATGCAAAGTAGAAGTCGTGTTCTTACTCAAATTATAGCTCAAAGAAAAGTCAAAGTTGCAGGAACTTTACAATTGATGTTATAATTAGCCCTTGTTTGATCCCCATTTCTAAAACTCATTTTTCCTCAAACTCATTTTCAACCACACATTCTCCAAATACAATAACTTTACACGTAAACCCAAAATTTTTCCCCACTTTTCAACGCATTCTCCAAAAAAAAAAATCACTATTACAGAACCTATTCTCAATAAAAATTGGGCTCAAATAACCCGTTAGTAATTCTTGAATCCCGTCTTATTAGGTCTACTATTACAGGATTCTATCTGCATTTGTTCCAAAGCATCTTATTGCCCAAGAAACCCATTTTATATTCACATGAATACAGGAAAGCTTAAAGTCTGGTTAAACAGGAAACAAACCCTAAACAGTTAATATAACTGCAGTATCACTTTGATTAAATGAAATAGCGCATCAGACTTGTTTTTCTAATAATTAGCATCTTCCTCAAGTTAAGTAGTGGGACCAATGAACACAGAAAATGTAATATGTAACCCTTCTTGCTCAAAATCTCGAAGGACATAATGACATAAGCATCAATATAACCCGTGCAATCAAAAGACAGCAATTTTCTGGTCAAGCATGTCAACAAGGAAGCCACAGAAGTAACAAATAATATACTTAATACGCTTACTGAAAGGCTCTTCATAAGAAGATACTCCACGTCTTCCACAGTAAGCTTTGTTCGTTCAGCTATGACACATAATGGAATAGTTCTATCTTCTGATGGTCGACTGCAGGTAAATGTGTTGTCAGAATTTAAATAAGGGATCACATTATGAACAAAGGAAGTACCTCGCTCAGAACAGTAATCTAATCATTCTCCTGACGCACCTAAAAATATTCTCCATCAAGCAGAGAATGTTAATTTTCTCCAGAAGGTTCTTCTCATTCTGCACCAATGCTGGTTGGGCACTAAGAGCAGCCATATGAACCTGGCACAATTCTTGATAACGAACCAAGTTGCCAGAGTTGAATGCTTCCAGAATATAGTATAGCCATTCTACCTTAGTCCCTATGAGACTTTTTACCTGTACATTCCAAAACAATCAAAATCCAAACTAGTAAACAAGCCAATCAAGGCATTTTCAAAGAGAGTGATGTAATGATCAAACTTTCATATCCATGCTGGTCACATCCACTACACAAAAATGGAATCAAAACTAGTAAATAGTCCAATCAAGGCATTTTCAAAAAGAGAATGATGTAATGACCAAATTTACATATCCATGCTGGTCTCATCCACTACACAAAAATGTAATCAAAACTCAAAAGAGCAACACCATATGGTTGGAAACACTTTCAGATTAACTTTTAAGTCATAGAAGCCCATCCAAAAACATTATAGTTGTTTATCAAGCAACCGCGAAATGGGCTCTCTCCAGAGTCTACCCCCACGTTCGATAGGGCTAGCCTTAACAGATGATGCCCTGCAAATTTTGTAACACTGTCAAAAACTTCCCACGAAAATCTGACAGTTCCTTTCTTCATCATGAGCTAGTTTGAGTCATATAACCAAACATTATTCATTTCATGCTAAGTCCATTTTAAAAAGTGCAATAAAGGAAGTCCATCTTTGAGACTGAAGTCCATTTTAAAAAGTGCAATAGAGGAAATCCATTTTTGATATTGATTTTCATTTCAAATCTGAAGAAATTCAAATTTATTCAAGATTAGAATAAACCATAGAAAGAAAATAAAATGAATGAAGTAAATGGAAGACATGATGGCTGGTTGATGTTCCAGACCATATAGCACAAAAACATATTTTCAACAGCCTTTAAAATGCATTGTTATGCAAACATATTTCCTGTCTCATCCTATTTAATATAAACTCCCAACAGCAAATGTTGTTTACAGCACCCAGCCTACTGCATCTCATTCTATTATTTATAAGATGAAAATTGGCAAAAGATGAGCCATAATCTCATTACCCAAGCTTCTTTCCTTATATACTCCCTTCATCCACAATAGAATACGCACATTTGACTTTCACAGGCAAACACAAAAGTTTTACTAATAGTTCATTATTAGCTTATATAATTTCCAAGAATAATTGTAAAACTTATTTTTGACTTAAATAGAAAATACTAAACAAAATGCAGCTCGGGAAATCACTGAAGAAAGTAAAGGTGAACATTAAATTATGGATTATAGGGATGATCAATTTATGCTTATCTACTAGCAGGCATCCCATCATACAAAGAATTATAATTTGATTAAGGACAGAGGATAACCCAAGATTAGCAGTTTCAAGTATCAACAGGTTTTCATTGAAAAACTTATAATTTCAACTTATAGTCAATTAATAGATAATTTTAACTATAATCTGTGCTTGTCTACTCAGTCTGCCCACAAAAAATAGATTAAAGCTATGTTGAAAATAGTAATTGCCCTTGTAAGTGCCACAAACTATAATAATGCCTGGAACTTAATTAATCTATTAACTGTATCATTATCCTTTCAAACCATCAAAATGTACAATATAACCAAAAGTATGACAAAAGCATGTACCCTTAATCTATGCTTGTCTATTGAAAGCTTGATCCAAATATCAAGGTCCAAAACACATGCCGACACTTGTAGCCAAAAACAATATGATATACAAACAATTTTCCTATCCTCTCACCACACAATCACGTAGCTTGTGAATGGGTAGACCTTCATGAGATATTTCATACACAACAATCAAAATCTTGAGTTCCATTTCACTAGAATGCCTGATGAAATCTTTTAAAATCTAATCATCAGTCGTGGCAACATTAACATGCGTTACAACACTTCAAATGCACCTCGACTACCCATAGTCTATGTCTTGTGCGTGACTTGCACTTATTAGACATTGTTTTCCTTTAGTTTAATATTTCTCTGGAAAGCCAGTTACATATGTTAATATGATGTATGGTGTCTCAGTAATGAAAATTGAAAACTGCCTATTTTCTAGTTGTAGTCCATAATATACAGCCATTTTCCTTCAGGAACAAAGGTAGGCATTTATGAATGAAAAACAAAGTGCGACTAACTGGAAAATTTCCTGAAAACCTAAAATAAAACGAAGACTTTGACTGTGAAACTGAAATTGAGAATATTTTTTATCCAATGGAAGAATTACAATTATTTACAGCAAAAGAAATTAACAAGAGTGTAATTTGATCCTCCCAATTGAACAATCACCATCTTTCGTTAAAAGTGAATCACTCAACAACTTCTAACATTTCAACGAAAGTGAATCACTCAACAACTTCTAACATTTCTACCATTTTCACCTAAAAGGAAGAAAAGACCTTTTGAAGAAAATGCTTTTTCCTTCACCATTTAGCATAAAGGAAATGATGACTCCCCTTACTTGACTCTTTACTCTAGTCAACCATTTAGTAGATAAATGGAAAGTGCTAAAAGCTATTACCTACTGCTGCTACAATCCATTCAACTCGACTTAACCAATGCCAGAAAATGGCAAGTGATATTGGTGTTAAACTTCACGCTGTCAAGCAGTGCAAAGAAGTCCAATTTTCAGCTTCTATAATGAGAGAAATGAAAACATATACACACCACAAGCATATATCACCATAACCTTCATGAAATTCAAGCGATTAAATTTTGATTAGTAAGTGAGAAAAGTAAAAGGAAGAAGAGAACACGATGCTGAGATATAACTTACAATTGGATGAGCAAGGAGTTCTCCAAAGTTGTAAATGTTTTCCCCCAACAATGCTGATAGGGACAAATCAAATGCCAAATCCTGGAGATAACGAAAACATAGTTAGCTTAACATGTGAAGATAGAATTGCCAATATCATGTCAATCAAAAAGAATTTTACGAAAGATATATTAGGTTGAACATCCACTGATATAGAGCATTTACGTGGCTCGTATATTATTATGAGAAGCACCATATAAAATACATAATTATTAACTGTAACACAAATTACAAATTTCTAAATGACAATGGCCTGAAAATTACACCAAGCACCGCATTGTCAACTATGCAGTTTGGAATTTAAAATGATTACGAAACCTTTTTTAAAAAGTCACCATGAAATTGACCAAGTAAGAGTCAAAGATATCACAATATAAAATCAAAAAACAATAATCCAGGATAATTATATGAATAACACTCAAGTACCTTGAGACATGCATGCAACAGTTTTTTCTATCATTAAATAAATGATGCAAGGTTTGAGGAAGGGGAAGAAAATAAAACAAGATACTAACAATAGAAAGTCCAGATATAGGATGAAGGCCATCGGATGAAATAGAAAATACAGCATACCAAAATAAAGAATGTTCAATAGAACCACTTGAACCTTAGATGAATAGGAATATAAATTTCATGCAAGAACACCCTGAGAAGATACAGAAAATGATCCATCTCACCAAGGCTCGCTCTGAAAAGAAAGAGACATGCCCAATGCACCACCAACCACAGGATCCACTATTAAACAGTCCCTGACTTTCTCACACTACCTCACTATCTATTTCAGCTAGGCGCCAAGTAGTCATGTAAGGACTAAGCCCCCTCTACAGGTGATTTCTTTCTGAACAATAATTGCATGTGTCACCCCTAAATGATTAGAAAAGTTAAGCACCTACTTCTTAATGATGAGAAAAAGAACCATCAGATATAATTTGTTCTCAATATCCATATATCAAGCTCTCAAACAAGCAATCTTCATTTTTATTACATGAGAGGCACTAATGATAGTAAGCTTCTCCTTAAATGATTAAAAAAAGACATTTATTACTGTACCAGCTTAAATGATTCTGACAGAGACTCCACAGAAGTGTAAGCTAAATAAAGAAGAGCGCTTTTATAGAAATCTGCAAATTCTTGACAAGATTTATGAAGTTGAGATGAAACCCAATAGTAGCTGGCATACACAGATGGGTCAATGTCAGTCATGCTATCAAGTGTACTCTTCCCATCCTCTAAGAGTTTCTTGCACTCTTTATGATCTTCTTGCTCAAGCTTAAAAGTAGCAATCTGCATCTTTATATAAAGAATAGGCTCCTCAATGCGCATCTCTTTTGTATTACGAAGCTTTTCAATCACTCCTTCAAGATAATTTATGGCAGCCTCTTTCTCCGAATACTGCCGGGAAACTATGACAGCAAAATGAGCAAGCTTGAGGAGATTGATCTTTGTCTCAAACTCGGTTATGAAATTGTGGTACAGCTGTATTAGAGCATCACCAGCCTGAAATTAGAAGTAATGAACATGTGAACTGTGAATTAAACCGAAACATAAGAATTGAAATAATGAGAACAAAGGAAAATGCAACATGTTATACAGCATTCAAGCTTTTATAGACAAGTACAAAAGAAAATCAGAAAAACCTTTAAACACTTGGGAATACAGACAGGACAAGAGATAAATAGTCTGCGATGCCATTAGCAGCTAGAATTTAAGTAAAAGAGATATGACAAGAAGTTGTCTCGTCTCAATCTAAACAGTGACATGGAGCATAGTCCCCATCCTAAAAGTGGACTTACCAGCTTTCCACAAGAATTTACAGGACATTACTTAAATGAAAGTTTATATGGTGTGAACCAATTGAACTTTAACTAGCTTGGGCAACAAAGTTTTCAAAACTTAAAAGCCACAAATTTTTGGGCTGGCCCAGCAATCATAACCCAAATAAGTGCCAACAGCATATAGCGTCAAGTTCTAGAAGGGAAAGCAAGCCCCTTTTTGGTTTGGCTAAAAATCAGAATTTAGTTGATTTTGACAAAATTTGATGAAATGCGAGATCCAAAATTTGTGGGTCCATAAAATGTGGGATTGACAATGAGTTCGTGGAAAAATGAATTTTTAAAATTTGTTGCCAAACAGGGGCTAATGTGACAGCTCCAGATATAATTTGATGAACCACAAAGGTAATTTCAAAATAAGCATATGGACATTGTTTATAAAGGCTAAATTAGGTATGGATGAATTTTACCTCGATGACAGAAGGTGCTAGCCTAAAATAGACAAATAAAATCATTCAAAACTTTTTCCAAAATCCAAAATAATACTCATAATAAACCGTACACTCGAAATTAAAGAAGTCTATGATGCAATTCTGAACTTAAATGGATCAATCAATAGAGTAGCAAAGAGTAAGTTTGTCTAAAGAAAAAAAAGGGGGTAATAAAAAACAATGCTTCGACTTCTAAAAAAATACAGAAACAAAAAAACAGAGACAATTACGAGAAAGTATAAAAGAAAGAAAATAGATAAGTTCCACGTCTTAGGCCCTATGCCAATAATCATGAGCGAAAATATTGAAACTTCACTTGGGAGATGGCTTAATTCGTTAATAGGAGGCTAGGTGTCAAACCCCGCAGCTTTACTTAGCCCCTTGACACTATCGCAGCCGCAGTTTGCCCAACTTCAGCCGCACATTGTAAATATTACTTCAAGTTTGAGTTGTAATTTTCTTTTCATTGTAATAGTTATTTCAATTGTAAAATAGCTCTGATATTGGTAATCATTTAATATGATTCATCGTTTTTTAAACGTCTACTCCCATCACTTGGGTTTTTGTTCAGAATGCTATTATAGGGAGTATTAGTCATTCAAAAATCTTTCAAGCTCACTGGTGTCTGCCTCCTGCACCAGCATTTGTAATTTTCTACTTTCATCAATTGTAATGTTCAGTTTTCATCAATCAATGTTCAATTTACTTTCAATGTATTCAAATTCTCTACTGTAAACTTTCTACAAAATTGCAATCAAATTTTCTTTTGTCCCGCCGCGACCGAGAAAAGGCGGAAGGTAGTCTAGCGGAGCAGACTACTGCCGCACGGTATCCCTTTCTGTGCCAAGAAGAAAGGCACCCCGTGTAAGTTGGTATCAGAGTTGCGGCTCACGCCCCTCGATAAGAAAGCTATGGATCCAATTACATCACACACCACTGAAGTGGTAGAGCCTCAAAAGAAGGGTACTACAAAACAACGCGTGGATGCGCTTGATGAGACAACTACTAGGTTGTGCTATGCTATGGAAGGTCTCGAGGAAAAAGTCGAGATGGCTGAATCTGAGATTCGTGGATTACACATACAATTGGATGAAAGCCAAAGAGCTTGCGCAGCAATGACGGAAGCTGTTGCAATCATTCCTGATCTGCAGAATGAAATGGAAGCGTTGAGAGCTTAATTGCGAGTACTCCAACGTGCGGTGGGCAATGGGCAAACTCCCACACCCGAGTATGCTCCTAGACTCAGAATTCCTGAACCGTGTACCTACGGAAGGGCACGTGATGCAAAAGAAGTCGAAAACTTCTTGTTTGATATGGAACAGTACTTTCTAGCAGCTTCGATCGAAGATGAAGCTAGAAAGGTAACCACGGCTACCATGTATCTGGGTGGAGACGCAAAACTATGGTGGCGAACCAAATATGCGGACATTCAGGCCCACAGGATTCGAATTGATTCTTGGGATCTCCTCAAGGAAGCGATCAGATCGCAGTTTTTCCCGGAAAATGTCGAGTATCAGGCTCGACGGGCTCTTCGAGACCTGAAACACACGAGCTCTATCAGGGAGAGTGTGAAATCCTTCTCAGGGCATATGCTGAATATTGGAGATATGTCAGAAAATGATAAGCTCTTCACCTTTATGGAAGGGTTGAAACCGTGAACACGCACAGAACTTCAAAGACAGAAGGTTACTGATTTAAGCACGGCCATGGGAGCCGCTGAATGCTTGAGCGACTACCAAACAGAATCTAGAAAAGATCGACCTTCGGGGAATAATCAAGCAATTGGAGGTGGTAACAGATCTTACAGACCCAGCTCGAACCCAAATGGGGGAGAGCGCTACTCTTAAAATAGAGAAGGAGCCTATCAAAGCACCCGTGACTTTCAGGGAAATTATCATAACAGCCGTCAGGGAAATTTTAACGGCAGTAATAATAACAACTGGAACAAAGGAAAAGCAACGGAGGGCCGAACTGATGCCACTCCCAAATGGAAGTGCTTTTTATGTGAAGGACCTCGTCGGGTGTCGGAGTGTCCTCAGAAGCGGATGGTGAATGCATATTGTCAGTTAGCAAGTGGCGGGCCAAGTTCAAAACAAAAGGCCCCACAGGCTAATTGTCACAGTGAGACAGACTCTGAAGAGGATGAAGAAGTAGTTGGGGCATTTTCACATCGGTGCAACACACTATCGCATCGGGTTGCTGAAAAGGATGACGTCTCATTGAAAGAGGCAAAGATGGAAGAAGCGAAGGCTCATATTTGTAGGGCCAAAGGCTTAATGTTCATTGATGTAAAAATCAATGGGAAGCCAATCAGGGCTATGGTGGATACTGGTGCTACCCACAACTACCTTGCATGTACCGAGGTAAAGCGGCTCGGACTTGTTCTAGAAAAGGGCAGTGGAAAAGTCAAAGCAATCAACTCCGCTGCTCAACCAATACCTGGAGTGGCGAAATCGGTGATGATCAAAGCAGGTCCTTTCGAGTGAAAGACAAATTTATCTGCAGTTCAGATGAATGATTTCAAGCTTATTCTAGGATTGGAATTTCTTCGGGATACTAAGACAGCAGTGTTGCCATATTCCGATTCGTTAATGATGATGGGTAATAAGCCGTGTGTCATCCCTACACAGGTTGGGAGGATGGGCGAGAAGAGTATCTCAGTCATGCAATTTAGTAAGGGTTTCAAGAGAAATGAACCCTCTTTTTTGTGCACTCTTCGATTAGAGGAGATCGAAGAAGCAAATGGTCCTATCCCAAAACCCGTTAAAAAGCTTATTCGGGAATTTGAGGATATCATGCCGGAAGAATTACCAAAGAAATTATCACCAAGAAGGACGGTTGATCATGAGATTGAACTCATTCAAGGCGCCAAACCTCCATACCGTATGTCTCAGCCTGAGCTTGAAGAGCTTAGGAAGCAATTGGGGGAAATGCTGGAGAGTGGAATCATTGTGCCTGCGAAGTCGCCATACAGAGCTCCTGTATTGTTTCTAAAAAAGGCCGATGGTTCTCTTAGAATGTGCTGCGACTATCGAGCCTTGAACAAGATCACTGTAAAGAATAGCTATCCTATCCCATTGGTTGCGGATTGCTTCGATCGACTGAGTCGGGTGAAGTATTACACAAAAATTGATCTTAGGTCCGGATACTGACAAGTTCGGATCAAGGAGGGAGACAAAGCAAAAACTACGGTGGTAACCAGATATGGAGCCTTTGAATTTAAAGTGATGCCTTTTGGTTTAACAAACGCTCCAGCAACATTTTGTACTATGATGAATCAGGTACTTCACGGGTTCTTAGATGATTTTGTCGTGGTGTACTTGGATGACATAGTAATCTACAGCGAGACATTGGAGGAACATGTCCAGCATGTGAGGCAAGTTTTTAATCGGCTACGAGAGAATGAACTTTATGCTAAGCCGTTTAAATGCTTATTTGCTCAGACATCTATCAGTTTCTTGGGTCACATCATTGAACAAGGCAAAATTCGCATGGATTCGAAGAAGGTTACAGCCATCAAAGATTGGCAACAACCAAAAATCGTACATGATGTACGTTCATTTCTAGGGTTATGCAATTACTATCGAAGATTTGTGAAAGGCTACTCAGAAATTGCACTGCCCCTTACTAAATTGACAAAGAAGGATAAGGATTGGGATTGGTCATCCCAATGCCAAGCTGCTTTTGAAAGGTTGAAGAAGTCCATGTGGACGAACCCCGTTTTAGCCTTACCGGATATGGCTAAACCATTCGAAATTCATACAGATGCTTCAGATTTTGCCCTTGGTGAAGTCCTCATGCAAGAAGGACATCCGGTAGCATATGAAAGCCGGAAGTTAAACCAGACAGAACGTCGTTACTCGGCACATGAAAAGGAATTGTTAGCAGTTGTCCATTGTCTCAGAGGATGGCGTCACTATCTGCTTGGGTCTCCATTTATTGTAAAGACAGATAACACTGCAGTTAGTCACTTCATGTCCCAACCAAAACTATCGAGCAAACAGGCTTGCTGGCAGGAATTCCTTTCAGAGTTTAATTTTATGTTAGAGTATCGTCCCGGCTCTAGTAATCATGTTGCTGATGCTATGAGTCGACGAGCCGATTTAGCTGCCATCTGCTCTGTAGCTGCTCTTTCAGGGAGTGCAGTCTCCACGAACACTAGAGACCAAATTCGGGCACTTATGGAGAAGGACCCAGCTACCCAATATTTGGTCGACCTTATCAAGCAGGGTAAAACTCGACAGTTCTGGCTAGATGGGGAACTAGTGAAGACAAAGGGAGACCGCCTATATGTTCCTAAGGGCGGAGATCTGAGGAAATCACTAATTATGGAATGCCACGACACAATTTGGACAGGTCATCCCAGAGAGGAACACACTTTTGCACTACTACAACGTGCATACTACTGGTCCCAAATGCGGGACGGCATTGCAACATATGTAAAAACTTGTCTTATTTGTCAGCAAGATAAGGCAGATCATCAGAAAAAGGCGGGCTTGCTGGAGCCCCTTTCCGTCCCAACCCGACCATTCGAAAGTGTATCGATGGACTACATTATTGGGTTGCCAAAAGTTGAGGATTTTGGCACTATCATTGTCGTGGTGGACCGTCTATCAAAATATGCAACCTTCATTACAGCGCCTAAGTATGTATCAGCGGAAGAGACAGCTCAACTCTTCTTCAAACATATTGTCAAATACTGGGGGCTGCCTAAGGACATCGTCAGTGATCGAGATCCTCGTTTCACCGGCATATTTTGGACTGAGTTGTTCAAACTTCTTGGTTCTTGTTCGAACTTCTTGGTTCAACTTTGAGCATGAGTTCTAGTTTTCACCCACAATCTGACGGACAGACGGAGCGCTTCAATTCTATGCTAGAAGAATATCTTCGGCACTTTATCCCTACTTCGCAGAAAAACTGGGTAAAACTTTTGGATGCGGCCCAAATTTGCTTCAATGCCCAAAAGAGTTCTTCTATCAATAAGAGTCCTTTTGAGATTGTTACTGGCCAGCAACCGCTACTCCCTCATACAGTGGATATTGAACGAAGTACCAAGTCCCCTCAAGCAAAGAACTTTTCTCAAGAGTGGAAACGAAATATTGAAATTGCTCGGAGTTATCTTTTCTCAAAAACGGTATAAAAAGGCTGCAGACCTAAAGCGCCGTTTCATTGAATTCAATGTTGGAGATCTGGTAATGGTTAAACTTCCCGACAGAAATGTTTACAAACCAACAAGAGGGAAAGACTTAAGATTGTCGCCAAAATACATCGGACCATTACCCATCGTAAAGAGGATTGGAAGAGTTGCATACAGAGTTGAACTCCCTTCATGGTGTCAAATCCACAAGGTCCTTCAGGTTAGTGTGTTGAAGCCATACTTTGCGGATAAGGAGGACGCATCTAGAAATGAGCCAAAGCGACCTGTATTTGAACTGAAGAAAGCTGGAAAGAAGGTTGCTGAAGCTATTCTTGACCATCGAATCACTCGAGCTTCTAGAAAAGATCATCAGGAGTACTTGGTTAAATTGATGGGATGCAGCAGCGAGGAGAATACTTGGGAAAGAGGAAAAGATCTCGGAGCCTTCAAATCATTAATTGAAGTATATCATGCATTGATGGCACCAAGGATGTCGCCAAAACAAATGAGGGAGAATGTCAAGGACCGCAACTTTACTTAGCCCCTTGAGACTATCGCAGTCGCAGTTTGCCCAACTTCGGCCGCACATTGTAAATATTACTTCAAGTTTGAGTTGTAATTTTCTTTTCATTTTAATAGTTATTTCAATTGTAAAATAGCTCTGATATTGGTAAATGTTTAGTATGATTCCTCGTCTTTTAAACGTCTACTCTCGTCACTTGGGTTTTTGTTCATAATGCTATTATAGGGGGTATTAGTCATTCAAAATTCTTTCAAACTCACTGGTGTCCGCCCCCTGCACCAGCATTTGTAATTTTCTACTTTCATTAATTGTAATATTCAGTTTTCATCAATCAATGTTCAATTTACTTTCAATGTATTCAAATTCTCTATTGTAAGCTTTCTACAAAATTGCAATCAAATTTTCTTTCGTTCCAATGCGACCGAGAAAAGGCGGAAGGTAGTTTAGCGGAGCAGACTACTGCCGCACAGTGTCCCTTTCTGTGCCAAGAAGAAAGGCACCCCGTGAAACTAGGGCATGCTCCCTCCATTTGCTCGGTTGCTTGCTTCTTTCTTCTCTGATTTTTTTCCCCTGTAGTTTTTCGCATTTACAGTTGGGTTGTGTTTGAAATAAGTCAAATTAACCTCAAGCGTTCTGGGCTACAAAAAACCAGCCCAAAAGCTTAGAGTAGTAGTAAAAATTCGAAATGGAAAGACAAACTGGTGCAAACCTCAGTCGACTCAAGGCTTATACAATGAGGCATGCATCTCAATAAGTAGTAAATACGAGGCATAATAATGGATAAATGGTACTCAGAGCACAAGCTTTGAGGGGTTGAATGAAGGTCTTAGGTGAGCACTGCTCGAGGGTTTTTATTTTTTTTAAACCAATGCATATGAATTTTCTAAATGAATATGTTTTTAAAGGCCAATCAAATATGCATGTAATGCCACGTATAGTTCATTAAAACTAACTGTTATAATTATAACTCCAAAGTAATGTTATACTCATAACTCGACAAGTAAATTTCCAAATCTTGCATTAACATTTATCATTAAATGAGTATTTACCTTTCAAAGAAAGTAATAAAATGATGAACCCAACTATCATTAGTTTGATATTAAGCATGGCCAAGGGATTATATCATCACCATGATAAACCCCAAATACGATTTACATATTCTAGAAGACTCAAGGGGGGAGGTGGGCAGTAGAAACAGAATTTTGTTAGGCAGCAAATGGCAAAGGGTGAAGTAGTTAGGAGTGGGCTATAGATAAGAATGTAAGGGAGCATAATAAGCAGGCAATTATTGAGTGTGAAAAGGAGTCCCGTAATCATTTTCATATCTTTAATTTTTGTTCTTTTCAGTTCAATCAATCATCTATTTCAAGTTCAGTTTCGTTTTCCATTTAGAGTCTTATCAAATTGGTATTAGAGCACGTTCGTTCCTATGGCTCAAAAAAAAACTGAGGGTAGGATTGATTCAATGGAGAAGGAGGTGGAGGATATCAAAACGGAATTGCAATGCCTACCGGGGTTAGAAAGATCAGTGGAAAAGTTGACCAAGCACATGACCAAAATGATGTTAGCAGTAGAGGAGACTAGGAAGTCAATGGCGGCCCTCTCCATCTCAAAGGGGGCACTAAACAGTAACAGTGAGGGAGGTGGTAGCATCACGGAAGGGCCAATCCCGATCCATGACCATCGAAGAACGGAGAACACCCAACACACGCTGAGCAAGGAAAAATGGCCAGAAGGACCAGGAGAGGCCAGTGTGGGGAGAGTAACCATGGTACACGACCTGAATGAAGGAGGTAATGGCGACGGGTGAAGAAATTGGAGATGCCCATTTTCAGTGGAGATAACCCATATGGGTGGCTTTTTTGAGCGGAAAGATATTTTGAGGTAAATGAATTAACGGAGAAGGCGAAGATGGGGGCGATAGGGGTTAGTCTGGATGGAGATGCGTTGTCGTGGCTGAGGTGGGCCGAAACGAGGAACCATTTCGAGGTTGGCAGCAACTCCTGCGACGTATAACGGTAGCCTGTGCGAAAATTTTTTGGCCATCAACCAAGAAGGCACGGTGGCAAATTACCGGCGAGAGTTCAAATTGTTAGCTGCTCCTCTGGCTGGAATACCGGATGAGGTAATGGAGAGTACATTCTTAAATGGACTCGAAACGAATATCAAAGCAGAAGTTAGATTATTGGGCCCAAAGGGGTTGGGCCAAATCATGGAGATAGCCCAAAAGGTAGAATACAGGAATCTCCACAGGTTTAAACAAACAACGGCCCAGAGGGGTTTCAAAATTCATTCCAACCCAGCTAAACTGGAGACCTACCCGACCAAGACTATCACGGTAGCTGAGAAAGGATCGAACCAGCGAAGAGAAGGTCCGATCAAGAGGATGTCCGACGCGGAGTGGAAATTGAGAAGAGATAAGGGCTTGTGCTTCCGCTGTGAAGAACGATACACGGTGGGCCACCAATGTAAGAATAAGGAATTGCGGGTATTACTGGTCCAGGAAGGCGAGGAAGACGAAGATGCAGATGGGGGTCTGGCGGAGGAAATTCCACTGGAGATGGGTGAGAAAATCGAATTATCCCTTAATTCAGTGGTTGGGCTGACTACTCCCGGAACCATGAAGCTCAAGGGGATAGTTGGGCCCACTGACGTGGTTGTGCTCATCGACTGTGGGGCAACCCACAATTTTATCTCGCAAGAGGTGGTACGGAGGTTAAGTTTGCCGACTACGGCCATAAACCGCTACGGGGTCATCATGGGGATAGGGGAATCGGTTACTGGACGAGGGATTTGCAAAAGAATAGTGCTGAAATTGCAAGAGCTAACCATTGTGGAAGATTTCTTGCCCTTAGAGTTGGGCAGCACCAACATAGTATTGGGGATGTAGTGGCTTGGGAGTTTGGGTTTCATGGAGGTGAATTGGAAATTGCTAACCATGAAGTTTCGGATGGGGGAAACTTGGATGACACTGAGAGGAGACCAAGGATTGAATAAATCTGCGGTGTCCCTGAGAGAGATGGTGAAGGCCCTATTGAAAGAGGGCCAAGGATTGTGGGTAGAAATGGAGCAACCTGCAGAATGTGGAGCTTTAATGGGCAAAGAGGAAGAAATACCTGAAGGGGTGTCCAAATTAATACAACAACATAAGCAGGTGTTCACAGAAACAAGAGAGCTACCTCCTGCCCGGGGCTTGGACCACGCTTTTTCTTTGAAGGCTGGGACTGATCCAATCAGTGTAAGGCCTTTCAGATACCCACACTTCCAGAAGATCGAGATCGAGAGGTTGGTCAAGAAGATGCTAGCTGCAAGGATAATTCAACCTAGCATCAGCCCATTTTCAAGTCCCGTGTTACTAGTAAAACAAGACGGTAGCTAGCGTTTTTGTGTGGACTACCGGGCTCTGAACAAAGCAACAATACCGGAAAGATTTCCCGTTCCAGTGATCGATGAGTTACTGGACGAGCTTCATGGAACAACGATATTCTCAAAATTGGACATAAAGTCTGGGTATCATCATATCAAAGTAAGGAAGGAAGATGTGCCAAAAACTGCATTCAGGACCCACGAAGGTCATTACGAGTTCTTAGTAATGCCGTTCGGCCTACTAATGCCCCGGCAACTTTTCAATCATTGATGAGTCAGGTATTCCGAAATTTCTTAAGGAAGTTTGTACTTGTGTTCTTTGACAACATTTTGGTGTACAGTAAAGATCTACCAGCACATGAACGACACCTGGACCTTGTCTTCTCAGCCTTGGAGGAAAACAAACTATATGCCAATGAAAGGAAATGCCTCTTTGCCCAACAACAAATAGAGTATCTGGGGCACCTTGTTTCAGCAGAAGGTGTGAAAGCCGACCCAGACAAAATTGCAGCCATGAGTAATTGGCCTGTTCATCGTAATATCTGGAAATTATGAGGTTTTCTAGGATTGACTGGCTACTATAGGAGATTTCTGGCAGGATATGGAACCATTGCACGACCCCTCACTGATCAGTTGAAGAACGACGCCTTTGGGTGGAATAATAAGGCAGAGGCAGCTTTCCTGAATCTAAAAAGGGCCATGACCACAATCCCGGATTTCTCACAACCGTTCGTTATTGAGACCGATGCTTTGGGGTATAGACTGGGGGCGGTTCTTATGCAGAATCGACGACCCATTGCATTTTTTAGCCAGGTTCTATCCAGTCGATCCCAACAGAAATCCATTTACAAGAAGGAATTAATGGCAATTGTGCTGTCTATACAGAAGTGGAGGCACTATGTTCTAGGAAGGATATTTATCGTCCACACTGATCAACGTAGCCTCAAATATCTCCTTGAGCAGAGGACAGTACCTGGGGAGTTCCAACGCTGGATAACCAAGCTGATGGGATATGAATTCAAAATTCAATATCGTCCTGGGATTGAGAACACGGCAGCAGATGCATTGTCTCGAATTTCCGGCCCAGTCGAGTTAAAAGCTCTCACCTTTCCACAAACATTGGATGTACAGATGATTGAGGCGCAAGTCGAAGGTGACCCACTGTTGTCTAAAATTAAGAAAGAATTGCAGGACAACCGGAAGCGCACCCCAGGTATTCGGTCAAACAAGGAAAATCATTGTATAAAGGGAGATTGGTACTTTCCCACACATCACCATTAATTCCTAAGTTACTACTGGAGTTTCATAATAGTGCTGTAGGGGGGCACTCAGGATTCTTAAGGACTTACAAGAGGCTGACCGGCGATCTATATTGGACAGGGATGAGGAAGGATGTTCGGAAGTTTTTGGAAGAATGCCCTATGTGCCAGCAAAATAAGACTAGTGCGCTCTCACCAGCCGGGCTCTTGCAACCTCTTCCCATCCCCAATCTGATATGGGAGGATATTTCAATGGACTTTGTGGAGGGACTTCCTAAGTCAAATGGGTTTAACTCCATCCTGGTGATCGTTGACCGCTTAAGTAAATATGCGCACTTCTTACCACTGAGACATCCATTCACAACATTTAGGGTGTGTTTGATTACATTTATTTTCCATGGAAAATATTAGTTTTTCATCCAAATTTGTACTTGGAGTGTTTGATTGCTATTTTTTTCCCTGGAAAACATTTTCCAACTTTTGAAAATATGCCTAATTTTCCTTGTTTTTAAGGAAAATATTTTCCTTGGATAGAGGTGATTTTTATTTTCCACAAAAGATGGAAAATATTTTCTTTTCTAGGTGATATTTTCCATGTCAATCAAACACACTCTTAGTGTTGCAACAATTTTCGTCAAGGAGGTAGTGCGACTCCATGGAATTCCTCGCTCTATCCTCTCTGATCGGGACAAAATATTCTTAAGTCAATTTTGGACGGAACTATTCAAACTGCAGGGTACTTACCTCAAGCGAAGTACGGCTTACCACCCCCAAACCGACGGGCAAACCGAAGTGGTGAATAGATGCGTGGAGGCCTATCTGAGATGTTTCTCATACGATAAGCCCAAAACCTGGTCCACTTGGCTACCTTGGGCGGAATATTGGTATAATACCACTTTCCCGACATCCACCAACACTACCCCGTTCAAGGCGGTCTATGGGAGAAAACCACCACCGTTAATCCGCTATGGCAGCAGGAAGACAACAGTGGATTCTGTGGAGCAGCAACTAAGGGACCGGGATAGCATGCTAGACGAACTTAAAGCACATCTCCTTAAAGCTCAGAACAAAATGAGAACAGAGGCTGACAAACATCGAAGGGAATTACATTTTGAAGTAGGGGAATTGGTGTATGTAAAGCTACGGCCGTACCGCCTCCATTCATTGGCAAGAAGGCAGAACGAAAAGCTGGGGCCTAAGTACTTTGGACCGTTTGAGATTATAAATTGGGTGGGGCCGGTCGCCTACCATTTACAACTAACCCCTGCTGCAACCATACACCCTGTCTTCCATATATCTCTGCTGAAGAAGGCTCTGAGGTCAAACGAAGTAAGTCAACTACTTCCTCCTCACCTAACCGAGCACCTGGAGTGGATGGTTAAACCTGAACAAGTCGTGGGGGTTAGGAGTTCTACAGCAGGGCAGGGTCTAAGCAAGGAAGTACTTATACAGTGGAAAGATTTGCCTCCATCAGAAGCTACCTGGGAGTCGGCAGAAACATTACGCCAACAATTTCCTAACTTCCACCTTGAGGACAAGGTGTCTTTGGACCCTGGGGGTATTGATAAACCCCAAATACGGTTTACATATTCTAGAAGACTGAAGGGGGAAGGTGGGCAGTAGAAACAGAATTCTGTTAGGCAGCAAATGGCAAAGGGTGAAGTAGTTAGGAGTGGGCTATAAATAAGAACATAAGGGAGCATAATAGGCAGGCAATTATTGAGTGTGAAAAGGAGTCCCGTAATCATTTTCATATCTGTAATTTTTGTTCTTTTCAGTTCAATCAATCATCTATTTCAAGTTCAGTTTCGTTTTCCATTTAGAGTCTTATCACGCCATTACTCATACACAACAAATACTTTTTTCTGTACAAATGATTTTCCAATGGCCTGTATAATGGAATAATATTATTTTTTGTACTAGGTTATTCATAAACTGAAATGGAGATTAGTATGTTCAAAGATTTCTTAAATCAGTAGACAAATAAATAATATTTGCAGAGCTGATGACAACACACTATCTTCTCATTCAACCATATAGCACCTCGAACTAACCCCTAATAGCAAATACCTGCAAAGAAGAATCAAGACAAAACTAATAATAATAATAATAATAATAATAATAATAATAATAATAATAATAAATAAATAAATAAATAATCCATGAATTATGTTAAATATCGACTCAAAACAAAACAATCAGCTTCGCATGACAAATGTCATTAACTTTGTTATATCTTGACCAGAGACAAAAACAACAACCAAATGTCGCAAATCAAAATGCCATTAATTTTGTTTAAATCTTGAATCAAGAAGAAACAAACAGACAAACTCCACATAACAAAATTTCATGAATTTTGTCAAATTTTGAATCAACGCAAAACAAACATTCAAACTTTGCACATCAAAATGCTGCCATTTTTGTTAAATCTTGACTTAAGGCAAAACAAAAATCCAAATTTTGCATTGCAAATTTTGTCGAATTTCTCCAATATTTTCCCATAGACTTCTAGTATTGAAAGTTTTATTCAACAGCTGGTTCGCATATAACGTCAGGGAAAAAGAAGGAAAATTTTCCAATTTTCAAAAAATAAAAATAAATAAATAAATCTCCATATACAACCCAATAATAAATTTTAAAAAAAAAATCCCAACCCCAAACCCTACTCGAAACACCCGAAACCCTAGCATTCGAACAAAACCCAATTCCCCGAATCCATAGAATGACCAAGTATCCCTCTGACTAGAAACAAAACCTAAAAGCCAATAAACATCGCAAATAATTCAGATAAAAAATAATCAAATCCATAAAACGCGAATTTCAGTTCACGTCTATGTTTGGGAATTGGGACCTGAAAGACAGCGAGGGCGACAAACTGTTCGAGCTTGAGGGTGAGCTGGTGCCAGAGTTTGCGCTGGTACAGATCTGCAAGCGTGTTGTACCACTCAGAAAGCTCCGGGTGAGTATTCCTCAGGGTGTCAAGATACTGTAGTGCCGCCATCGCTCCTTCTACTACGATTTTGTGCTCTGAATCCGTTGTATGCTACAGAGAGTTATGGAGGACTACCTACAGAAGTGTGGAGAGATAAAAGGGAAAAGACAGAATGCGGAGGTGGACTTATATACGTGGGTGAAGGCCAGGTGCCTTTCTTCTCGCGAAAGAAAGGATGACGGTGCACGTTAGTTAGTCACGTTACATTAGCGTTCACCATTTTCATCTTAACCACCCAGAATGAAATAACGGTTCGATTCCGTTCTAATTAAAATTGGACTGAAATAACGAGAGAGAAAAAAAATGAAAAGCTAAGAAAAGAAAAGCATTGATATGCCTATGTCATACCAAACGAACAATTAGGGTTGTTTTCGAGTGTGAATTTCCGTGTAATATAAAAGTTTGGGATGGATACACATCGTTTCATCAAATCTTTGAGAAGTCTAATATCATATTTGATGGTTGGCATTGTGATTGCTGATATATTTTGATTCTACAAAGACGTTCCCAACTATCGAAACAATAAACGAAAAAGGAACAATGATGTTGTGTGAGAGCTTGGTTTTTCAAACTCTGATAAACAAAGATGTCTTGACCTACATATTAGGAATGCCAAGGCAATCGAATAGTTCTAATTCAATTACCAATTCTAACAAGAAGCTTGAATTTTAATTTCCAAAACAAAGAAAATTGTAATTTTTCAATAAATAGGGTTAATTGCGTCAATTATCATACACTAATGATTATTGGAGTTATTTTTTAAAATAATTATCACCTTAAGTTTCTAAAATTATACTAATGATGATCACTTGATAAAAAGACTAATATTATTTACTTATTAAGTGCTAACATTACGTTAAAACAAGGAAATTGCAAAATTAGAATCGAATGTCAAAAATAAATAAGTTATTATGTATTTGTATATATTATAAATACTAACGACGATATTAAGGTTAAATTTTCACATAACTAACTTAGATCCAATGCAAATTCTTGTCTGTTAATAGAAAGTTTATTACTTTGTAATTTGATTGAACATCACAAAAATAAAATCAATTCGTCCACTTGATTTATCTTATTAAAAATAAGAAAATGAATGTCTTCAACCAAATTGGTTAGTAAAGACTGAAGAAGTTTTGCATTATTGCATTAGAATACAATTGCTAGTATTTTATGTAGTCCCCCACAATGTGAAAGTGGAGGGTTGGCATGGGAGTAAAAATAGCAATAAGATGAGCAACCCACTAAGTTTTAGAATTTGCAGTCTTGGCCCTCAAAAACACAATTTCTTTTCGACAAAATATCACTCTTCAGACTTGAGTTCAATTTCTTTTCTTAAATTATAAGAACCGTAAAATTTGGGGAAACTTGATTTTTGGTTAGTTTTTAGTTACATGTTTTATAGTTAATGGTTAAATGACTTACTTAGATAGATTTTTTGTTCGATTCCCGATTTTATCAGTTGATTGGCAAGTTCGGTCTAATTTTTTTGTCTAGATTCATAGTTAAACTGATAGTTCCAATTCAGTCGTGAAAATATAGCAAAAGAACTTGATCAATCAAATGTGGATAATGCGATAACTAAAGATTCACAAAACATGAGACAATATTTCGCTTTCAACGTGACTGTTGACGTTATACAAAATATCTTAAAGACAGTCAGCAAAGTAATGATGACCAAAATAGAAAGAAATCATACGTGAGAAGTGGAATTGTTTAGACCAATGAAAAATATTTGAACATGCAGTTTGAACTCTTGAAAATATGATCCTTAAAACATAAAAATGACCCTTGTAAGAAAAAATGAGAACAGTGCAGAGCTTAAACCATGGGGTCAATCATAACTATACATATTCTATCGTCCACAACTTTTTAATCACATATTTCGTCAACATTTATCAAAATCTACTAAAGATCTTTAATATCCATCAAATAGAAGGTCAAAATTATAATTAATTTCCTCTCACAAAGACTCGACAAGTGCCTTATGAATGCAGTTACTATCTATTTACATTGTTCTTAACTAAAAAGTGCAATATGCTTGAATCTAGCAGGTTTTGTCGTGATGAATTATGCGATATGTTGACGATGAGTACATAATGCAGTTTGAATAGTAAAGTCTTGTACTATGAATGCACAAGTATATAAAGAATGTGGAGCTACTATGGAAGTAATAACCCTATAAAAAGTTAAAGTAAGGCTTAATTGAAAATGATGAGAATTATTCACCTTGTCATAAAGACACCCTCATGCCATCGTTCCAATCGTCCCCCTAAGGAATATTTTCATCTAAAATTTCTTTGACATGGTGTCCAATCCCGAGATTCGTCCAAGGAAATTATCTACTCCATCCAACTAGTTCCGGGTTTGAATCCCGAGCAATCCACTATTATATCGCAATTTTATGCGAGCTTTAATTGGAGAAATAGAAGGAACATGTATTACACGTGTGAAATTTTGAGAAGAACATTCACTCGTTCTTATACCTGTCATGTTCTTTAGATTATTTATAAGTGGTATTCAAGCTATTATTTTTGCAACTTTAATCGTGACTTATATAGGTAAATCCATGGAGGGCCATCACTCGACAGTGACATACATAAATATCCATGAAAGATGAGCTAATGATTCATTCCTCCAAATGTTCACTTTTATAGCGGTGGCTAAGTCAACTTTTGCTCGACTATGGAAGAAGTCAGTAGTCATCAATCCCTCTAACACGTTTCAACCTTCCCATATTCAAAGAGGTAGCTGTTAATTTCTATCAGATAGTGCTCCGATGAATGTCTAGCACAAAGATAAACTAAGAGAAATTTTTTTAATGACACTATCTATGTCTATTGCCCACCAAGACACATTTAATTATTTTGTAACTTGTAATTGACTAATGACTAAATTGAAAAAAAATTATGACAATATAATTCTTTTTCTTTTTTATAAAGGAAAATTATTTAATAGTTCAATTTGGTTTTAAATTACTTTTATAATATCAAAATTAGTCGAATATTGCGATAGACCCTCTGCCAATATATTAATAGGACGAACAAAAAGTCATCATACTGCAAATGCAAATAAAAATGTGAACCCTATAGGCTGATGATAATTGTGCTTTTGCACACTTATTTAATTTCTAAATATGCTTATTATTGATGAGAAGAGTGAATATCAACTCATAATTGGGAAATTTTGGCTTTTGTAGGTCACATATCACAAAAGGAAAGAGAACAAGACTAAAAGAAATGAAAATTGACCAAAAGCATACAAATTTGTGAAGTTGGGGACCAAAGTGCACAAATTAGAAAGTTGAAGAATATTGGACTGCAATTTATGAAGGGTTTGATTGAAATGAAAGTCAAAATCTATTGACCAAATTGTACAATAATAACTTGAGTACAAATTGTTAGAAGACTTGTGTGCAAAAAGAAAAAAATGAAAACAAGAAGCATTTGGCAGAGAAGCGACACCTCGGGGCCACTTTAAGCTCAAGGTCCGTTTTGGTTAGATTTTAAAACTTTCGGAGTCAGGGCTGCAATTTTTGGGAAAGGGTATTAAAACTTAGAACCCTAAACGGGCTTCGTTTCCCTGGTCATCTTCGTTTCCTTTTGTCTTTTCGTGTTTTCCTTTCGAATAATGCTATATAACCATATCGGAATTGTAACCCCAATTTAGTTAGCGTTAGATAATGGTTGAATGAAAAGTGAAATTAAATGAATAATTTAATGTCATTCATCATTTAATGTCACATTAGCTCGTCATCTGAACTGAGATTGCAACCCCATTAGAGTTAAATAGCATTACTCTTTCATTT
This sequence comes from Olea europaea var. sylvestris, assembly GCF_002742605.1. Lineage (NCBI taxonomy): Eukaryota > Viridiplantae > Streptophyta > Magnoliopsida > Lamiales > Oleaceae > Olea > Olea europaea. Next base: position 28,686,512 of record NC_036242.1, on the reverse strand, counting down.
TTCATTTTTTCTTTCCTCTGCTTTTTCTTTCCATTTTTCTTGGTATTTTCGGGGCACAACCTAGACCAAAGGGAAAATACATTAAGGAAGGAGGAGAAAGATTTAAGAAAGTTAGGGCCAAGCTTCAAAAAGGACTTTTATCCATAAATTTGTATTTTCTCTTCTTTATTATTTATATAACATGGGTTAAGTATTTTTGTAGAGATTTATGGATGAACTCAACCTAACTTTAATTAATTTTAATATTTTTTATTTTTAATGTTAAAATGCTTATTTTCATGTGTATCTACAATTATATTTTTTTGCACTTTCATTTATGTAGCTAATGAATGATTATATTTAGTGATTTGTACATCGTTTGAAAGAAGACTGAGCACTTTAGATCAAATAGTAAAAACCCTAGGCTTGTGTAGGGCATAGGCCCACCATTTGGTAGCAATTTTTCACCTTAAAAAATTATTTTTTTATCATTAGTTCATTATTCCGACCATAAATTTTTACTTCTTTACTCATAGGTGGACTCACTTTTTTCTCTAACAGTCAAAAAATAATTCTCATAATCATTACCGAACAGGCCGTAAATATATACCCGTAACCCCATGTGACTCATTGAGTTATTTTCAGAAAGATCTAATGCGATTATTTGGTTTTAATTAATATAGAGATAGAGTAGGTTAAACTAATTAATTATGATTATGTCAATCAATAGCAGTAATTAACTAAAATTGGAAGATAGTGTCTAACATCATAAATGAGTATTTTATTAATTGACTTGTAAAAATTAATTAGACGACGCATAAACGAAATCATGAATCACAACCATGTTTTTCTCCGAAATTCTCAAAATATTTATATTTTCTTATTTTTGTTAGATTTTTAGTTATTTTCCAAAGTCAAAATCTTCATTGTTATTTGTTTTTATTATTAGAATTAAATTAATTAAAGTTGTGTAATTGAAAGTATACATTCCTCTAGACTCGAACTCAAAAAGTCTACTGATTGCTTGAACGTGACCTGTGCAGCGGTTTGCACTTTTATAGTGAACACTTAGCCCTTTTTTGAGCCCCATTCTTACCAAAAAATGCATTTTCGAATAGTGTATTGATGAAAATGTGTAGTTAAAAATAAATAAAAGTTTTGAATTTGCATTTAATATTATTTTGATGAAAAACGTGTGGTTAAAATGGAATCAAATTATCGTTGAAAAATGTATTTTGATGGAAATAATGGGACTCAAACAAAGGCTTAAATAAAAACAAAAATCTAGCCTTATGATTTCATATAGGAAATGTTCTTTCTACCTTTTTTATTTTATTTTTTTCTTCAACTTTTTATGATTCTTTTTACTTTTATTTTTTAGGTGGTTAAGTAAATGATTTTAGGCATAAAACACTTGCAATAATAGCAATATTCTTCAAAAACACAAAATGAATATGAATGGACATGAAGTTGGCTAGGGTCAAAATCAATAGACTAGATATATCGGATAAATCAACTCTAAGATGGCTCGATATAGGATGACTAAGGTACCAAGCTGAACACCTAAACCAATATGCTATAAGGTCAAACAAGGGTTAGATCGTCATAAACGTAAAAAATTATGCTTGTTTAACAACTCCTCCGTGTCACATTGATTGAATATTATGCCAAATTTGACAATATTAATCAATTAGCATTCCACCTTCACTTGAGTGCCTCAATTAATTCTCTAAAAGAATCATGACAACGACACCATTAGAACTAACCCCACCAGGCACCAAGAAAACCAATCCCAAAGAGACAAAATGATTCCCATATGACTTCCAAACAAAGGAAAGTTAATCCTCTTTCCCTATATTACTTCTCCCAATCCCACCATTCTTGTGGCAGCTAACAAATCACAATGGCGAAACTGAAAGCCATATTAAATTTGCTTTTTCTTTTGCTCATCATTTTGAGTTCAACTTGGGCTTCAAAAAGCGGTCACGGGAAAGAAGAGTTAGGGTGGAGGTGGCAAAGGAAGCCATGGATGAATCATGGAAGTTCCCGGGGACCTCGGGGACGCCTCGTAAATCCCACTTTCGAGCATCCATTTCAAGTTCCCAAATTGCCTGTTTAAGGTTTCGATACCTTGGTTTATGCTAATTCTATGTATGCATGTCTTGTTTCCAGTCTCCCTGTTGCATGTATATCAGATGTAATTCAGCTTTGGATATGCATCTATGTTCTTGAGAATGGTTTAGAGTTTTACATTTTGTTTAGGATTATATGTCAATCATGATATGTACAACTTGTATTTGTTCTTACATCCTCAATACAAATAAAACTGCCATCATTTCTCAAAATATACATGGGGTTTGAACATGTCTTTCATAAAATACATAACTGGTCGTAAATGTGAACAAAAAACGAAGCTTAAAAGGGTGAGAACAGAACAAAATCCAGCTTTAACCAAATATTATGAGAAAGTATTCCAATTATGATAAATTGATGTTTAAGTTTAGATACCAGACTCTTCGAGCAGCTTAAGGATGCTGTGCTCTGGGGCACTGACTGATGGCAGAATAACGCGATTAGGGGGCCGAGGTTTTGTTCCAGAAGTTACGGATTCTACAGGAGTTGGTGGGTTTGGAATGATTGGCATATCAGTCCTCCTTTGAACGCCTGAAGACACTCGTTCCTTCCATATTCTTCCATCCTGATGACCAAATAAAAAAAGATTAATTGTTAGGTGTTTTGGGGGAGAAATCGTATCATATCGTCATTGCCGACTATAATGACCTAAACAATCATCAAACTGCCCCCAAATCCAAATATATAAGAACTTTTTATTGTACCGTAACTTAAAGAGGTCTCGAATTTTCAACTGTTTAATTTTTCAAAAATTTCCTTTCCTCTCTCTTTTACACATTGAGGTTCAATACTGAAATGAAAGTTCAAGAGTAATACAGGGGAAAATCTTAAGAGCGAAAAAAGCAAGGTTTCACCCATTGGATATTACTGAAAGAGTATTCATATGTAAAACACGAAGTCTCATTATCACACTAGAACAGAAAAGAAGTAGCTTTGAACAGACTTCGAACCCCTGATATCATGTGCCGATCACAAAAGAGAGAAGAAAATCTGTAGTTTATGGAACTACAAGATATATTTGTCAGTGACTTCACTGTAACGTTAGAAAGTAATGTAACAATAACGACAACAGAGCTTATCAACTTATCTCATGCAAACAAATTGTGATTATGATAAATAGATACAAAGCTTGATATCTTAAAAAGTAAAGAATGACAACTTTTTAGGCTGAAAAGTATTCTGGGTTTGCACATAGTAAAATATCTTGTGTTCCCCTAAATAAGCTTCCATTCACAAGAGGGGTACACTCCACTAAAAAGTTAAAGAGGCAGACCAAGATTGACATAAAAATTGATTTGCTTGAATCTTTTAGAAGGATAGCTATAAATCGAACAAAGCCCTTCTCAGGTTCAGTTAGAATAAGTATTTTTTGTCTTTGAATGTTGGAATAAGTTAATTTTCATTTTCGCAAGACAATAACTCTATAGAAGACAATTAGACAAACGAATTGATATCATGCTGAAGTCAATAAATGGGAACATTGCTGTCACTAATACAAGCCTGACATGGTCAACAACAAACTAAGCCTCGTTGATAATAAATTTCAAGTCAACTACATGAATCCTTTTTCTCCATTTCTTTCTGTTTATTAGCTAGATCTAGCAATTACAAAAAACGAGTTAGTTTTAGTCCATCCCTCTCTTTTTAGCTTGTATTATCGAGATAGTATTACTCTTATTTCACGTCAGCTTCTTTAGTCTATGCAAAAAAGATGTCCCTACCATCCGTACGTCCAAAAACAATCCCATCAAAGAAGGTTATACAAATGCCGCGCTAAGTCTAAAACTGCATAGTTAACCAGTGTATACAGTAGACAAATGGCTAAACACTCTGGCAAAATGCTTGACATGGAAAATGGAACTTAAGGAGGTAGCATTTCATAAATCAGCAACCAAAAGACACAAAATGTTTGTTTGGCTTGAAATCATATGCTTGTTTATTTACCATTAAAATTCTAAGGATCAAAAGAAGTCAAGCTCACATTAAGAATCGACGGTTCGGGTAATGGGCACTGGATTGGTTGATCATTGTCAAGAGGCTCAGTTGGGTGTTCAACTGGCTTGAATTCCACAGCAACTTCAATACCGTGTGTGGCAGCTGCAGCTGCAGTAACAGCACCTGTCACCTCAGAACTAGAAGGCAATACTTCCCTTTCATCCTGCACATTTAAAAAACTCACCATAAGCACTTAGACAGCTGAAAATGTTCACATAACCAATGACGTATAGGAGAATATCTTCAATAATGCATCAAATAGTAAAGAAGAATCAAGTGAATGATTATAGATGACCAATAAATCGACAAATTTTCTATACAATTATGTTTCAGCATAAACCTACTTATACATTGTTTAACCACCAATTAGAAGTATTTGATAGGCTTTGTTCAAACTGAGTGTTCAAGTAAAGAACAGACTGGATACCTAGAATTTGCTAAAATGATTCCAGTACCATTAGCTGAAATCCTCGGGAAGTTAGTAACCCGATGCTGCTCCAAGCAAAAGATGGTAGCTCAAGAGTAATCTAAAATTATGTTTGAAATGTACAAGTCCGACCCGGCTAAACATGGGATGGTATTGCGTAGTCCACCTGACAGGTAAACTTTTTGGGATAAAGCCATGTCCCAACAAGCAGTATCGCTCCCGAAAAGGAATCTATTGATTCTCTCCCAATTGGTTCAACCCCATAGGTTTGATCCTGTAGAATTTGATCCATTTTCTCTTTGGACGAAGTGTACGAAATCAATCTTTCGATGACCTATGCTGTGTTGAAGGGATATTTATCTAATCCTGTGGAATGCGTAAAGCCCGTGTGCCTGTGCCTGTGAACAAAATTCGCATTGGCTAACCATCGAGATGGTCACTACTATTGGATACTTCACTAATAGGTAATTTTTGGGATGAAACTAAGTCCCAACAAGTTCTTAAAAGAATTTTCCCTATTTGATTCCCATATATTTAAGAATGAGAATGAAAAATATAATCGTTACGGGACTACACGACAGATAAAAAGTCAAATATGGTGACTTAATGGTTATATTCTTCATTTTTGTGGTCAAAGAATGGTAATCAAAACGGGGGCTTAATAATCATATCCAAAATCAGAGATCAAGAAACCCGCAGAACAAGTCAATGCACATCTACTATCTTAACATTCTAAACTTTCCAAACACGAACAGTATAAATCCAAAAACCTAAGTAAAACAAATCAACCCAGAATTTAATAATCATTTATAGAAATTATCAGATTAAACGGAAACAACCCACTTCATAAAACAAAAAATTAATTCAAGAAATTTTAGAAAGAGAGAAGTGTTACAATTGCACTTTGAGTCCTCCGATGACCAGCTTTGCTGACAGAAAATCTTGAGAAAATTCCCACCATGATTTAGCCTCCCAAAAAACAATTCACATAAAAAATAAAAATAAATAAAGGCTGTGATCTCTGGTAGATTTAAAGTCTGATGATCTTTCTTGAAAATGTTTCAGCTTCTCTCTTTCACTCTAAATGTAGAGAGAGAATGTGAAGATGATAAGTTTACTTAGAATCGGCTTCTTGTTTGGTTTTAAGTTAGTTTAAACACATGTATATCAATATATATATGTGGGCAAAGTCAGAAATATTACTTTACTGCTGCTAAATCATTTTAGTAATTTTTTATTCATGTAGCAGTTGCATGTTGGAATTAGTTATATTATGGCTGAAAGATATCAGAAAGAAACCCAAATAGTAAAAATAAAGGGGCAGTTGAAACTTGAAAAGAGTAGGAACTATAGAAAACAAATTTTTTTGGCAGATACGAATGGATATTCATTAAGAATTTAAAACATTGACAGGAATATCACGAATACATCACAATTGAGATACGTTGGAGAATATTATTTCATCAATTTTTCCATTTTTACCAAAGCAGAACAGAACCCTGTCAAAAAACTCACAATGACGTGCGGCTTACCCAAATAAAAAAAGCCAAATAATAATTCACCCCTTTTTGGTATCGGTAGGGGTTGTACACCTAACATTACTGTTATTTCATAGATTTTAAATACTAACCATCTTAATGGAAGTATTAATATTTTATAAAATAGTATTGAAGAGAACGAAAAAATACAAGTTTATTTTATTAGCCCGTTTGATGTAGATTAAGATTTTTTTGGAAAAGTTATAATTAAAAGTAAGAAAAATTGTAAATTAACGTGCCAATTTTATTTTATTTTATCTTTTTTTTTTATAAAAATTTTTTTTAATCTGAGTACACTTCGTGCTCAGATTAAAATTGTAAATTAACGTGCCAATTTTATTTTATTTTATCTTTTTTTTTGATAAAAAAAAATTTTAATCTGAGCACGAAGTGGAACAAAAACAGGGCCTTGTGGTGAAGCAAAGATTTAAGAAAGAAATGTGGGTGGTTTGTCTTTGTCTTTAGAATAGAAGTCCCCTGTCTCGGCTTGGAGACAGGTTAAAAACAGGGGTGCCATGTCTGTCGCCTGGGGATAGGGTCAGGCACAGGGGCGCCACTGTCTTCAACCCTGTCCCCAAGTCGGGACAGGGGGTTTGATACTATCTTTAATGGATACATAATGTGTTGTCGGGAAGGTAAATATGGGCCTACCCATTGTGTGTGATGCAACTGGCCTTGGCCTCTGTGCAATATTTTGCATAAACATAAGTACATGTTTAGTAAAACTTATATTTTCTTTTTCAAATTGAAAAGAAAGCGTCCTTTCTCGTCATCCAATAGCTACATCGAACCCGCATTTGCTCAAGTCATATCTCTCTCAAAGGATTTTTCTGAATGTATCAACCAATCACAGGCAGACAACTATTAATTCCATCAAATATCTTCTGTAATTATAGCATGTCTCATCTTCCCAAAACCAAGTTGTGTACCGTCCGATTTGCAAATGCTGGCTAGTGCACGTGTCCCTGAGAAAGAGCTTGCATTAACTTAATATACATGTACTAATGGATTAATTTACCATTACAAAATTTGTTGGCTCAACTACTCGTCAATCCTGTGATGCTAATAGAGTAAAATTTGCCGAATAAACTCGACCACAATAGTGGGAATCCTAGTCTTATCGACTATTGAAGTTCAACGTGACAATCAATTGGACACTGATGCTCGAAGTTGAATTATTGTCAAAGTGTATAAATTTCTGAAGTACCAATTAAATGTTGGATATTGACCCAAACTCATTGACCTTTAACAAGGAGAAAAAGAAAAGCGAAAGATTGAAAAGGGAATAGAGAAATGAAACAAAGAGGAGTACAAAATGCACTAGCCATAAAATGGGACAAAGAAGTTTGAAGGACATAAATTATGACATGTTTAGTATACAGTATAACTCCAAACAAGAAGCTTATAGGTACAAAATATTATTATGCGTATTAATACGTCATTTTTTGAGAGAGAGACAAATCGAGTCTTTCATATATCAATTTTTCTTTATATAAAGTTAGAAAAGGAATCAAAGCAAAAGAAAAAAAAAAGAATCCTATCATTATATGCATTATCTGATATAGACACTGGATACAAAATATACCTCATTATATGTTCATGCCATTATTCCTAAGGAAATCAGTCCCCTAACGACTGCGTCGCTGGTTTCTGATGTAGTTTAGAAGTGCCTGAGCCTGCAAGAACGAAAACCATTGAATATGCAATCTTAAAAATACAGACAAAAAAAAAAAAAAATTATAATTGCACCTTTTCTTTGGCTCTTATAGTCCCAGACAGCGACAACGCCACTAGTGGGGGAATCGCTCCTTCCAGGAGAGCCTCTTTGCAATATCTACCACACTTAGTGCATAACTGCAGGAGAGAAGCAGCTGCATTCTCCTTAGCTCTAGCAGATCCCAGCTCAACAACTTCGACTAGAACAGGAATTCCCCCGTCCTGTCCAATTCTCACTCTCCCCTCGTAAGTATTTGCAAGATTAGACAAAAGGGCAACTGCCTTATCAACCATCCCTTCTGCAGGATCAACCAACTCTATAAGATACTTCACTGCACCTGCCTGCACAATCCGGATTTGGTTCTGGCGAAATTTTGACAAGTTAAACAGAGCTTTCAGTGCATCTTTCTTGCCCCCTGAAGTTCCATTTCCAAGTAAATCAACTAGAGGTTTAATTGCCCTAGACCTGCCAATCTTGATTTTGTTTTCTTCAATCACTGAGAGACTATAAAGGGTTGCAGCAGCGTTCTGCTTAGCTTCTAAGCTCCCTGACTCGAGAACATGAATCAGGGGTTCAATTGCATCAGCATTTGCAATTGCAGCCTTGTTTTCAACATTAATTGATAGGTTGAGGAGAGCAGTAACAGCATTTTCCTGTACAAGTGAATCTGTCGAACGCAGTAGATTTACCAACAAGCTGATAGCTCCAAAATTAGCAATTAAAATCCGATTATCTGTGTCATGCTTAGCAAGTAATCGAAGTTCAGCTGTAGCATTTTTCTGTGCATCAAGGGAAGTATTCTTCAAGTCTTCAACCAGCTTCCTAACTTGAGTTTCAACTTCCAGAAAATCAGCCCTCAATTCAACTGCAGGAGAAGCAACTACACTTGGAATAAATTTCTTTAACGCCTCAGGCCCAATTGTTTGGCAATGAGATCCTGTCTCGAGCCGAGATGATAAGTCAGGCTCACTTGGTGGGGCTCCCAAGTTAGAAGCAGGTTGGGGCTCTGAAATAAGCTCTCCAGAAGCGTCACTACAGTAGGCAGCATCCTGTAATGCCACATCATTGCCAACACCAGGTGTTCCGTGCGATGAGTTAAAATTAGAAAGTGTGCAGGCGTCTAAATTGATCATGCCATAAAACGACAGTTCCTCACCATAAGCATCACTATCTCTAGATGGTGACATTGAGAGTTTATCTCCTGTGTTCAAACTTCTCTCTCCTGAGTGGTCTGTTGTGTCTTCACAACATCTCATGGATATTCTTCCAATGTCCACAGTATCATTCTCATCTATGCCAGCTCCTGATAAAGAATTCTCTGACAATGAATGAGGATGAGATGCAGATGAAACTTCTCGCAGGAATCCATTAGTTGAGATTGACCTTTTTATTGGAGAACTCAAAGATACGGTTGGATCAGCTGCGGTAGAATGATGGGCCCTCCTGGCCCCACTATATTTTTCGGGATCTGGCAGCTTCATATTGTTTGACTCATGCCAATTTGCAATCACTCCCTTCACAGTATTATTAGGAGTAAGAGTGGTGTGAGATAGGGCTTGCCGTGTCTTTGGGCAAACAGTAAATCCAAGATCAATCCACTTCTGAATAAAAGCCCGCTCATAAGTTTGTCCAGATGCAATAATTACAGGGTCGACCATTAGTTCAAGTGAGAGAGGGCAAAAGAAATAGGCAGGTATTGGTACGGGGTTACAGGTCTGGGAAAGTTTCACCATAACGAGGTGTTCATGCATGTGAGTAACCAGAGCAATCATATGATCAATATGTTCAATTTCATCACATTTTCCAGCGTGTTCAGCAGTTTCTTTCAATTTCTCAAGGGCGACAGCCTCTATCAGAACTTCCTGATTCGACTTGAAGCTCAAGATATCAGTAAGTACTGCCAGGTTCTCTGAACTGGCTCCAGCACCGTCCATGTGATCCTTAATCGCTTTCATGATTATCGATGATGTTCCTTCATGTCCCATATGCTTAATTTTCTGTGCATGGTGCTGCAATCACAAGTTAAAATTAATTTTAGACTGGAAAATGTGGACAAATATAAATCACTGCTAGCTGTTACCTCAAGGGGTGCAACACTCAGTTCAACAGCTTCGAATTGGTCAGAAGGTTTCAACAACTCAGTAATTTCCAAACTGCAAGTTTCGATCTTTGTCATCAGAGATTCAACTTGTAAAACCTAATAGCAAGCAAACATCAGCAATACGAAAATAATTTCACTAGCACATAAGAAGCTCTATTCGAGTGAGCATAAATAAATCATTGAAAACATCAAAGAAGCATCCCAACCATTCAATTTTTTTCAGTTCCAACTTTTGCATTTAGGCTGCATTAGAGAAGCTACGTTTATAACTAAAATTATAGATCTTATCACGTACTAAGTAAAATTTACTCATCAGCGGTTGCCATTTTTCAAATCTCTCTCTCAACTCGCCAACAGACTGGTAGAGTCTGGCTAATGCTTTTTGAAACATTTCATCCCATCAAAGAAGCATCCCAACCATTCAATTTTTTTCAGTTCCAACTTTTGCATTTAGGCTGCATTAGAGAAGCTACGTTTATAACAAAAATTATAGATCTTATCACGTACTAAGTAAAATTTACTCATCAGCGGTTGCCATTTTTCAAATCTCTCTCTCAACTCGCCAACAGACTGGTAGAGTCTGGCTAATGCTTTTTGAAACATTTCATCTGAAGCAATTTCAGCATCAACAAAGGCATCGAGTATTGGCTTTAGCAGCTTTAATCTTTCTACAATCTTTTGATGATATTTCTCAACCGGTTCATATTTTATGCCTTCACAACTTGCCAACTGAAAAAAACGAGTGATGTTGTTGAGAAGTGACTCCAGCAACGATATTGCCATTCCCTGGTACATCAAAACAACTACCAGTCTCAGTAAAGCAAGCCTAAGAGAAAATGTTTTAAAAGATATTCAAATGGAAACTATAGAAGTTCTTAAGAATCGTTTTGCATGTCAAGTCAAAAACTTTTGTCAATAGTTCTAATTTAGTACGTGGATAAATGAGCAAATGAACTGTAAATATGAGCGGACACTTGACAAGACATGAAAAATGGAAAAGAAAAAAGAACTAAAATTCGTGCGCACACTTTCGATATTCCAATCACAATATTGACAGTTCTCGACCCAAGTTCTGGGAAAACTAACTAGAATTAGTCAAATATTTCCAAATTAAAAGAGAACCAGGCCCCAGGGTAAACAACCCATTGAATGGATTATCAGTAATCTGAGGCACAGATAAATTTTGCCTTCTACAAGAAATCTTTTTCATTTTTCATTTTTCATTTTTCATTTTTTATATTAAAAAAGAAAAGAATAGGGAAGTAAAAAACAAATGGAGAGAATTAAACCAAGTAAACAACACCCTTATTCGTATTTTCTGAAGGTATTCAACTAGAAACTGATGCAGCACCAATGACACAATTAATTGAGAAATAGAACAGATCTATAGGGAGAGGGAATTAAAGAGAAGAATGGGGAATTAAGGGGGGAAAGAAGAAGAATTTAACAGAAGAGGGCAGAATAAAAGGAGGGATGCACCATAAACCACAAAAATAATTATTCATTCATCATCAACTGAAAATTACAATGCAAAATAGGTTTAAATAGTAAAGCAACCCTAACAAGCTTGGGCCCGAGCCCATACAAGTCCAAATTTAAATAATAGTCCAAGAAAATAAATAAAGCTTAAATAAAATAAGAAAACGTCGTCCGATATCCTCATCAACTCTCCCGGGGTGAGAAAAAAACTCGACCCTGTCGAGTGATAGATAGTATAGACTGCAGTCAATCTGATACTCCAAATGCTTCAAGTCAAGCCACGGGGGACAATCTTTCTGACAAACCAAGTAAAGAAATTCCATGATTGATAGTACTGAAAACTGTAGCTTATTCCCAAGAATATGATTTGACCAGGGGGCAATCTTTCCTTCTAACCAAGTACTGATACTGGACTCCAAATAACCAATACTCATGCACCTCATCTTCAAGATTTTCACATGATTGTATATAATGAGGAGAATAAGAAGCATGTCGATCCACCCAACAAACAAGAAAGTACCGTATCTTGCCATCATTGGTCAATACAACACGTTCATCTAAAATAACATCAATTTTATCTTTGTGTGCTGTGATAGATGGTATTGAAGTAGAAATATCGACATAGTCAAGTTGGGAGTCCATAAAGTTAAGTAGAAACAGATCATCAAAGGAAGTAACATGGTGTTTGTAAATAATGAAGTCCTTAATATTTAAAGCAGAGTAGTAGCCAAAATGTGATGAAAGGGCAATGACATGTGCATTTGAACCAATATGCTTTAAAATTTTTAAAAGACCAGCACTACAAGCTTGCAATATGACATAATCCCCAATATTAAATTTAAAATATCGTTTATGCGAATCAGCTTGAAATTTATATAATGCATTACTTGCATCGTGTTGTTTATTGATCTCAATATGCAAGTCATGAAGATGATATACAAATTGGGAATAAGATCTAACGGTCGCCTAGACTTATAATTATGAACAACTTCAAATGGATTTAGACCTAGAGACCGATTCATAGAATTGTTATATGCGATGTGAACAGTTGGGGAGATCAAGTCCCAATTCTCAAGATTTTTCTGGACTAGAGACCGTAATAAATTGCCAAGACTTCGGTTAGCAATTTCGTTTTGACCATCAGTTTGAGGTTGGTCAGTAGTAGAGAATTTCGATTTAGTGCTAAGAACAGGCGACTGGATTCTCCAAGGGTGACTAGTGAAATCATCAAACTCTTCGAGTTGAGTAAGGTATGACATATAACATGTGATCGAGAGTTGTCGAAAACAAGGGGTATAGTTTCTAAAGTCTCGGGAAGGGTCGGGATTCCACTTAAAGAAGTGTCCCACTATCATCCAAGTCATCAAAATCTTCAAGTTTATACTCATAGACTAGATCTTCTAACGACTCTTCTATTACATCCTTTCGTTCTTCTATGACTAAGACTCGGTTAGGACATTTGGAAGAGATGTGGCCAAAGTCCTTACAGCTGATGCATAGCAGGTGAGAAGAAGTCCCTGGAGTTTCAAAAATTTTACACTTATTTTTCAAGATTTGAGGAACATTAGACGGGGGAAGTCCTAGAAGAGACTTAACAGGTGGAGGTGGAGCCAATGAGACGGAAGAATGGTTGTCAATACGCCTTCTATAAGGAGAAGGGGGGCTTAGACTATCACGACCTTTACACTTATTTTTCCAAATGGGAGGAACACTAGACGGGGAGGTCCTAGAAGGGACTTAACAAGAGGAAGTGGAGTCAATGAAACGGAAGGATGATTGTCGTTACACTTTCTACATGAAGAAGACGACCTTGGGCTATCACGACCTTTACACTTGTTTTTCCAAAGGGAAGGAACACTAAACTGGGAAGGCTCTATGATAGACTTATGATGAGATGACGCTAATGAAATGGGTGAACGATGGTGATCACGCTTTATGCAGTACTAATAAGTAACTCGTAGTCCCGAGCTGAAGAATAAGCTTGATCAAGAGTAGTGATACCTCGAAAGAAAAGCTCACGCCTAAGTTCATCTCGTAGACCTTGTATAAACCTACTTAAAGTCAGGGTCTCATCCTCAACGACATGACATTTCACTCGAAATTCCTCAAATTGAGCAATGTATTCAGTTACTAGCCGATTATCTTGTGTAAGAGTGTTCCATTGGGTAAAAATTTCATGATCGAAGCAACCATCGAAAGTAGCAGTATCTAAGTCAATGTCTCTAAAGAAACGCTCATCATGATGGCCTTGTTCTCGCTCACGAACCTGATCCCTATTCCTACGATCGTGTCGAAAATATTTTTGATCACTTTGTCCACGATGATATTGTCTATTATGAGACGCTTCAGAATTAGTGTCAATCAAACGAGGGGTTCGCTTAAAATTTCTCAACTTAGCAGCTAGGGTCTTTCCCTCCTCACGAGTAGCAGTTATATCTTATTGGACAGTCAATAGGTTAGTAGCAAGTTACGCTAATTGTCTAGTGAGTGCATCAAATTGGGATGGATCCATGGTCAATGTATTGGAAATAGAGACAACAAGACGATCACTACGCAACTACATGCAATGTAATACCAGCTAAATGACGTGCAATGATGAGATCAATGAACAATAAATGTAAAAAAAAGAAAAATAACAAATAAAGCATTTCTTTCAGGGTTAAATAAATTCAAATATGACAAGCTAATATTGTTGATCTATGTAAAATAATAAAGCACAGATCAAATACTAGTCAAAAACTAATCATGTAACATAAGTGGGGTAAAATAGAGTTTTGACGAAATCAACGGATTCCGTCACGTGACTTTAGGTATATTGTTAGAATAACAACATCACAAAAATTTAATCAATGCAATTTAAATAAAGCAGTATTATAAACCAATGACAAATAGAAATCAAGTACTCCCTGTTGTTTAGTTGTAGCGGTGGTGCCCACGGAAGCTTAAACCTGATGGAACCCAAAGAATAAGAACTATGCCCAATTATGATTTCCCAATTGGCATGTCTCTAGTAGAAAATTATAATGGAATACTCCTCAGCAGTCGAGTCACTGAATGGAACATTAATACTCAAGAGTTTTAACAAGCTACCCCAATGCAAATAATAGGCCAAATCCAATTCAACAAATGTCCCTGACACTCTGAACTCAGAAGAAGTCGGTCGACGTGAAAACTAAAGCAAAAATTGAACTCCGGGTGGTGGATGACAACTGGCGTGGCAGTGGGTTGCTGGCGATTGGCAGTGAGGGTGGCCGTGGAACGTATGGTGACTGTGGGTTAATCTGGACGAGTGGCTAAGAAGAAATGGGTTGTGGGTTTGAATTGGATTAAATGAGAATGAGTTTTAACCGGGATTGAGAGTAATTTGGGCCACTAGTTTATGGACCAAATGTCTTGATAAGAAGAATGGGCTCGCGGGTAATAATTATATGTGGATATATGAATTATTATAGGGTTGGATTAACATAAGGTGGGTTGATCTTGTATGTACGCTGAATGTAAGTAGGGTTTGATTGTTAGGGATGAAATTTATGAAACAGCATACTTAGCAGCAGCAAACGCCTAAAACTCTAAAACTGAATTTTTTTTTTTTTTTT
>NC_036242.1:28634386-28670764 GCF_002742605.1 Olea europaea var. sylvestris | reverse complement strand
CAAAATTTTTTCCCCCCCCCCCCCCCCTCTCTCTGATTAACTGCTTCTTTGATCCCTTTCTGCAAACAATCTGTCTTTCAGGTTTTCTTTCAGGTTTGTTTTACTGATTTTCTCAATTTTCATGAACAAAAAATATATCTAATGCGAAGGAACGCAAAGGGCATCGAGTAATGCAGTGTTTACTATTGTGATCATCATAAGACAATACAGAATTATATGAAATCCACTACATGTTCCATAAACACAATTATCATGAAACTGTACCCACTCATTGTACTCCATCAGATACATAGAGAAAACACATCATTCACGCAAGACTAGATTCATCAGTCCGATCTCATTGTTGAACCTATAACCCAACATGGAGAATGCTCCTCTCCCATTTTCTCTCACATCGGCGGGCTCCATGATTAAAAAAAATACCCCCCAAAAACCCACCCCCACCCCGAACTGTGAGAGGGGCTGCACTACCAGGCCTCTTACAGGTCTGGTAGTGTAGCATGGTCCAACCCAACATTCATTGTTCTGTAAGTACAGTAGGTTAACCGATTCCTACCGCAAAGCAGGTCCTTGTAGAATTAATTAGATATTACACTGATATTTAATTTGGAGGAAACAACAATTTCATTAGAAAACACATATAATTTACACACTGATAACTAGACATACCAGTTTTGGGAACCCATCAATTTCATTAATAATTCTACCCAAACAGTAAAGAAGTATTAAAAATAAAAAAAATAAAAATAAAAAACTATCAAGTATAATAACACATTTCCGCATGAGCCTCATATTAAAAGAATTGGAAGGAAAGCTATATATATGCATACATAAACTGAAGCCATTTATGCATTCAACTTGGAGGAAAAAAAAATCAAAAGGGAATTACAGAGAAAAAACAATTAGTACCTGAAACAATAATCAAAAAGGGTTTGGGGCTTGAATTTTGCGGAGGTTTCTCTTAGTCCTCTTCCTGTTGCTAAGAAAATTGAATAGTAGGACTGGGTCGTGTTTGGGGGTTCAGACAACGACATAGTTGAACCAGCTGGAAAACAAATACTTTGTCAATTCAGCTTCAAATATTGTAACAAGTAACAACTAACAAAAACAATAAAAAAAACAGGACCACAAAATTGTTATTTTATTAGATCACGCTTGGCTAATTTTATTTATTTATTTTTTCTGGTACAACAACTTGAAAACTAGTTACTAGTCATTTTGATAATAAAATATCGGTGAAGTGACAGTTTAAGTGAAATAATAAAATTAGAAAGTTCAATCTTTATGAGGGGTAGGGAGATGAGACGTGATCTCAAGAAAGAAAAATGTGAGGGATAATGAGTTTCAAATCTATGATGTTTTTTTGTTTTTTATACTTAGTTGTTCACCTTGTAGCGACTAATCCTTGGATCTACGATCTAACCCCTCTTCACGCAGATTAGTTAAATCGCGGGTTGTGTCCCAAACTGGCCAGAGTCCAAGAGCCCCCTCCACTGAACTACCAAAGTGTCGAGCGAGTCAAGTTCATGTATGCACCATGCCTTCCAAAGAATTACTGCCTTCCAGGAGAAAGCCTTGCCTTCCAAGAGCCTCATGAATCGAACACGCGACCTCTGAACTACCAGTCTTGAAGAACCCCATCCTTTGCCAGTTGGGATGTGCCTGGGGGGCAAATCTATGATGTTCTATCATTATAATGATAAATAACATTACTTTAAAGCAATGTTTGATAGCCACTTATTTTCTAGGGAAAATGGAAAATGAATTCCAACTTTCACTTTTGACTTGTTTGATTGACAAAATTTTCTAAGAAATTCATTTTCCACCTTTGGTTGCCACGTCAGCATTTTCTAACTTTTTCTTGAATTTGAATTCTCACCATATTGATGAGAATTCGTTTACGGGTTACTGTAGCATTTTTTTCGATTTTTTTTTTTTGTGTGTTGGCAATAAAAACAAATTTTAAGAATTATTGTAAAAAAAAATTTCCCTTTAAATAATAATTTTCATTAAAACAAAATCAAACGAACACCAAAAGATAAATGATTTTCTTGATTTTTTTGGTTGACAATGA
The DNA here is from genome assembly GCF_002742605.1 of Olea europaea var. sylvestris. Classification (NCBI taxonomy): domain Eukaryota; kingdom Viridiplantae; phylum Streptophyta; class Magnoliopsida; order Lamiales; family Oleaceae; genus Olea; species Olea europaea. The sequence goes on along the minus strand of NC_036242.1, from coordinate 28,668,690 downwards.
AAACAAATTTCATCTCCAATACCGGTAAATTCTATCTCTTTAATCGACAATTTTCATGTAAAACAAAGCCAAACGAACACTAAAAAACAATTTTATTTCAACATTTTTCACGTGAAAAATTATACCAATTAAACACAATAATTTACAATTCTCAGAAAAACAATTTCTAAATAATTCAATTCCCTAAAATTCGTTTTCAATTCCATCTTTGTAATCAAACGTACCCTAAAATTTAACTGATTAACTTCTTTTCTTTTTTTCTCTCTCTTTCAAATTGTCTTTTATCTTTATCTGTACACCAATCTATGAATAGTTATTGACAAATAGCATTACTCATATTTTCTCATATGGATGTCAAATCCAATAAATAAAGGCCATGTTTGATTCTTATATTTTTCAAAATATATTTTTTTCTTTTCTTTTCAATCACACATTTTTCATTAACATAATATTAAACGTAAATTAAAAATATATATATTATTTTTTAACTACACATTTTTTATCAATCTATTATTTTAAAATACATTTTTTCATAAAAATGGGCCCAAACACCCTAATTAAAAATCAGGGTAGATTAGAATGTGTAAATTTTATTTTATTTATTCTCCCTTTTTTGCATAGTAGCAGTGGTGAAGTGGAGTGGGACCAGTGGGATCCACTGATATTGGGACGATGAAAAGGTCATTGGGCCGACACTCCAAATTTCCACGCACGTTTTTTGGAGCTTTCCGCCTTTCCCAGATATTGCCCAAATGATGGATAATTATATTATGGGAATTAAAGTTCAACTTTTAATAAAGTTCGATAAAAATTAATAAAATATATAGTTAAAAAATTATGAATCCTATACAATATGCCCTTGTTTGAGCCCCATTTTGAAGGGAAAAAAGAATTTTTGAATAGTGTATTGATATAAAATGTGTAGTTAAAAAATAAAAAAAAAATTGAATTTGCGTGTAATATTATTTTATTGAAGAATGCGTGGTTAAAATTATGTCAAAACACTGTAGAAGAATTTATTTTCTCCAAAAAATGGGGATCAAACAAGGGCTATGTTAGTAGAATTAATTGTTAATTTTAACTTTAATAAAAACTTAGATTTTAATTTTCACTAAACAGGTGCTTAAAATGCATGTCTTGGAAAGTTGCAATAAAGTTGAAAATAATATAATCATATTACGTTTTCGAGGTACGATATTACAATAAAGCTTTAGTGCTTGTTTGTTACAAATTAAAAGTCAATTAAAATCAATTTTTTGACCGTTATTTCACTCTTCCAATCGTCATTTTTGAATTCTTCTCTCATAAATAGGACCCACTTTATCTCTAACAGTCAAAAAATCAATTATCAAAATCCCTACCGAACAAATTTGACAAAATGAATACCACTGCTAACGTGGCCAAACTTGATTGGCCTTTTTCATTTTAATGTTTTCCCATCTTTTAATGGCGCGTCAAGAGTTTTTTGTTAAAATCTTCTATCAAAAAAATTTGTACCTAAAGCATGATTGATGATATTAATGTGTATTTATTTATTCCAAAAAAGCTATCTCTAGTTAATTTGACATTTTCAAGGTATGATAGTATTGTGTATTTATTCGTTCCAAAATAGTTCTCTCTGATTAATCTAAATCAAAGTCAAATAATTAATATTAATTACATCTTTCATAAATTCCATAATTTTTCAACTACATATTTCAAACATTTCTACGACAATCTACTAAAAAAATCTAATTTTTTTTTCTTTTTTTCTTTTTCCTTTTGTTAATTGAAAAAGTACCTAATATTTCACAAGTCGAGAGGTATTTATGTAACACTAAAGTACCTCTTGTATTATTTTTGAGCATCACTGCTATCATGTGACAAATAAAATTAACTCTTTAAAATAAGGAAATTTATAGTCAAGTTCATATACTTTCACTTCAATCACTTGAGTCCTCAATCAATTATCATTTATTGTTCTATCCGTAAAGTTTCAATTTAGGTGCTAGTAGTCCTTATCAAATGAAACAATCTTTCTGCACACTTATCATTATATAGGCAGAATTTACTTTCGCAACCTTTGCTTAATCATGTGGTATTAGCAGAATCAACATTTGGTCACGAGTAATAAATCATTCCAACATAAATTAATCATAATTCATATCGCATAGTCAAACGAAAGAAAAGGAAAAAACTAAAAGTGAAACTGAAAACTGGAATTAGAGGACGATGAAACAAGGGGGAAGAAAAACAAACAAAATTGAAGTTTTCTGTGATGTTGGGGCCAATCAAATTATCCAAGAATCGTTTCCCAATGAAATCTTGAATCAATCTTCATCATCAGAACAGTCAAATTTTATTTTTGTAGCCTTTGGAGCATTTGAATCAATTTCTCTGAAGTGAGCACCATATAACTTCGACTCCTGCATTAAGTTCGCAGTGAACAGCAGCACAACACGGCCAGAAATATGATCAAACTAAGTCGCAGAGACAAATTTTGTGCAAAGTCAGGATGTACATGAGATGAATGAATAGCAAGCACAACAATCTTAAAACTCACATGCAATAAAAGTCCTCTGTGATTTTATTCCAAGTCGTTGACTCATAGTCCCTTTACCCTCAAAAATATGGAACTCCTATTCATTCAGCTTAGAATAACGCTATTCATAGTCTGCGACTACCAATAGTCATCTAATATAGCAGCTTGTTATTATTTGAGTCATTAGTTTGTTATTATCTTGACATTCATTAATGCCTCACATAACAAGATGTGACATAGGATGACCCAAATAAATAACAAGCAATATTAGATGACTACTAGAAGTAGCTATTACTCCTCAACTTATACTTCCGAAGCCTGTTCAACCTCTTAAAAATAAGTCCAAAAAATTGAATAGTCCAAAAGGTTAGGTTCCTAAACAGACCCATTGTTTAAACTTTACAGATATACTAATGGATGCTATCAATGCCATGGTGTTCAGCCAGATGTTGCTTTCCAGCTAGATTTATGTGCATCGGTGTTAGACCATCATTATAGGCACCTCCATTTAAGATTCTCAAAAATGAAAATGAAATTGCAAGAATGCTATTGCCGAAGCATTATTGGCTTCTCTGAGGATCAGATGATAGCTAACCTCAAATTGCTCAAAGCACCGAATTATTATATGATACCTCACAGAGAGATGATATTCTCACCTTCTTCTTTACATGAGTCCCGAATTTTAGTAGGGCTTCAGGTACAACCTGCTGTGCTTCCTTGAGAACATTTATCAACTCCCCAGCAAGTCCCTGCGAGAATTTAGTGCTTGTATCAATGTATAATTAATTATCTATCGTTTGAATATATAGCCAACTCAAGAAACGTCGACCTAGCATTTACTAAAGTAAAAATGCACCTTGTTTTCCTTAGTGAAGAAAGTGTGAGCCACCCCCTTCTTACCAGCTCGTCCAGTCCTACCAATTCTGTGGACATAATCCTCTGTCGTGAGTGGAAAACTATAATTTATTACAACTTCGACATCAGGAATATCCAATCCTCGAGCAGCTACATCAGTGGCTATCTGCAGAAACACGAAATCATCATTATAGAAAGCCAAGCTTGCTATCATAGCCAACCACTGCAAAGATTAATCAGCAAGTAACCACAGCTACAATATTATAAGAACAATCATAGGATTTATATCATTTTACAAGACTCAAGATGAAAACTTTTATCATCTCTTTTTATTAGACAATAAACGGAGGGTCTGCTACCATTGCCAACCCAGTTTTCTCTGGTACTTTTGTATCTATGATGACTGTATAAATCTGCTGCATCTTTTTTTATTTGCTTAAAACAATATATACTTCCATGTTATTCACTTCCATCCATCAATGCATAATAATGGGTTGGGCACCATTTTGGCACCTGGAAAAGAGTGCCTCAAGAAAACACAACGAATGAAGAAGCCAGCAGTAACCAATCTGCATGGATCAAATCATAATCATGTCCAGAAAAAAAACAACATATTTCAATAGGATGCCAACCGTATAAAAAGGTGATAATCACTCTGAAGTAGTAGATCACACAATTCAATACAACACTCAACAAATTACAAAGCAGACAATTCTTTTTCCTGCAGTCTGCAAGAAGGATGGGAAACATTTGATCGTTGATTGGGAGAGTAAAACTAAAGAGGAGGTTGTGCAAAAACAAAAACTCTTAATACTGAAGAACTCAAGAAATGCAATGGATCATATAAGTAATCATCTACAGAGCAACAAAAACATAGCAAAAGATGATAAAATGCTTAGAAACAACTCAGACACACATTACTACTGGAACAATCTTTATTACCAAAATAGCATAGACTTAGCCCAAGTATACAGCAAAATATTAAGTATTATCCAAAGAATTGCATACCATTAGAGGACAGGTTCCCTCCTTAAACAGTGACAGTGCCTTCGTACGTTCATATTGTGCTTTGTCGCCACTTATAGAAGCAACTTTCCAACCCCTGGGAACCAAAAATATTATAAGGTTTTAAAAGCTATAAAAATTCATTTGAGGGATCACGAAAAATAAAACATATTTATAGAGAAAAAAGTAAAGCTTTCTGTCTTAATGGGCATATTTTCCATGCGACTGCCAGGCATACAGAAACAACGCAAGAAAACATAAAAAATTATGTGAAATTACCTTCTCTGAAGCATACTCTCGACACGAGATGCTTCCTTCTTGTATAAAACAAAAACCAATACTCTATTCCTGCCCAAAGTTGAAACCCGTGTAAGCAGAAAATGAAAATATTCCTCACTCGCGGTATAATTCTTGACATATTCTTTGACCCATAGGAACATGCCAAGTATCCAGACAGAATACATGCACACAGCCACAAATCTCAAACAATTGAAAACAAAATTCACACGGTTATTTAAATGGGAAAGTTGATGCTCTAACTAACAACCATGGGCGAAGAAAGGCACTAAAGGCCCGTTTGGCAGGGCGTTTGCCTCTGCTTCTTGTAGACAAAGCTACCTTAGGCTAGCTTCATCTAACAGCTTCCAAAAAATTTTCCAAACAGGTTCAAAAGCGACTTTTTAGTTCTTAGGAACAACTTTTGACTTTTCAAAAGCCATGGCAAACAGGCAAGAAAATGATTTTGCCCTAGAAATAAAATCATTCCAAAAAGTTATAAAACTATTAAAAGAAAATCTTGGTACTAAATATTGAATTTGGCAGATCGAAATCCATTATTAAAGAATCAAGCAGCCATATCGATTTACAGAGATATCAACGAGTTCATTTCATTGTCACCTTATGGTGCACAATGGAAGAAAACAAATTAATATATGAAATTCCAGTAAAATCAAGAACAAAAACGTGCAACAAGCAATGAACGCCCAGATTTTCTTCAAGGGTTTTTCTTTGTTCAAGTATATAACAAGGGAATTACTGCATTTGCCAAGTTCCTATTTGAACTAGGCAACGCAAGTAGACCATTTTTCTCCCTTTGGGAAAGAAAAACCTTAGAACAGCTGCTTCATAAAGACCCACATGGTAACAATATGTCATTATTTACTTTGGGGGAAATCTCTTTATACCACCTGGTTGGATCAAAGAATCTCTTATGTGGGCTATTTCATCACCAAAACTTAACACAAAAAGTGTTTGGATTCAAAGCGAGTATTAAGATCCGTTCGGGTACTTGAAAACTTGGTTAATTCAGCTCAAAACCTAGAACCATTAATTGATTCCTGAAAAAAACTATATTATACTTATCTGGATCAATAGATGTTATTCTTCTGCATAAGATAAAAAAAACTGCTTAAATTTGTGCTTACAACCCTTTATTGTGAATAAAAAGTTTATGGTTCACTACAATCCTCTGTTGTTTGCATGCTTTTCAAATGTTTTGTAGAAAAATCTGTGAATGTTCTCATTTCCAGATGGCATGTCCTTGGTTTAATAAAAATTTAAGGTTATTACGCACAGACTTAAATAAGACTGAACCATTTTAAGCCTTGCATCTCACTCGCCAAACTATGTAGCTGATGTCAGGCTGCATACTTGCATTCGGTCAACCAAACACTTCACAAAGACAAGAACTAAAGTTCATAATATATCAGAAACATATACCGTCTGGACTTATGGTACTTTTCCAGCAAGCACTGCAATCGTTCATCACGTGCTCGGTCATCCAAGACCTACGATATAAAGGAAAATAGAAACTTGCTATCAATGAAAATTAATATCCATGTTATACTGAGAAAACAAAATTGATACTAGTCTTTCATAAATTTAATGATCAGCTATACCTCCACTATTTGCATGACGTCGTGGTTGGCAGTTAAGTCCTCTGAACCAACAACCACCTGATACATATTCATTTACAATTTACAAATGAAGATGAAGATAATGGAAGAAGGCTCACTGTAAAAGTACTCCCCCAAATAAACCAAACCTTAACAGGGCAGGGATCCATGAATTCTTGGGCTAATTGATGGACAGCTGGAGGCCACGTTGCACTGAACATTACCATCTGACGAGCTGCATCGTATGTGACATTTGAATTACAGGTCCCAAATTAGTTGCACTTAGTGCTATAATAAGTTGTATCATAAGTAGCAACAATGAAAGACTAAGTAGCAACAATGAAAGACTAGGACATTCACGTTAAACATTATACTAATAAGAAACTTGATAGAGAGCCAATCCAAATACTCAAGCAAAATATATCTAGCCAAGTAAAAATATAGAAAATACGAGTACAAGTAATACTAAAATTAGATGTAATAGTAAGTGGCAACAGTAAGGTAGGGACATTCACCTTATATAATAGTTATACTAACAAGAAAATCAATATAGGATCTTCAGCGCAAATATTTGAGCAAAAGAAAAATAGACAATATCTTATGGAAAACAATGCGATTCTACCATAACAAAACGGAGATTGTGCAGGAGATAAAAAAAAAGGAAAGAGGGATGTATCTAATGGCCAGTTGAGACCTTCTGAAACTAGAAAACGATGAATAGCAATAAAATCTGACAAAATAAAAAATTATTCTGGTTCAGGTACGTATATTTTCAATGTATTATATCGTACCAGTGTTCGTTTGACTTAGTATTGAGCGAACCTCAGGTTCAAATCCCATGTCAAGCATTCGATCAGCTTCATCCAGGACCTAAAGATAAAACCATGGTTAAAACATCTGCAGGTCAAATATGTTATACAACCAAAAAAAAATGAACTCGTTACCATCAAGAAAATTGAAAATGGAGGAAATACATTATAGGGTTAGAAAATGAGAGAATGTTTTGGAATTTGGACAAGTAATTTATCAAATTTCCACATAATGATTAATATTAAAACTCGAGACCAAGATGAAAAAACAAGCATGAAAATAAAAAGAAAATATTTATACTTACCACAAAAGACACCTCCTTCAGGTGGCACACTCCCATTTCAATCAAGTCCTTCAAACGGCCAGGTGTTCCAATAACAATGTCCTGAGATAAAGTAAGAGGCAGATTCGATTTACAGTCTTACAGGTGCACTTTAGTTCAAGCAAGTTCAGACCCAAGTTGGTTGGGAATATGCAAAACATCAAATAAAATTATTATAATTAACTGACTAATAGATCGTGAATGCTAATTTTATATTGACTTGACTGAAATGATAGGACTTAGTACCCCCACTATGAAACATGATAAAGAATGAGCACAGTGTATTTAACATACTTCTGCATAGATAGTGTCCATTTTCGGACAACCAGAAAAAGGAAACAAGGATTTAATCCTAGATTATAGAATTTACAAAGATAGAAAAGATTTTTAACACTAATTATATTAACAAATTTTTCCACCAGAACAAACAGATCACGTGTACCATGAAAATAATTACAAAAAAACAGGTTTGGCAATAGGATGTTTAACATCCCAATCATGTTAACTATAGAAAATTAAGGTAGAATGCATTTTTTAATCTTAAACTGAAAATTATCTAATGTGAAATAATTAGGTAAAAGAGAAAATATTAGTTAATCAAAAGGACAGGTAGAAGTAGTTCGGGAATTAGATTTGCACTAACACTTAAGTTAAACATCATTTTGCATTGAGAACTAAAGGATACATTATAGGGTTAGAAAATGAGAGAATGTTTTGGAATTTGGACAAGTAATTTATCAAATTTCCACATAATGATTAATATTAAAACTCGAGACCAAGATGAAAAAACAAGCATGAAAATAAAAAGAAAATATTTATACTTACCACAAAAGACACCTCCTTCAGGTGGCACACTCCCATTTCAATCAAGTCCTTCAAACGGCCAGGTGTTCCAATAACAATGTCCTGAGATAAAGTAAGAGGCAGATTCGATTTACAGTCTTACAGGTGCACTTTAGTTCAAGCAAGTTCAGACCCAAGTTGGTTGGGAATATGCAAAACATCAAATAAAATTATTATAATTAACTGACTAATAGATCGTGAATGCTAATTTTATATTGACTTGACTGAAATGATAGGACTTAGTACCCCCACTATGAAACATGATAAAATAGCATAGTGTATGCCATAAATCATTTTTTGGGTACTCAAAACTAGGGGGCAGGTCAACATGAGATACACCGATCATATCAAGTGGCTTACAGCTTCATTACCCAAAGTTACTTCTCAAAACATCTTTTCAGATCAATGCAATATTGGCAATCCAAAAAATGACTGCAATTTTCCACAATATCTCATAATTGGTATCAAGGTCACAGATCCTAGATTCCTTCCCCTCCAAAATTTTGCTTCTGCTAACAGAAAAGCAGAATTACGTAACGACTACTACTACTACTGCATATTGAAATCTAACAAATAATGTGAAATTTAATGCTTCAAACCCATACACGTGCAGTGCTATATTATATAAACAACAGATTACATACTTATAAACAACAGAAATACATACTTGTTGAGCTAGCTCCCTTGTGGGAGAAAGGATAAGGCAAAGTGGATTCACTTTCTTAGAGATTTTGCTCTTTCTCTTGCTTAAAACGTGCACGATAGCAGGAATCCCAAAAGCCAGTGTTTTGCCTATTAGCGCATACAATAGGCTTTCAAAACAAGCTTGTACATAAAATTATAGTATAGCATAAAATTCCATATTCAAGGGATAAGAAAAGAACAATAAAGGGATTACCGGAGCCAGTCTTAGCAATTCCAATAAAATCACGGCCTTCCAATAGAAAAGGCCATGATTGGGATTGAATTGGGGATGGCTTATCAAAGTTCTTGCAGCATTCCAAGACCTCGCTTGGAAGCCCAGACTCTGCAAACGAATTTAATGCCCTATATTTCGAATCATTCACATTATTCCCTGACACCAATACACCGCTGCTTTCCCTAACCTCCTGAATTGTTTTCTCTCCCCTATCATTGTCTGTTTCCTTCTTCTTTTTTGATTTTTCAACAGACCCATCACTGAAAATCTCTTTTTCTCCCTCTTCTTCGCCCTTTTTCTTCCTTTTTACCGATATTTCATCCGACCCATTTAGTATTTCGGCCTCTTCTTCCCGTTTCTCTTTCTTTTTCTTCTTCTTCTTCTTCAGATCTTTCTTTGATTCCGTAAAGATCTCTGCTTCAGCTTCTTCAAGCTTTCGCTTATGCTTTTTCTGGAGTTCGGTATCGCCATTCTTAGTGGTGTTGCGGTCTTCTGGTTCAGTTGTTTGGTGCTTTTTGCTACCCATAATTGGGGAAGTTTAACTGAACCAAAAGCCCCTGATGATTAGAAAGAAGGGATATTTGTAGCGGTTAGGGTTTCTCTGCAATATTGTGTAATGACCGTTTGGTCCAAACTAATGGTGTCAATAAGCCCGGACAGCCCGCTCATAGAAGCCCGGCTCGTGAGACGGGATGGTCGGGCTTTTTTATCAATTTGAAATTACGCCCATGTTTGACAATCATTATTTGAAAACTCTATTTACTATGACTCTTTTTGTTACCCATTTTGCTCTCTTATTTTAGAAAAAATTCAACCGTTACCAATCCTTTCAACTGACAATGCACAGATATGTTACTGTCCACAGCAGCTTTTTATACCCCCTTTTCTTTACTACCCTTTACAGTGAGCAACAATTATGAGAGGTAGAAAAGTCAAAAAATGTGGCTGTTGAAGGCAAAAGGGGTATTTCGGGAAAACTAAAAATTGTACAAGTCAATTCAAAAATACATGTCATAATGTGGGACCCACGTTGGTAGAAAGAATGCATTTTTTTGGATGAAAATGGGACCCAAACGGGGGCTATATATTTATTATTAATCACATATTTATATAATAAAGTATTCTCATCCCGTTTGAACCACATTAATGTAAGAAAGAAGCTCTAAGCACAGAGGGATTTTGACAGGAAACTCACAGGAGTTTGAATTCGACTTACGTGGCAGGGGGAGAGAAAAAAATAAAAATAAAGAAAACATCAAAGGCTTGTGGGTTCTATCGGGAAGACACATTTGTTTCCCTTCCAAAATAGAACCCAGCAGTCCTTCCCCCCAAAGCGTTGTCCAAGTCGCCATCCACTGCTCGTCGCTCATACCCATCTCGATTCACCGGTGCCGGGGACCATCTTCGGCTAAGAAGCCACCATACAAGCAGTTGATACCCATTTTGATTTTCCCAATAGTTCAAAGAAATGGAGTCGACTTGGCTATGGAAATGGAGATTGTATCATAACACCTCTTCATTTTCAGCTTCCTCCCCCTCATAAGTATTTCTAGCATCTTCTGACCAAACTAAATATTTTGTACATTTTCTTATATTTTCCAGTTTGGCCTTCGTGAGAAAATTTTCGACAATTATATTGATGATCAAAGGGAATTTCCGACTCCAGAAGTTTCAATAGTTTTATCTTCTAATAACGTCTTTAAATGTGCTGACTTTTGGCCGTGTTACCTAGAAAAGCTCGAGTCTATTTAGTAGATATTTTGCATATTGGCTTAATACATGTAATTATGCATAGAATGGCAAGTGGAAAAATGTAAGTTCTATTTCCAAACAAAACACAGACGACAAAATTGAAATAAATATATATTCTGGAAGTTTGTATTTTGTGCATTTCCTTATATTTTCCAGAATTGCGTTTGGCCTTCAATTATTGATGGGTTTAGGGTTTATTTGCTGCATTGATTGCTTCTTATAATTTCAGTGGCAGGAAACGAAATTAAGGAAGATGGGAATCCTGAGCTACAATCTGATAATGAGAATGCTGTGGAGAATTTGAATATGTTGGACAACGAAAATGTAGGAGAAGATGTGACGTTAATGCCTAAGGTAGGTATGGTGTTTAGTGATGAAAAGGAAATGTTTGATTTATACAAAAAATATGCTTAAGTTGTTGGCTTTCCGGTGCGAAAAAGGAATTTAAAAAAAAGGGTAAGATAGAGTTATGTGATATGTGATGTTCACATGTAGCCATGAAGGTCGGAAAACTTATGCTACGGGAGGCTCCTTGAAATCGCAACCAACCAGTCAAACTAATTGTAAAGCAAGAATATCTGCATCTTTAGATAGTCTGGGAATATGGAGGATTAACAAAGTGTACTTTGACCACAATCACAAAACAAGTCCGTCCAAGTCTAGGTTGTACCGATACAACAGAAAATTGAGTGCAAGTGTGAAACGAAAGTTTGAGGTGAATGATATGGCAGGAATTCCCTTGCATAAGAGTTATAATTCTGCAGTTGTCGAAGCTGGTGGATATGAGAACACGACTTTTGTGGAAAAGGATTGTCGAAACTACATTGAACAGGTGAGACGACTACGTCTTGGGAAAGAAGATGCCCTCTCAATACAGGCGTACTTTTCAAAGATGCAAACATGGTGCTTGAGATTTTACTTTAGTATGGACTTAGATGACGGATGCAGACTAAAGAATTTTTTTGGGCGGACAATAGATGTAGACAATCTTTCAGGGAGTTCGGTGATGTTGTCACTTTTGATACAACATGTCATTCGCCCATTTCGTTGGCGTAAATCACCATGGCCAATCCATACTGCTCAGCTGTGGATTGTTGTCGAACGAGGACATGGGGACGTTTGTGTGGTTGTTTAGATATTTGCTTGAGTGTATGCATGGTCAAGCTCCTAATGCCATCATTACTGATCAGGATTGAGCAATGCAAAATGCCATTGGGATTGTTTTTCCAAACACGAAGCATAGGTGGTGTTTGTGGCACATTATGAAAAAGTTGCCAGAAAAGTTTGGATACCACGTTGAAAAGAGCTCAATATTTTCTGCTATACATGGACTAGTATATGATGCCAAGAATGTACAAGAATTCAAAGGAGGTTGGAGGTCGATGCTCGATATGTATGACTTGCATGACAATGATTGGCTATTAGGATTATATGAGAACTGAAGTTGGTGGGTGCCTTGTTTTTTGAAAACCACATTTTGGCAGGCATGTCCATGACACAACGAAGTGAGAGCATGAATGCATTTTTCGATGGGTACGTGCATTCGAAAAGCTCGTTGAAGCAGTTTGTGGAGCGGTATGAAAGAGCATTAAGAAGTAAGGTCGAGAAGGAGTTACAAGCTGATTTCTAGTCTTACTCCCAAATGGTTCCGTGTGCAACAACATACAAAATCGAAAAGCAATTTCAAGAGGTTTATACCATTGAAAAGTTCAGAGAAGTTCAGCAGGAATTCACTGGGAAGGTATACTGTGACCTTGTACCTGAAAATGCCAATGACAATTATTGGTCGACTTACGAGGTTCGTGAGGATGTCGTACTTCATGAGCACCGCAAGAAAAAATCTTTTTGCGTATCATTTCGGAGAGATACATGTGAATTGATTTGTAGCTGCCACCTATTTGAATTTCAGGGAATTATTTGTAGGCATGCGATCGCAGTCTTGATTCGTAATGACATAACATCGATGCCTGAGAGGTACATATTAAGGAGGTGGAGATGAGATGTTAGTAGAGAACACTCTAGGATCATGGTAAATTACGATGGATTGGTCAGTAGTCCTGGACAGTTAACGTATAATGAGATGTGCCGAATTTTTTCGGAGGTGGCGGACCTGGCAGCAGATAACAAAGTATGGACACGCATTATAACGGAGCGGATGACATCGCAAATGAAGGATTTACGGAACTCTAAGTCAAGTGTTGGAAGCGTTGTCTATTCCCAGCCTATCAGTAGTGGTGGACACATATTGGATCCAGAATCATCTAATAGAAAGGGCGCACGAAGAAACTTTGGAGGAAAGGCCCATTATAGTCTCGTTCAAAGAGGGTGAAGGTATGTTTTACTATTACTATCTTTGTTTATAATTAATTTGTAACAAATAAGCATTTGAATTGTTGAACATGCAGGCCAGTGTATCGTCAAACAAAGGGAAGAGGCCTAGAGCTACTCAAAGTAATGTGGAAGAAGGATCAGTCAATGCCCAGATGTCTCTACTACCATTACAATACTTCGTCCATCTGGTAACCACAAATGTCGTGGTCAACGCAGAAGGTTTGTGTTAGGTATTTATATATGCTTTTTGACGTCACACCGTGTCATAATGTTTACCATGTAAATCAGGTCGTGTTATGCCATGCTTCTATCCAAATTTACCCCAGCAAGGTGCCACATGCTTTTGATTCACAGGGGGAGGTTACGTGTGCACACATTTATTACATGCAAAAGGGTGTTTGGATTTGCTGCATTTTTCTTATTTACTAGTAAGGGAAGCCTACATTTAGATTTTTTTCGTGGATAATGTGACTTTACTTCATTTCTCACTTCCCAAATAATGATGCATCCCTACATTGAAGTCAAGGAATGTTGTGTGTCTGTTGATTGTTATCTGTCATTTATGTCTTTTATTACTCCTGAATGATTACATTAAATGGAGTTGAAGAGTTGGTTGCATATAGAAGTAGGAGCTTTTCGATCTAGTAAATATTGTACGTGGGTTGAAATTTTTTGAAAGAACTAAGGTTATCTGTCAGGTTAAATTTTTGAAATAACTAAGGTGTAAAAGTAAAGCAAAGCACTTTGGAGATTGACGGGTTCTTGTGTTGAGAAAAATGTAGGAAAATCTGAAAACTTAATGAACTCCAAGGCACGAAAAACGTTATCTTTTAAGAGGTGTTTCTCCCCTATCCAACGAAGTCACGACTAGGGTATAATAGACACTCTCTCTCAGGATACAATGGAGGCTTTTGATTCAAATTGTGACTATTTGATCAAACCAAGAAGATACTTGAAAAAGAACCAATGATGCCAAGAGAAAGAGAGAATAATATTTTTTTAATGTATTTTGCAAACGAGAATTCGCTCAGAATTTATAGAAATTGAGGCAACCGTTTGAATAGGTGTGTCCCTTGAAATGAAGAACACATCTGTTGGAAGTAACTGTCAAAACGAAAAGATGCACCTATTTAAAGACTTTTGAAATTAAAATTCTCTTTCGAGGGCATTGCCCCCGAGCCCCCATGGGGGGCGCTGTCCCCTCGACCCCTGCGACCTGATCGAGCGGGTCGATCCCCATTGCGCAGCGGCAAACACTAGTCTGGGCAGTAAATCATTCGCAAAACAAAAAAATAAATACATGCAAAATGATGAAAAATATCTAACATCTTGTTTATACAAAAATACGGCATTGACCTTGTTGGACATCTTCCAAAGGTTTTAATCATCCTTTTTATATACTTGCAGGGTTTCCAATCATTTTGGTCTAAATCCCAACAAACGATTCATCCTTGGGTTTCGTTTTTGGAAGTTTTTCTATGAAATGGCAGCCAGAAGCTTCATGAAACTCGTCCAGTAGACTGAAGAATATTGGTACTGCTCAAAATAACCAAGGTTGAGGAGGTCAGCTACTGAAACGATGAGGGGATATACTTCATCTTCCTAAGTGAAACAAAAAAGCAGAAACATTTTCTATGAGAACCTCCTTTGTCTCTTAAACGCGTGGACAAGAGACAACTCTGTTTTGAGGCTAGATTTTGGGATTTTGTGTTTGACATTTCATGAATTCTTCTTGCTGTGTACAAAACTCTAATCAGAATGGGGATCCAATTACATTATATCCCAAAGAATGGGAGTCTCAAGATTGAAATGTGAAACAAATTGCTTTTGAATTCTCAGGATTTCATGAATTCTTCTTGCTGTGTAAAAAAAATTGCTTTTGAATTCTCAAGATTTAAATGTGAAACAAATGTGACCACAGATCAATTAAAGTGAGGAGGCATAAACATACGAATTTATGAACGGATCAATTAGGAAATAGTAGTCATAGATTTTTAGCTTACAAATCATCGTGAAATACAAATTAGACATACATAAGACCAATATATTGTTATGCAATTTGAAATTCACATCGTACTAGTGCTTCAACCGATGACATGACTCAAATCACCCCCTCAATCCGACCTCTTTCCTTTCCCATCATAGTTGGCAATTCCCTTTCCTTTGCTAAAAAAGTCATGTGCAATGATATGTCAACATCTTGTTTCTCGCTAATTCTAACTAGCCCATCAAAGAGTCTTGGTAGCTCTTTTTCTTCCTTGTCGAGCGCCTGATTGACCGCATGCCAAATGGAACTCGATTCCCCGCCTAAATCTTCATCTTTCACCCAATCAAAGTATCCGCAATCATTACTACAGGTAAAGAACAATCGCCCTTTGTTACCAGTATTCCATTCGAACTCAAAATATTTTTGATATCCATGGTCACAACTAGGGCATCGACGTTTTAATTGGCATTGTTCGAAGTAGTGCCTGTTGCTTGCAACTGTGACAAACTCTGAAATTTCTTCCTATCATTCTAACCGAGGTCCAAAAATGAAACAAACTCGTCAAAAAGATAGACTCGAAGATGTAGTTAAATGATTAATTATACGTACGTAAGATTGAAATTATGATAAAATAAAAGTTCATCTTCCATTCATCGTACATACGTGAACTACGGATTTATCCCTAAAGACGGAATTAAATAAAAGTTCATCTTCATTAAACAACAAGAACAATTCTCATAATACATGTATTTAGAACAATCGGTGCAGGAAATTCCTTCTTAATTTTCCCATTAAACCAACAGGTGCCAAAATTCAACTATCAGTGAAGACACTTATGCAAAATCGAGTTACCAACAAAGCTAAAATGGTGGCACCCATCTTCATAAACCAACAAGTCTCGTAATAAATGTAACTTATTCAAACAAAGATTAATCAACATCCAAAATCCAAACATGTATATGGGAAACCTTTGGGGACATTCAAACATGATATTTATAAAAAAAACCATGGAAAAAACTAAGAACCCATGTCAAACAACAACTCCACAGACACTTACATTGATGCCAGGGGATGGATGTGTGGCTACAGCATCGAGGAAGGAGGTAAGTATGGTGGCCGATTCTAGCTTGGGGTACGAGCGTAGGGTACACTGACTGCGAATCGTTGCCATGGACGGTGTAAATGTGAAGGACACGATGTGGGCTCTTCGTCAGCGCCAGTGACAATGACTGCGATGATCAACTTGGCTGCGGGAGATGTCGCGACGTCCAACAAACTCAATTTGGGAGAAATGGGGTAACTCATTTGGGTTTAGTCAGTGGGGTTGCCCTTTCATTTTCCCCTAGTTTTTTAGTCATTTTGTTGTGATTTTCTGCCAAGTCAGCCATTTTAAATTGTTAATGTAAGAATAAGAATGAAAAATACAACCATTATGAACCCCACACAAGATATAGAAAGTTAAATATAGTGACTTGATTTGATGAACAACGGTCATATTTTTCATTTTAATGGACAAATAATAAGAAACAAACAGAGGCTCTGTGTGTAAACTCAAAATTTTTCTCCACTTCTTAATCACAAATTTTTCTAAAAATCACTATTGAAAACATTGTTTTTTTTTTCTTTCTGCCAAAGAATATTGTTAAACACAGGCTATATTTCCAAAGATAGTAGTGATATTCATGGTAAATGAATATAGTAGTCATTTTATGTAATAGATAAGACATTAATTTTCTGTAATTCTATTTCGTTAAATAACAAGCTAATACATCAAATGACAAGTTATTATATAGGATGATTATTGCAATCGTTGACTATGAATAGCATTACTCTTTCAGAAATATATTATTACAGTTTGAGAAACTTTTCATGATTTATGATCATAATAATTGACAAATATATGCAATTTTGCCATGAGAAGTTCCTTAGTACCTAAATATTTTTCTAGACAAACTAGTGACTTTCATCTAGGACGAGAATGTTGCCGCCAAAATTTGAAAGATCAGTGGTTGCAAAACCTCTTCAACAATTTGATTCACCGACATGACATTTAACCCATGTTTGATCCACATTTTTGTTTAAACTTTTTTCACTCAAATATCTCATTATGGTCTATAACTTTTGACTTTTTCAACTACATATTTTATTAAATTTTATCAAAATTTGATTTTTACCTAAACCAAATAAGATGTTGACCTCATTTTTAGTTAGGTGACGCGAACAACAGATACCGGACTCACTCATGTACACATAAGCAAATTTCAACAAGTATGAACATGATGCTAGTCAATAATACTCTGGATTTCGACGTAGAAGAAGCTTTATAACATGGGACAAATATGTTCAGGTTCCGATAATATATTTTGAGAAGGATTGTGTGATAATAACCAATCGTCAACAACTTGACTAAAGTCAGATAATCTTGACTCAAGCAAAAACAAATGTATAATCGGCAAGAGAGAAGACAAATAGTAGTTTCAAGTGTATTGATTTGCGTTAGTCCTCAAATGATACATGGAGTATTTATCGTGCTACAAATGAAATGGTGTCCATTAGATGAAAATCCACGTGGTCTATCTCCTTAACCAAAGCATACGATCATAATTCCTATACATCAATTTGAACTTTTTAGCATGTGGCGCATTTAATGATCTTACAAAGAATAGCCATCCTATTGCCTAGATTGACAAGACTTGACATTTTACTCATTACAAAGATCTCATCAATCATTCCAAAAGAATTTCATACATAAATTCAGAATCCTCATGCGTGGGTCATCATTTGTTGTAGTTGGGCTTCGATTTTGACTTGTGTTGAGCTTTGTCACTTTGGTAGACAAATGAGCTTAAATTTAGCGTTTCGTCTTTAACATAGGATCGCTTCAATGAGTATGGCTTCTACACTTCGGATCTATAGACTCCAATGGTCCATGTGGCTTCATCATAAGGGTTTCAGTGGGTTGGCGACGTGGAGCCTATAGGGCGAAGTGTAACATAAGATTTGGTTTTGACCTCATTTTTATTTGAATTGTCAACTATATGTATGTTTTTCTCTATAAATGTTTCATTTTGATTTATGGTCTCTTTGATGTCTTATGTGTTTTTCTTTTTATCGAGTCAAATTTACTGTCGCTTCCACACGGTATCCGATTGCTTCCCTAATGGATTTTGTGAATTTTCTTTAGCTTTGTCCTTCGATGAAACTCACTCACTTGAAGGTAAATTCAATTTTGCATCCCTTTCATTTTGCGAAAATTCCTTCATAAATTACTATCGTTCGAAAAACCTTTGTAATGGGGGTTCTCCTCCCACGTCTGTCACTCTCGTGAATTTGAGTACATTGCAGAGACAACGATGTGTAAGTTCTAATGATCGACTTCTATCTTAATTGCCCACTCCAGTAGGAGTGGATATGGTCCAGTTCGATCCGGTTCCAAAAAGAATCAAATCAAACCAAATCGAACTGCTTTTATACTATGGGTGAATAATGATTTTTTTCTTTTTTAAACTGAATTTCCCATCTTTCCCAAAGATAATCTCTACTTATAATGGCCTAAAAATTCGTCCAAGAATTTAATGCTCCCTACACATTCAGTTGAATCAAAACCAAGTAATTGTGTAAAAGTCGAATATAATTGATCCTTTAGATTTCACATCTTTTCCCGTATAAAATGAAACAGAAACTTGTTTATTAATGTAAAGTCTCCTAAAAGAAATTAGTGAAAATGCTACTAAATCAAGCGATATAAAATATGTAATGAAAAAATAAAAATTGAAAAATTAATTTTTTTAATGATATAGCAATAACGTCTCCTTCAAATCAAAAGTATGAAAAAGTATATATTAACAAGTAATGAAGAAATAAAGAAAAAATATATAACCCCATAAAATCAGATTTATTACTCCCGTAAAATGTATGATTATAAATAATTTTTGAATTTAATTTAGATTTTAATCAAAAAATTTAGTTGGAACAAACAGAGGCATAATCTAATAACAACTTTAAAATTGTACAAAATAAAGGATTAAAATGCATAATTGCTTTTTGCTTACCGGAAGAATATATCAAGACACGTAAATCTCATAAGAGAATTCCATATTTATGAAACAGGTGGATGACTTTTGGTTCATTTTACCAATGGCGACTGAACCATTCGGCAGAAGAGAACGGGGATATGCGTAACCCTCTAATCAATTATCAATCTAATGTTAAACATTACGGCTCGAGCTCGACCGGCCCAAGCGGCAGTATAGCTTGGAAGCGTTCCTTAAGTTTCAAAACCGGACGTCAAACTCGAATATACGTAGAAATAATAGAATACAGGGGAAGCATTATAACGTATAAAAAGCAAAAGGATACAAAGTTTCCAGCTTCTAAAAACGGGAATTTCCCATCCTACAAAAATCAAAATCAAAAGATAGAAAGAGAAAACGGGTCATTTCTCACTGTCCTTTCCTATTTTATGGCACTAATAATCTGGTGTGTTACAAGGAACTTGTAGTCCAAAGCACAAGTGAACTTAAATACACTGTTTTCTGAACATTGGCTTTCAAGGTCTTGCCATTTTCAATACCTTGGATGAATTCATGTAAAAAGTCTTCACCATGAAGGATATTTCTTCTCTCATGCCCCTTGTAAACATCTACACTTATGATGGCCTATCTATCTATAACTTCTGACTCACTATTCTCACTACAGTCTGGAATTGCTGAAGATGACGATAAAACTCCCTTTCCCTTGACGTCAGCTGTTCCTGGATCCACGGTCCTCTTGGCATCTGATGTTTGTATGAGCTTCAGCTGGTGTTGCAGAAACTGTACACAATAGAGGTACCTATGGTGAAATCCAAGTAAAACAATATATTTGAAAAAGCAAGGGATGTATGCGGTGATATTTATTTTTTGTTTTATGTTTATTTTTTCCAGGTTCAAACCGTCATCGGTAGATTCCATCTCTTGCTCTCTAACATAGGCATCTAATATGCTGGTGGTATTTCTATATGAAAAGGTGCTCATTATTATGTTGTATATTTGAGAACAAGTTCTCCTTTCATCAGTTTAGTGAAACACTTAAAAAGGTATATATTCAGATTTCCAGAAGTATGCCCAAAAATGAACACTTCCATCTGATTTTAGTTTACCGACAGATCCTACCAAAACCAAAGGTTATGAACACGTAGAGAAACCTGTGCGAGAACAGTGAAGACCAGCAATAGTTGTTGAGGCTTCCACACATACAAACTCATAATTTGACATAAAAGAAAAAATCAGTACATGCTTATCCATAAAGAAGCTGACAATTTTATTTATTTTTTTATTGGAAAAGTCTACATGTACATAATTATTGCACATAATGTTATCCATAATGTGATATGGCAATTATCCGATTGTTGATGTGAAAGTGTGAGATATGAATTAAAGTTGAATCCAGTGCCACATGTAATTATGGACACTATTATGCAAACAATTATGTACGTGTAACACTTCCTTTTTTTTATTTATAACAAAAAAGAGGCTTAGAAAATCTAGATCTTCAACCACAAGAGCTTCAGCCCCACAACCCAGAGATACATATTTTATCAATGCAAAATAAAATTGAAACAGTGATCAAGCGGAAGTCGTACATTAAGTGATAGCTTCAGAAAAATTTAAGATTCAAAATATGTTACACAAGGAAAATAAAAGAGCAGCCCAGTATAGAAACTGAAGTACCTCAATCTGGTGCTCGATTAACTTCCTATGTGCATCCAGTTGTGAATTTGACACAATAAGATTGCTTTCCAACCCTGGCCCATACTGCACATTCCCTCCAGGAAGCTGTCCGTCTGAATTTGCCATAGACGTAGAGCCCTGACGCGCTAAGGTTTGAGGAGGTAAAGCATATCCAGGTGACCTGCAAGCATGGAATGATTTAATGTGTTGGATTGATTTCTCTAAGTATTATTCATGCCTATGTACGAGATCCAGGTTAAGCATATCCAGGTCTGACCAGCAAGGACAGAGAAATCTAATGCCAACAGCATGATTTTTCTGAGTATTGTTCATGCCCCTGTATGAGATCCCAGAATCACAACATCCAACAGTGGATTTACTTGCTGACCTAGAATCAATTGTCTAATAGTTCTGCCTAACATCATCTCCAGATATAGATATCTCATCTCCATAAAAAATAATGTCCAACGTGAATTTTTTATAATCGAAATGGAAGTTGTCATGAACTTAAAGCACTCTATGAACTGTTCACCTGACAAAATAAATAGGAACTTCTGTTGTCTAAGAAAAAATCTCCATGGAATTCATGTTTTGCATGCATTTCAAAGATGTAACAACATTATGAATATGAGAAACCAATATGGAGAAGGTACAAGAAAAAAATAGATAATGTAACAAGGAAAAAGGAATACCAGACTAGAGCGTTCGGAGAAGGATAAACAAAAGACTTTTCATAAATTGAGGCAGCAGAAGCAGCAGCTTGGAGTCTAGCCTGTTGCTGAGTGATATTGGCATTTGCACCGACTAAGCCATGAGATGTACTGGCTGTGCTTGTACCTGTGTCCCACCGACAAAGTTAGCTTGCTATTTTACACAGATATGATTACCGGTTCATCAATTTGAGGTAAAATCATCAACTATGCCTACTTTCTGATTGTATATATTAGACTGTAGAATGCTTCAAATTTGGAAGGCCCATAAAAAGCATAATATTTAGAAATACAAAACCGCAATTTTTGCTTAAATTGAATACAAAACAAACACATATAAAAAATCAAGAAAACCAATCACAGTTACACAACAGCAATTTTTGCTTGAATTAAATAGAAAACATACATCAAAAATCAAGAAAACCAATCACAGGGAATAAATTTTACCTTGCTGATGAATATCAGCGCTCGATCCAGTAACAGAAGTGCCATTTTCAGATGGTACAACAAGGGCTCTGCATGTAGGACACGTGTTTTGTCTTTCTAACCACGACCTCAGGCAGTGCACATGAAAAATATGCCCGCAAATAAGTTTCTTAGCTGTTATCATCTCCTCACGACATATGATGCAGGTTGCATCACTTCTGCAAAGACAGCAAATGAACGAGAAAGTGATGCAGAGTAACAGTAAAAAAAGCATATACAAAATGTTTTTTTTTTTTAAAGTAAAAGCAGCTTACGAAGTAAGCTCTTCAGGTGTTGCATCTGGAAAACGATCATTCATATTAGAAGCGATCTTCCGATAACGTATGTAATCAGCCACACGAATTTTGAAGTTTCGAAATGTCTCATAAAGTTCTCGGATCAAGTGAAGAGGCACACCATAGTTCCTGGAGAAGGAAAAGGAAACCAAGGAATAATGACAATGGAAAAGATGAGTATTAAATTAAAGAACAACAATGAGCATATCAAAATGAAGCTTTTATGCTTATGAATATAACATAAAACAACCAACTTGCCTAGCGATCCTCAAACAATCAAAATATAATAGAAAATATATAAAGGGCCTAATTGTGACACAAGTGCCTAATGCCTTCTCCTCCTAGAGAGAGGAAAAAGAATGCCGCTCAGAAATAAAACTGACTCTAATCCATGACATAACAGCACAAGAAAGTTTAGTTCAATTCTTTAAAGTAATTTGGAACAAATCTGTATTTTTTGACATTACAAGCAATATCCGACTCCATAAATAGCAGAGAAATAACCAGCTTATGCTTGGCCATGTTTAAACAAGGGAGTCTATCAAGGTTTGATCTGTCATATCCCAACCAGCAAATAAGATCTCATGCAGAACGGCAGGGGAAAAAATTCAGCACTACAAAGTGTTTCAGATTTACCATCAGAAATGAAAGGCGAAAGTCCGTATTATAGGTGGTTACTGAGCTCAAAGGAGAACGAAAATTAAAAAACTATTTACAATTTTTGCAACATACAGATACTAGAACAAGTGAGGAAATGCGCACATGGAGGGATACAAATGCTTACATAAGTGAATGTTATCATACACAGACAGATAGTAAAATTTCAATTAAGACACACATGTAGACCTCCAAACTAGCATAGTAGCATACATACATATACACAGCCAGGACGTCAAGAAATAACCTATTATCAGACACTTACAAACGGGGCGAAAAAATTAAGCTAAACAGTAACTTACATAAAAATCACGAGGAAGAAACACATGTACATAGTCAAGTGCAGTAAGTCCCTAATAAGCTCCAAGTAAAAAGTGTAGACAGCTTTCTTTTCCCATTGTCCATCCATAAGCATGTCACTAACATAGAATACATATTTCACTAACGTCGACACAGTTGTTGTTGCCAGTATCATGTATCTGAAAGAAAATAATGATTTCAACTAACCATATTTAGAAAGAATTAAAAGTTAAAATGCAGTAAGAATTAACAAAAACATTTTCTAACCAACTTTCCAGATTGACAAAAGGAACATTAAGCCCATCAAATCCAGAGTTCAAATATATATATATTACAAGCACGTGCCCGTTTTCTGTCATGGGTGCAGTACCAACCAGATAATTGAAGGTCATATTTGCAAGTTATCTTCAGGTTTTGAGCACATGGTCATATTTACATCTAAGAGAGTATCATCATCAGCACAAAATTTTTGAGATATCAAATGACATATATTTTCATGTCAGGAATTTAAGTTCATATCACCCATCCATTTGAAGAGCTAGATATTTTATAGGCAATGTTAATTATGCATAATAGAAAGAGAACTGTGTTTGCATTATCTAGTCCAGTTGATGGGTTAAATTAAAAAAAGAAAAAAGAAGAAGCAAAAATAATATTAATTATGCATAATAGAAAGTGAATTGTGTTTGCATTATCTGGTCCAGTTGATGGGTTAAATTTAAAAAAATCAAACTTAATGCCTACCAGCCTGCTAGTTTTGTTCATGTATTTATTTATCTGGGAGGTAATGAAGAGGAGGAAGGAAGAGATAATGAGAAAACCTTTAAGCAGCTTCAGAAACAAGGCAATCAGAATACTTTCAGCTTTTCTCTAAGCGTTAATTGGCATAGCTATGTTGCAAGACTCTGCTAAGGGATATGGTAATCAGTACATTGACAGTTACATGGATTTGAAATGTAAAAGGAGAAGTCTATCATAATTTCCAACAAGTGTCAACTGCACAAGCTGTTATATTTCTCCATTCAAGGAGTATTCTTGGCAAAATTGAGATAAAGGGCTAAAATGGAAATCAAAGAGAATGCAGCCAATGCTGCAGAATGACACTATAATCTTATTGAAACTCATTGAAGGGATTAACTTGTAAACAACCAGTCTGAAGAAGTATGCTAGATCTTGTTACCTAGAGTGAATCACGCAATTTATTTACAAATATATATATAAACAAACAGAAAGGAAAGTGGGGTGAAGAACCATTTTTGCTCCCCTCATTTAGTTGAAAGACTACAATTTAGTTATGAAAGCAATGTGCTAATTACTCAGCCACGCTGCATATTAACAATACAACAGAACAAGTTTTAAATCATAAGAACGGAAACTTACTCAAATGCAAAGAAGAGCGACACTGAAGGTTTTCGGGTTTCTATCAAATATTTTACAGAATTGTACAGAAAGAGACTGTCGATAAGGAGGAGAAATCCCATGAAAGAGACAATGCGGATGTGAGAAAGCTTAGGAACAGAAGGAGTTGTTTCAATGTACTCAACCCTTTTCTGAGCCAACCAATGCAAAGCCTTGATCAAAAGTAGAGTGGTAACCATTGAGAGAAATGTAACTGAGAAGTCCTGTCGGAAAATGGTGATTGCAAACAGTATTTCCATCACTTCCCTCCATGACTGCTCATTCAGCCTTTCAACTTCCGCTTCTCGCAGTGATCCAAGGAAGATTTTCTTGGTTAATTGCCACAAAATGCACATAACAACCAGACCCATGTTCAAAAGAAGCACCAGATTGATCTTGGAAGTCGATAAATAAACCATTGCTGGATAGAATTGACCTCTACTACTAAAGGCATGATAGATAACTGCCAGTGTAGCTATTAAGCTAAGCCCGGCATAAGTTTTAAGCCTCATCATTTTAACTGTTTCCCTGTAAGACAACATCCAGTCAATTAACTTTATCAAGGAAATTTGAAAAATATGCAAACAATCATAGCTATTAAGCTAAGACCAGCACAGATTTGAGTGAAATGCTTTTAGCTTTCAGAAAATTTTAGCTTTCAATTTTGCATTTCAATGTTATTAATTCTATTTATAAGTTAATTACAATTTCACATTTAAGAATACAGTTTATCATTCATGTCCTCAAAATTCAGAAACCACAAATTCATTTCCACAACAGCTTCTCGTCTTAAGCTTTAATTTCCACAATCTTGGGACCCCAATTAGATTTGGCAAAACAAAACTCATTAGGTGATTAATTCGGCCACCAGTGTCAGCAAGCTTCTTGGATGCCAACATTCACATTCATTTAATCAATATTCATTTTCATTTATGCATTTCAGTGTTTTCCAATAATAAGTTAATTAGAATTTTACATTCAAGAAAGCAGGTCAAGAATTTAACTATTTATGTGCATGTATAATAATTAACATTTTTTTCAGAGGCTTGCATTTCTCTTATATTTAGATCAAATCGGTAAATGGAGGGACTACTCTAATTGACTTCTTCAACTATTAAATTGTTTTTAAAAATTGATTGTTAGTTCATTTCAATCATCAAATATTTTTCTTCTCTTTCTACCACATCAACAGAGAGATTTTAGCCAAATTAGGGTTGCTCCCACATCACAAGACTTATCAGCATATGAAAATAAATGGTCCATTAAAGTGACAGTAGTTCGAAAGGTTTAGTCGAATCTTATTCCAACAATGCTAGAAATTTTGATATTTTTAGGCTCATCCTAAATGACGAGCTAATACGTCTACTACGATAACTATTATTTCGTAATTACATTATCCTATTATTGATAGAACGTCCTTAATCTTAATATTCAATTATTAATTTAAGTTTTTCTCTCTTCACCGTCTTCAAACTTGAGGTAAAACAATTCATGAAATGTTTTCTTTGTGAATGCATGAGGACATTAAATCTCAATTAAGTTCAGTTAAATTCGCTTGAATTTAAATTGCCACCCTCTCATTAACTCCAACTACAAAGGTTTTAGTTAAGTCCGATACCCCCAATCATGTAAAAAATATGGTGTACAAACAGATCCTCATTGAATAAAAAGTTCATTTAACATAAACAATTTTTATTAACAATTTTTTAGATTCAAGTATCTTCGAATATTATTTTTACAGCACTAATAAAGCATTTCAGAATAAAGTGCAATGAATGTTCAACCTTGACTAGTATGCACTAAATTCTTGGTAATCAATCCTCTTATTGTTAATATCTCATAAACAATAATTTTCTAAAACTCATGGAATTTTTAGATATCGTCTTAAGCCTAATAATTAATATTTCCTTGAGAATATTCTTTCATAGCATGAAATATGAATTATATGAGAAAAATTTCTAATAGATAAATAAATATTTTCAACAGATAAAAATATTAGATATAGGCGAGTGTTCATTCCATAAAATAGATTAAACATTATGTCAAAGTAATTGCAGCACTTCATGAAACCATCTTCATTGTATCTTTTAGCATCAAGCTGCAAACCTATTTGCAGAGATAAATACTTTTTAGCTAAGTCCAAGAAGCACATCTTCCCCTTGTTCGACGAGAAGTTTATAATCATTAATTTTCATCAATAAAGGGGTGCAAGATTTATAATTAACAATTTTATAGTCAAGTTTTCCCCAATCTGAATAAACCAAAAATTGTTCACATATCTAAAAATCAACTAATTTTACATATTTATATTGTAGAACATCAAAAAATGGCTCCAGCGATGTGATTCTATTTGACTAATCAACTGAATTATTTAAATTATTTTTTACATGCATCAAAAGAAAACAATAAAACCCTAGGTTGACTTAATTGATATCCATCAATTTGAGAACCCAAATATCACTAACAAACCGTTTTCAGAATCTCAAACATTTTAGGAGATCATAAAAAACTCCAATTTAATATAGGCAAACAAACAATAGAAATTGCTAAGATCAGTCGCATTTACCAGGGCTTGTAAATACAATTTTTAGTAATATTTACCTCGGGAATTTGAATTCACCTTCTCGTCAGAAATCCTGCTGTCCAAATGTATCGAAATATAGCACAGTAAATTTAATTCATTTAATGAATGAATTTTGCATTATAGGTTGAAGAACAATGGGGAAATGGTAGAGGAGGGTACCTTATATTGTATGCTATGTATGTCATCCGGGGACAATTTACCCAATAATTTCACGCCACGTGCACACACGACTCGACTTTACCTTGCTATTAGATAAGGGAATTTGGCGCAAATGATCCCTAACCTATGCCCTGTGTGCCATGTTAGTCTCTAAACCTTTTTTTCATGACAAGAACGACCTCAACCTATGCTTTATGTAAACAAGTGGTCATTTTTGACAATTTTTTGAGGAATGAGTTCAAATGGCCACCCTTGAATCATTTTTTGTTCAAAAGGCCTTTGACCGAGTAATCAAAAATAAAATGAAATTAATTTATTAATTAGCTTTGATATATGATCGAAATGTGATATATGATGAAAATAAATTTAAACAACTTATTTATGGTTAAAAATTCACAGTGATATGGGAATTAATTATCCTAATCTTTTTAATTAGTACGATTGAATAGTTAGATGAAAACGAGTTATTAGAATTTAATAAAAATATGTGTAGTAACCAGAAAGGGGCATAAGAAGCTACCACAATTTAGGGTGCAGTTGGTTTGCCGTTTTCCGTTTTCGAAAATGCGGAAAACGCGTTTGGTCCGTCATTTTCGAAAACGCATTTTTGAAAACGAGTTAAAATTTATAATTGAAAACGCAAAACGATTTTTTATTATTTTGAGCGTTTTCAGTTATAAATTTCTGAAACGCTCAAAACGCGGAAAACGAGCCGTTTTCGGGAAAAATTAAAAATCGTTTTGAAAATGAAAATGGAAACCGACCGCTACCTTAGCTTTTCCCTTCAATGTCATTTGGATGCCCGTGTTTTGTTTAGATCTTTCAATAGTTAGCTATGAACATAATTGAGAATTGGAGAAGGATTCATTTAGTAGACGACTTAAAACCTTACATTTTTGTATGGTAAGTATTATTTTTAAGGGTATCAAAGCATATTCAATAAGCAATATTGAATAGGATTAGACAATACTATGAATAAGGTTTTAATTGCGTTGTATGTACCATATACGATGATGTTTATAGCAATTTTCTAAGACTCTTGTTTTCCTATATTGGTTGTCTTTTAGGATGTGACAAACGGCACGAGGAAGAAATGGATTCTGAAACAATCTATAAGAATTTTGTTCTTCGGGTTAGTCTCCTATGATGATTTTTATGTTCAAATGGCTGTTTCTTTCTGGAAGAGAAACAAGATTCTAACTCACTTCGAAAAACACTCAACAAAAGTGCGTCAAGGTAAATCATTGTGAATGTTACCTTTAATCATCAAGCGGAGTGACAAAATAAAATTCTATAGCTCGCTCTAAATGTAGTAATTGTCAACGATATAGTTGCTTTATATTTTTTTAGATAGTCTTCATGCACACGACTTAAAATGAAATAGTTGTAAAGGATCCAGATGTTTTAAATCTTTTTGAAACCTAGCAATGAATCGAGTGCGATGGTAAAAATGAATTTATGTAACCCACTCTAAAAACAAATTCATGTGACTTATTGGGCACTTAATAGATTCATGGATTTTTTGAATTTATTTCATATATATCGTATAAGAATGGTTTTCACAAGTGCATTGTATGGTATAATCCTACTCTATCCTTGTATTAATTACCATGTAATGGAATCCAGTGCCTTACGTGGCACAATAACAAGACTACTTGTTAAAGTAATGCATGGAATATTCGCTCTTAATTTTACACTATATATTGCTAAAGATTTTGTCCCTACAGGAGGTTATACCTTTGCTAATAAAATTGTATGTTACAAGTGATGACAAATATATCAAGGAGAAGTTCAAATTTATGAAGGTGAAAGATTTTCCTCAACAAAGAAATGGGTAAGGTTGACTAATGTTATATTTATAAGATACTTTATTATTTCAGCGTTGAGAATTAACGTAACTGTACAACGAGATATTCACTTTGAAATACAGAGAATTTATCCAAGTGAAGATGGATGTAAGTGTAGTTCACTGGGATTGTGTACTGATGTGGTAGAAAAACTTGGCTGCAGAATTGTTGGAATGGAACTTCGAGCCTTAGATTGTTTTTTGTTAGTCGTTTGATGTTTGATAATATTCCGTACTTACTTTGTTTTATTTGTCTAGTGTAGTTAAATTGAATTGAAGTTTACGTATTTTCAGGTTTTTGAAAACTTTTAAATTTAAATATCATACATGTCCAGGATACTGATATCGTGCCACGCCAATAAAGTGACATTTACGTCCTTATGACAAAAATATAACTATTGCTTCACGTAATAACATAGAATTCGTTTTTGAGACACAAACAATGTTTGATATTGTTCCGGTATGAAAAATGCACTAATTCATATAATGATATTGAAATTGTTCATGAGAAATAAAACGATATTTATGTCATTTCAAAATGAAAATTGCGTTGATTCATATTAAGACATTGAAATTGTTCCTAAGAGACAAACGATAACGACGTCGTTCCAAAACGAAACACACTATTTTATAGGTTTTCATAACGACATTGAAGTGGTTATAGACTAACAAAAAAAACATATAAGTAGTTATACCAAAAAACTTGCACCGCATGCGCAGTGTAGGGAGTCGTGCGTCCTCGTCCAAGAAACCAAACTTTTGTCTTTATTTCAGTACAAATTTGGCGACATTCATATCAACCAAGTTCAAATCATAACTAAAGAGACTTAGATATCATTTCTTTTCATACGTGACGAGAGTGATATCATCATGTATTAAACTCACAAAATAAGATAACATCATCTATATCGTTTAAGTACAAATTTGACGAATTTAAAATCATTATTGTTCAAATCATAACTACAATGATATAGATATCGTTTCTTTTTCATATAAAACGAAAATTATATCATTCTAGCTAAAAACAATTATTCGAACCTTCACGAGCACCCAACATGGCTTCGACATACGTAGGACGACTAAAAGATTTAGAAAGAGTGAACAAAGATTTTTTTTTTTTTTTGGAATAGTTTAAAGGTGATAACAATCATGAGAATATAAAATGTTACCATAGTTTCTTTAAGTGAGATCGAACCCACTTGATGACCTATTTCGATTGTCCTACATATGTCTAGTGTATGTTGAATGACCATGACAATCAAATCATCGTTTTTAGTAGAATCAATAAAAATATCGTTTCATATAAATTAAAATTATATATGTGTCATTTTTGTTATGACTTAAATTGAAACGATATCAATATCGTCAGAAATGTACTGAAATGAAAATGATATTGATATGTATCAAACCCACGAAGTAACACAATGATATCTATATTGTTTTAGTATAAATTTGAAATCTTTCCAATTCAAATTATAATTATGACGACATAGATATCGTTTTTCATATAAAATGATGATTCTATCATTCTAGTTAAAAACAACGATTTGATCATCCACAAACCACCCAGCATGCCTTTAACATACATAGAGCGATCGAAGAGGTCGTCAAGTGGGTCGATACACTCAATGGCCTTAAAAAGAACGGACAAAGATACTTTCTTGTTGAAATAGTTTGAGGTGGTATACAATCATATGTTCCTATGGCTTCTTTTGGATGAGATCAAAACCCAATTGATGATCTATTTGGATTGATCTACATATATTGGATGCATGTTGGGTGATCGTGAATGATCTAATCGTCATTTTTAACAAAGACGGTATAATTATCGTTTTATATAAACTAAAACGATATATATGTTGTTTTAGTTATGATTTAAAATGAAACGAAATCAATGTCATCAAAATTGTTCTAAAACAATAATCATATCGTTATGTGTCAAACTTGCGAAATAACAAAACGACGTCCATATCATATTAGTACAAATTTGATGAGTTTGAAATTATTCCAGTTTAAATCATAACTACAATGACATAAATATCGTTTCTTTTCATATAAAATGATAATTATCTAGCTAAAAATTGTTATAATTTTAACTAGAACAATATCAATGTCTTCAAACTTGTATTGAAACGATATGGATGTTGTTATGTTATTTCGTGAGTTTAATACGTAATGTTATTAATATCATCACATATTAAAGAAAACGATATCTGTGTCATTTTAGTTATGATTTGAACATGAAACATTTTTAATCTTGCCAAATTTGTATTGAAATGATGCAGACGTTGTTAAGTTATTTCTTAAGTTTGATACTCATGATTTGTTGTCATTTTTTGAAAATTGTATGAGAAAAAGTCTCCGTTGGGGTTAGAATATTAGCCAAAAAAATGTTGGTTGGCGTGTGCGCCTCCAAGTTTTTTACCACCTAATAGCAAATGGTCCGTTGGATGAGGGCGCGATAGCTCCCTATGTCATGTACGCTGCACTTTTTATATAATGGCATCAATGTCGTTACGAAAATTAGTAGAGTAGTATATTTTTCATACTTAATCTACTTCAATTTCGGTTTGTGTCTCACGAACGATTTCAATGTTGTTATGTGAATTAGTGCAATTTTATATTGGAACGACATCAATATGGTTTTGTATCTCACGAACGATTTCAATGTCATTATGTGAATCTATGTATTTTTAATATTGGAACGACATATGCGTCAACTATAACGATATAGAAACTCGTTTGTCTATAATGTGAAAAAAACACAGCAATGTAAAATGACTTTAATTTTGTTCTAATAGTACAAAGCGATAATAGCACGATGACTACAAAATCTAAAAATTATTTTGTGTTTCCAATAAGTCTAAAATAATAAAGTTACAAGTCATGACAATGTTATAACTTTAAGTTTCATTATCAACTGTTTGGTCTTTACAAATGGAGAGAATACAGTTGAAGCCTTAGACATTATAAGGACAAGAGTTGACATTTCCATTTTGTATAGCATTGTATCGACCTTCAACGTCTCTCTAACTTAAACATACAAGTTTACACAAGAAATTATTTTCGAAACAAGAATAAGCGATGTTTTCCTTTGCCAGTGATTGCATATTTCCATTTTCAAGCACCTTCAACTGACTATTTATATTCAACTAGTTAACAAATTAAATTTATAACATATCTATGATGTCCACAACTGCAATTCTACATAAAAATTGTAAAATTTCATCAAATATCAAACTCCGTACGTTATTGATAATGAGATGTATATTGTTATGACTTGCAGAAAATGATATGTAAATCGTTCTGAACGAAAAAAAAATGAAATATATGTTTCATAGTAGAACAACAAATAGAATAGTCAAACATGCGTTTACCAACATATTCACTTTAAAAATAAGGGGTAATAAGAAAAATTGAAAAGCACCCCATATCAACGCTCTAATTCAATGATAAAATGAATTCAAAGCTATTATTGACAAATGATCACCATAAATACAAATCACAACATGTGATTCAATAAAAAAAAGTAAAAAAGAAAAAGAGAGTAGGTCAAATATTAAAATTTGACATTACCTTCACTTCTTCTTCAAATGCCCATAAAGAATATTGCAAGTTTCAATTACTTACTTCAACCAAGTGAGTGTTCAAAGGAATGAAAATAGTAGATTTTAGGATTTCATGAATGAGAGATAACAATGATAAAAAAGAATAATGACTGCATAGAGATGTCGACCCAACTGTGGAACAAAGGAAGCCAAAATTGAATTAGGACTAAATGAAAATCCCCTAATTTTTCTAATATGAAAAGACTACAATACCTTGTCACACCTAGGGTTTCGTTTTACTTATCAAATAGTTAAGAAAAGGAAAAATGAAAAATAAAAAGAAAAAAAGGAAAAGAAAATTAAAAGAAGATCTCTTCTCCATCACCACCACCTCCTCTCCCATCCATTGCCATCACAAAAATTCTCTATCACCGAAAGATATTAAAAATGGAAGAGATGGACATTGTAACATCTTAAAAATTCACACCGTTTTCTATTCCTATTAATTTCAAATGTTTCAGATATCAAATGCTTAATGTTTTAAATTCACGTTGAGCATGATGACAACGAAAATTAATAAATTTATTTAGGTAGCCAATTTTAAATCACTCTTGCTACTTCATCACTCATCCGTCTCTCAACAAAGGTGGCGTGAAGTATGCCTCAAATTATTCAAATAAATACCTATAGGTCATACTAGGTTGCAAAAAGGTGAAGTTAATCTGAAAATTGTGTTGACAGATTTCAAATGTTAAGTTTGAATGGTTGTTTTAAGGCTTTGGTAAATGATTTTTCACTCCGATCAAAGCATCGCAAAGTACACAATGAATAGTGCTTTGAAGTTTGGCATTACTGTCTGGTCACTCTTTACGTTTTTTTAGAGCATTACTTTACGGGGGTGTCCCCATTTTAGAGTTTAATAGATTTCTTAATATTTATAAATTCTCACGGATTGTGTGAAATTTGATAGAATTTAATAGATTTCATAAGATTTGAATGGATTTCTATTTTGTAGATTTTATAAGATTTTCATGGATTTTATAGATTTCAATGGATTTTATAAATTTTGGGTAAAATTTATAAATATACTTAACATAAGCCACAAATTTTTACTTCTTCTTTAACGACTCATTCTTACACATATTCACGTTAATAAATTACAGAAAATGATTGAATTATTGTTCAATTGTTTGTTAAACATTGAATATTATAACAGAGCTTCAATAAAAAATACACTCAATATTTAACAAAATGCGAGAGTGGGAGAGGACAAAAATATGTAGTGTTAAATAATCAAAGTCACAATCAATATGAATTAGTTCAAAATGCCACAACCTTGTGAGATACAAATACACAGATGTACACATACATGACCACAAGGCAATCAATT
>NC_036242.1:28619128-28634340 GCF_002742605.1 Olea europaea var. sylvestris | reverse complement strand
AAAAGGCCACAACCTTGTGAGATACAAACACACAGATGTACACATACATGACCACAAGGCAATTAATTTCATACCCCCAGAATTCTCATTGACCATGTAGACACAAAAGAAAAACTTGTAGGATACCATCCTCACATGTCTTGGCTAGGATTTGCAGGTATATATAGAAAACACACAACTCTTCCCAAGAAAAAGGGATAGGGTACAGAACTTGAAAGACGAAGTTGTTCCAGTATGCATACTGAAAATCGTAAATTACCATGATAATTTTCAGCACATCTATAAAATAATAAACAATATATAGCTTCAATAAGAAAAAATAAGTTCAATAAAAAATCACACTCAATATTCAACAAAAAATAGTAATCTTTCATAAATTATCATCAATTGAAAAGTTCCCATACACGATCTTTTCACAGTAGAGAAATGTGAGATAGAAAGAAGAAGGGAATCTTGTTGATGATCGGGAATTTCATGTAAGTTATTGTAACATTGATTAGACTGCAAATAGGATATAGGTTCCTCTGTAATTCCGTGGTGGTAAGGCCTATATCCTCCTAGTGTATTCTTTTCAATATTAATATACTTGGATAGTGACAACACCAAACTACACATTCAGATTTTGAGATTTGCAAGTCTAATCCAATGTCCTTTACCACCCCCAACAAATTTTTGATACATATGACACGCCGTTTTCAGTTTTGGTTTATTGAGTTTCATTCAATGTAAAATTGTCAAATACATTATTTCTATCACATTCTAAAATTTTACACTCATTCTTCAAATAATGCCAAGGAAATTTAAGCTAGTTGTCATCATATTAAATTTTTGCTAACAGATATGGTCTTTTGTATTTCTTCTTGCAAATTATACATATCTACTGATTTGTTTTTGTTTCGTTTGATTTTCCACTGTACTTGCCAGGTCAGCACTTTTGGATGAAAATCTTGTGTGAGTGAACTTGTAGTCTTTTTTCTCAATGAGCCTTCAATGATTGCGTATATGAAATGCGCCAAAATTGTAAAGTGGTGAATTAAAATTTCTCCATATAGTTCTGTCAATTTGTCGAGGATAGAACCATAAGGGGTCGTTTAGTGGTCAGGTTTTGGGTTTACTCCCCAATGACCACTAGTTCGAATACCCGCAGGGCCACTGAGGTAAGTACCTGGATGTAAACTTCAGGGTCCCGTGAAATTAGTTGAGGTGTGTTGGAAAAGACGAGTGAGCAGCTCATTTTTGGCACAATTTTCGGTGGGATCCCGTTGGTCCAATTTGAAATATCAAAGTTGATATGTGTTCTCCTCCGCGAGAACATCGAAGTTATGTATTTATTTGCCAAAAATGAAGTTCGGGTGAATGAGAAATTGGAGTTTAAAGTGGATCATTGGAAATGGTCTATATTGGTGGAAAAATTATAGTTCACTTTGTCACACATAGGAAAAATATGGAAACCAAAACCACTTTATATATGGTTATGCATTGGAATGGTGTGATCATGTGTAGCATAGAGGCTCTCTCCATGTACGCGCATAGGAGGTGCGCAAATCACGAACAGAAATAGCTTTCGGAACTTGGGTGCGGGCGCGACCTGCGCATACGAATGTCGAACCGAACGGAGCAAAAACTCGCCAGTTTGGATTGTCCGCGTTTTGCAATTTTTTTGTGATTTTTCCAAATGACTTTTGAGTGTCTGAAACTCCTAAAACTCCAATGGTCGAAACCGAAGTGTAACTCTGAAAACTGCAATGGTTAATGCAGAAACTAATGGTCAGATTCAGTCTGTATAAGTTCACTCAATTTCCAACAGTTTAAACACTGCAATTTTCGTCTGCCTTTGTACAGTTCTGTTTTTGTTTTGTTCCGTCTCCTCCTGTGTCCATTCCAGTAAGGTGATATTGTTCGAACACTCGCTCAATTCACTGGAGTAGAACCGCAGTGCTCAAATTTTGCTGGTTACCGTTGTATCCTGAGAGACAGGCGCTCGAACTAAACCTCTAGCACTACGGTGAGGGGGCAAATTTGTCATAAGGAAAATGTGTTTACACAGGCCTCAGGGCTAAAAGTTGATTTCCAAATATATATGCTTATTTGCAGATTTACACGCTTTCAAATTTCATTTAGCTTTCTGAAATTTATGCTGCTTCCATGTTTCTGCAAATAATATAATTTGTCATTCTTATTCAAGTAGTGATTTAGATAATAGTCTGTATCTAAGTAATTTGTGAAAAATAAAATTAAGAAAAATTTATCTGAATTTATTTCGAAATTGTGTTTGTTCAAATTATATGAAAACAAACACCAAATTCTATCTTATCTAATGTCATTATATGAAAACTAGTTGTGGACATTCTGTGTTTAATTCTCTGCAAAATACGGTCACTGTCATATACGGTGACTGTCTGCCAAATATGGTAAGTTGCACTGTCAAATACGGTGAGCAGTTGTCAGATACGGTAAGCAGTTGCCAAATACGGTAAGCAATTGCCAAATACGATAAGTGTGAATCCGGTGTTTAAAACACAAATACGGTATATGAGAACCCGATTCCACTCCATACATTACCGATTAAATATAAAAACAAACTTAAGACAAATTCTAATACATATTGGTAGTAAACAAGTTTATTTGTTTATTGGAAACTAATAATTGTTTCATTTTCAAAAATGGCAGCCTAACCAACCAATATGGATGTGACCCAAACTGTTCTTGCTGGAAATCAAGTTGTGGGCTATACTATGGCTCAAGGGCCAAGCTCTACTGTGGCTAACTTGCCTAGTCTTGTTGTGAGTCAAACTGTGGCTCCAACAACTAGCCAAACGGCTACTGTTCCGGTTAATCATGGAGAGAAATCGAAAAAATTCAATGGCTTGAATTTCAAGAGATGGCAGCAAAAAATGTTGTTTGCCCTAGGGAGTGGTGGATTAACACCGGTGCTACAAGGCATGTGTGCTCTGATAAAGAGCTGTTTACTACGTTCGAAGCAATTGAGAACGGGGAAAAGCTGTTCATGGGAAATTCAGCAACCTCTGAAATCAAGGGTCAAGGAAAGGTGATTCTAAAGATGACATCGAGGAAGGAGCTAACTCTCAACAATGTGCTATATGTGTCAAAAATTCGTAAGAATTTAGTCTCTGGGTCGCTTTTGAATTAGCATGATTTTTGCATTGTATTTGAGTCAGACAAAGTCGTTCTATCAAAAAGTGGAATGTTTGTCGAAAAATGTTATGTTTCCGACGGTATGTTTAAGCTGAATGTAATGGTTGTGAAACCAAAAATGAATAAAGCAAATTTTTCTGCTTATTTGCTTGAGTCTTCCAATTTGTGGCATGGTAGACTATGACATGTTAATTATGATACCTTACGTAGACTAGTTAACTCGAATTACATACCCAAGTTCCATAATAATTTCGAACATAAGCGTGAAACTTGTGTTGAGACAAAATTGACAAGGTCATCTTTTAAGTCAGTTGAAAGGAACACAGAACCACTTGATTTAATTCACAGTGATGTTTGTGACTTAAAACTTGTACAAATAAGAGGTGGCAACAAGTATTTTATTACTTTTGTCAACGATGGCACAAAATACTACTATGTGTATCTGCTTAAAAGTAAGGATGAAGCTATAGAGAAATTTGTTCTCTATAAGAATGAAGTTGAAACTCAACTTAATAAGAAAATTAAGATACTGTGGAGTGATCGAGGTGGTGAGTATGGAGCACCGTTTGCCGATTTTCGTGCATGCCACGCATTTTATATAACGTGATTTTATACCGCAAGCGCACGGTGTCAAGTTTTGTAATATAATAATACAGTAAAGAGTGTCGAACCCACAGGGATTGATATTCGACTTCCACTGAGTACTATAATTGTGTCCGCGTTTACTTTACCTAGACAATTGGGGTGTTAAATTGATGTTTGAATACTAAACTAATGTCAATGAATTAAATAATGCAATAAAAGTGAGGCAATTTCTAAAGATTAAATCAAAATTACGTAATGTCTAGGAAGTGATTTCACCGTATTCTCGACATATTTCTCAATCCCTATATATTTTCCATTAATTATTTTCTGAATTCATAGGCAAGAATCCTAAATTAATTTTATTTCTCCCTCTCGAGTGTCAAATAGAACCTATCTCTATATTTCAACCCAAATATCTCTATTTCGAGTTAAATTTACAAAGATTATCACGCACTTGGTTCTTATTTTACCCTCAAAGAATCGCACTTTTTCTCGAAACCTACAAATCTAGGTTATATTGTTCTTAGATCATGCCTAAATTTTCCTCTCTCGAGCGTTAAATTTAGAGTATCAATTCATTCAATTGGTGATCAAGCAATTGAAAGCATTAAACAAGAACAATACAAATCAATTCTGGAAAATTAAATGGAAATACTATAAAGAAATTGAATCATGTCTCAAATAGATTACATCAACCCCTAGATTTAATAAATTAGTTCATGATTGAGAAGAAAAACACAATAAAATACAAATTAAATCACATGGAGAAGAGAAAGATAAGAAAAACTCAGTTTGCAGCTTGATTCCTTCTCCAAAATCAGGTGATTCTTCTCTCAATTAGTGTATCTCTTTGCCTCCCTTCTTCAGCCGTCCACCCCCTTTCTTAGGTCTGTAAATGTGTATTTATAATCCCCTTAATTTGCATTACGAGTTGGAGTTGGGCCGAATCGAAAATATTTGGAAAAATCGCGTTTTTCCTTTCTCGGCATGCAGCGCTTGGGCGCTACAAAAGTGGCGCCTAGGCGCTGCGTTTCTGTCTTGTTTCAGCGTGTACAGCACCTGGGCGCTACTTTGTGGGGCCTAGGCGCTAAGTTCCTGCTTCTTTTGTGCATGTACAGCGCCTGGGCACTGAGTTTCTCCTCTTTTTGTGGCTCCTAGGCGCTGCAACTATGGCGCCTAGGCGCTGTGACAAGTTTTTTAGTTGGTTTTCTTCCTTCTTTCTTCCATCGTCTTTCACGTGCATCTCGATGCTTCTTCTTGTCCATTCACTTCTATGTAACTTTGACTCTTTTCCACCCTTCAAACTCACCATTTCACCAAATTGGTTCACCTATAAAACAACACAAATACCCGCATGAAAACGTTCTAAATTTCTCGAAAACAACCAAATATTTCAAGTTTAAGAAACATTAAATCAATGAGTGAAATTCACTCCTCAAACACCCCCAAACTTAAGATTTTGTTAGTCCTCGAGCAAATACTAAACCAAAGAAAATCATTGACAAACACACAAGCACAATTAAAATCATGCACGATCACTTAAGAATAAATTTCGTTAGATGCCTTGCCTTCATGGCTCAAGATTAAAAATATAGCGTCGACTGCAAGAATTACTTCAAAACTATAATGCATAAGTCAAATTCTCGCCTATTCAATGCAAACGGGTGTGTGTGGGGAGAGTTAAGCGCAACGCTGTGTCATAATAAGTTCACCCAATTCCCAACCTTAAAAGTCAAATATTTCCTTACCTCGCTCATGGGATTCACACACCCCCAAACTTGTTCTCTTTTCACTTCTCAAAGTGGATTCTAAAATTACTTTTCAATACTAATATCTTATACCGCTCAAGTTTGGCTAGATTTCACTGATTGCAGTTCAACATATTAACAAATGAGGACTCTTCTTATTTTTGACTGCTTCAACTTCTAGGAATCAACCAAGTTACCAACCTCTTATCAAAAGTTCAATCCTCTAAAACAAGCGTTCGGGGCTTAATCAAGGTATTTGATTTCCACGTTTTATTTTAATTTTTTATCACTCTTTGTGCGGACGTATCTCCCTTAAGCTTTCTAAATGACCCCTGTAGCGAGTTTTAGGCCAATAACTCCCAAATCAGATGACTTTAGGGCACCAGGTTTTAAACCCTTACAGGCTTAATCACTCGAGTCATAAAGGCTATGAAGAGACGATTCACAATGTGATTATTAAAGTTGTCCTCATTGGGATTTTTTTTTTTGCAATGATTAGTGCAATGCCCCTTATTAAACACCAATTCTCAAGAATCGACCTCTAACTTAAGGTTTTCACCCAATTTTCATCATATCAGTCTCAAACAATTCATACAACATTTAACACACACGGAGTCCACATTTCTCTCCAAGTTTCTGTACATCAACTTAATCTACCAAACCGCCTATATTTGGTTTAAGGGTAGTGTGATGTTTAATGGTTGTTTGGGTTTTGCAACTAAATTCTCTAATCTAACCTATAAACATGAATCAACCTACTCATACACAACGCCACAATCAACTCACGTGCAAAAATAGTTTCCGTTTCACACGATGAATCAAAAATTTAACCTAAACACATAATTCATCCATAATCCAAGAATCAACGCATGATCTCAATAATATATATCATCGTCGGCAGGGATATCTAACTCACACAAGCATACAAAAATACGAAATAATAATATTTTTTTTGACACGCAAATTAGAAATTAAAAAAAAAATTTACACACAATTCAAAAAGAAAATTTCACACACAGTTCACACAAAATAAAAAATTTAAACAAGTGGACAAGTTAATCGCTCTCCCCAAACTTGAACCAAACATTGTCCCCAATGTTAAGAAAAAGAGAAAGGAAGAGGACGTAACTGAGCGGAGATATCAAGTGTCTCCGTCGCTGTCAATGTCACGGTGAGGCGGGTCGGAGTTGTGATCGGGAAGTAGCGGTGGTTGAGGAAAAGTCCTATCCGAGTAGATAGAGCCCAAAACTGCATTAAACTCATTTTGGTAACGGAACTGCTCATACATGACATTCTGCAGCGTATTCATTTGCAATTACATCCCGCATAACTGGGCAGCGAGGTCATTGCTCGGGTCACTAGACGAGCGGGGTCTACGTGATTGAGCTGGTCTTGTCTCCGCTCCCGAGGGTGTGGTACTAGTGGAGCCCTGCCGACTCATGAACTTCCAAGCCCAACTCCTAGTGATGGGTGGTTTAGGATGCACCACCTCTTCCAATGAGAATGTTATAACGTCTCCCTTTCTGCACAATTCATAAATCAAACATGGGTGCCCAAGATCGCCAGTCGTTGAATCTTTCAGGGTATGCAAATTACTATTGTGAATAACTTGACCAACATCTATGGACTTATCACACTGAATAGCGTAATTGAGGATTGCACGCTCCTTCGTGACTTCACTAAGGTTGCTACTTGGGAGGAATTTGGCTGAGATGAATTGATGCCACGCTTTATGTTCAACAATCATCCCAGTGGCAGGAAAATGTAGCACGTCGTTGCCAAACCATTTCCAAGTAGTGCCTGGACGAGCTAACACTCGTAATATGCTACGTAGAGTAGTCATTGTTATCCACATCTGGAAGATTGTAAAATTGATTGATGGAGGTTCTGTCAAAAGCAATCCATTTGCGCCTCACAAATGCCTAAAAATTTCTATGTTCTTTTGCGTTAGCATAGAACTCCCGAACAACAGGAATAAGGGCTGGTTGCGGCCGTTGAGCAAATAGTTGCCATCCCCTTTGTTATATCTGTGTAGTCATATATTTGTCAAAACCCCTTTCCTGAATACAATTCTTGTACACCACCGAAGTGTTGTACCGTTCTGCAGATGCTTCACTAATAAATTTGGTTTCGTCAAAAGAAGCAGAGGAAGAAGAGGTAGTGTTGCGGGCCCGCTTTGGAGGCATACTGAATTATAAACAAACCTGAGCAAAGTGCAAAAGTCGGCAATTAACTTGAGGTTACTACAACAAGAAAAACTCTCCTAGGAATTTAATCAAACACCTTGGGAGCAAGGCTATTCCATCACACTTTGCATACTATCCCAACAATAAATTTATCCTATCAGAAATTCAATCACCACAACTCCAAAATCCAAGAATCCAAATATACCCAATCAATAATGAAGTTGAAGTGCAAAAATAAAAATTAAAGGTAAGAAGACTTACAAGTGGAAAGATGGTGATCCCAAAGATCAAGCAAGTGGCCCCTTTACTAATCGAAGAGTATGAAATGCAAGAAAAATGTATTGATTGTGTTTCAAAAGAAAAATTAAATGGGGAAAGAGAAAAGGGGAGCAATTCGTATGGGAGAGGGGGAAAGAAAAAAGAAAAACAAAGGAAGGAAAGAAATAAGTCAATTAGGGGAGGAAGGTAGGTTTTTATATAAAATTAAATTTTTTTAAAAAAAAACAGCGCCTAGGCACTGGGTTTCTGAATTTTATTTTTTTTAATAATACCTTCCATGTAGTCTTTCAATGTGGTCCATCCCCATTTCCTTTCTTGGTTCGATGCTTCCAATTCGAGCAAGTACCTATAAAAACAACACAAAAATGAAATCACTTAAATGGGTAAAATAACGAAAACCAAAATAAATGAATTTTATGAAAACTTAATGATAGAGCTTGGGTTGCCTCCCAAGAAGCGCTTCTTTTACGTCTTTAGCTAGACGTGGATGTGGTTTCAAGTTGGTTCATCAAGGGTAATTTCTTCAACATCCCAGTTTTCCTCTCCATAGTAATGTTTGAGGCATTGCCCATTTGCCTGAAAGGTAGACCCATCCTTGCCTATTAATTCCACTGCACCATAAGGGAACACCTGACGGATTACAAATGGTCCTGAACACCGGGATTTGAGCTTGCCTGGAGTTGGTTCATCAAGGGTAATT
This sequence comes from Olea europaea var. sylvestris, assembly GCF_002742605.1. Classification (NCBI taxonomy): domain Eukaryota; kingdom Viridiplantae; phylum Streptophyta; class Magnoliopsida; order Lamiales; family Oleaceae; genus Olea; species Olea europaea. Next base: position 28,625,686 of record NC_036242.1, on the reverse strand, counting down.
TCTTCAACATCCCAGTTTTCCTCTCCATAGTAATGTTTGAGGCATTGCCCATTTGCCTGAAAAGTAGACCCATCCTTGCCTATTAATTCCACTGCACCATAAGGGAACACCTGACGGATTACAAATGGTCCTGAACACCGGGATTTGAGCTTGCCTGGAAATGTGGTCCATCCCCATTTCCTTTCTTGGTTCGATGCTTCCAATTCGAGCAAGTACCTATAAAAACAACACAAAAATGAAATCACTTAAATGGGTAAAATAACGAAAACCAAAATAAATGAATTTTATGAAAACTTAATGATAGAGCTTGGGTTGCCTCCCAAGAAGCGCTTCTTTTACGTCTTTAGCTAGACGTGGATGTGGTTTCAAGTTGGTTCATCAAGGGTAATTTCTTCAACATCCCAGTTTTCCTCTCCATAGTAATGTTTGAGGCATTGCCCATTTGCCTGAAAAGTAGACCCATCCTTGCCTATTAATTCCACTGCACCATAAGGGAACACCTGACGGATTACAAATGGTCCTGAACACCGGGATTTGAGCTTGCCTGGAAAGAGTTTCAAGCGAGAATTGAATAGGAGAACAGGTTCTCCTGCCTTGAAATCCCTCCTTAGTATTATCTTGTCATACCACATCTTTGTCCGTTCTTTATATATCTTTGCATTTTCATATGCATCGTTCCAAAATTCCTCCAATTCATCAAGTTGCAACAAGCTTTGTGGACCTGCCAATTTCATGTCTAAATTTAATTTCTTCACAGTCCAATAAGCTCGATGCTCCAATTCTACCAGTAGATGACAAGCTTTCCCGAATACCAGACGGTAGGGTGACATTCCAATTGGAGTTTTAAATGCTGTTCGGTATGCCCAAAGAGCGTCATCTAGTTTATGAGACCAGTCCTTCCGATTGGTATTCACTGTCTTTTCCAAAATCTGTTTAATCTCTCTGTTAGACACCTCTGCTTGCCCATTTGACTGTGGATGATAACCCAGTGCCAACTTGTGCTTGACATCATACTTAGCTAGAAGAGAATTGAATAGCTTGTTACAGAAATGTGTACCTCCGTCGCTTACGATTGCCCTAGGTGTGCCAAACCGAGTAAAGATATTTTTCTGTAAAAATTTCAACACCACCTTTGCATCATTTGTTGGTGTGGCATGGCTTCAACCCACTTAGACACATAATCTACTACGAGAAGAATATACTTTTGACCAAAGGAAAGTGGAAACGGACCCATGAAATCAATACCCCACACATCAAATAATTTCACCTCAAGCATACTGGTTAATGGTAGCTCATGATGTCTTGAAATGTTTCCAGTGCGCTGACAGCGGTCACATGTCTTCACAAAAGCATACCAGTCTTTGAACAGATTTGACCAATAGAAACCAGATTGCAATACCTTTGCAGCAGTACGTGTAGGACCGAAATGACCTCCATAAGGTTAGGAGTGGCAATGCTGCATGATTGATCGCATTTCTTCCACAGGGACACACCGCCGGATTATTCTATCAGCACACCTTTTGAACAAGATTGGATCATCCCACAGATATGACTTGACATCATGTAGGAATTTCTTCTTTTGATGAAAGGTCAAGTCAGGTGGCAATATTCCAGACACTAAATAGTTAACAAAATCAGCATACCATGGGATCTTTGTTGATATAACTAGTAAGATCTCGTCGGGTAACGTTTCTCGAATTTGACTGTCATCTACCACCTTTTCATTCTCCAATCGTGCGAGATGGTCTGCAACGACATTCTCACCGTCTTTCTTATCCTGAATCTCTACATCAAATTCCTGTAGTAGCACTATCCATCGAATTAGGCATGGCTTGGCATCCTTCTTTTGAAAGAAATAACGGATTGCAGCATAGTCCGTGTAAATTATCACTTTGGTGCCAATGAGGTAAGATCTGAATTTGTCACATGCAAACACTACTGCTAGCATTTCCTTCTCTGTTGTTGTGTAATTTAGTTAAGCTCCATTAAGAGTTTTGCTGGCATAGTGGATTGCCCGAAAATCTTATCACGCCTTTGTCCCAAAACTGCCCCTACTGTGTAGTCACTAGCATCACACATAACCTCAAATGGCTGATCCCAATCTGGTACTACCATCACTAGGGCGGTGACTAATTTTACCTTTATGGTTTCAAAAGCCCGTAAGTAGTCTTTATCAAATACGAACGTTGTGTCCTTCTCCAAAAGGTTACATAGGGGTTTTGCCACTTTTGAGAAGTCTTTGATAAATCTCCTGTAGAATCCAGCGTGCCCTAAGAAACTTCGAATGCCTTTAACATTGGTGGGTGGTGGTAGCTTTGCGATTGTATCAGTTTTACTCTATCCACTTCCAATCCCCTCGCCGAAACATGATAGCCTAGCACAATACCTTCTTGTACCATGAAGTGACATTTTTCCCAGTTGAGAACTAAATTCCTTTCCTCACAGCTTTGCAGCACTAAGGAGAGATTGTGAAGGCAGTTATCAAACGAAGTACCAAACACCGAGAAGTCATCCATAAATATCTCCATGATGTCTTCAACCATGTCTGCAAAGATTGCCATCATGCATCTCTGAAAAGTGGCCGGTGCATTGCATAACCCGAATGACATCCGTCTGTAGGCAAAAGTTCCATAGGGACAGGTGAAGGTTGTCTTTTCCTGATCTTCTGGTGCTATAGCAATCTGGTTGTAACCCGAATATCCATCAAGAAAGCAATAGTAAGAGTAGCCAGCTAATCTGTCCAACATTTGATCTATGAACGACAGTGGGAAATGATCCTTTCTAGTTGCCTTGTTCAGTTTCCTGCAATCAATGCACACCCTCCAGCCAGTTACTGTTCTTGTTGGAATTAGCTTATTGTTGTCGTTCTTAACTACTGTCATCCCTCCTTTCTTTGGTACCACTTGCACTGGGCTGACCTATTCACTGTCTGAAATGGTAAAAATGATTCCTGCCTTCAATAGCTTTAGAATCTCCGCTCGAACCACTTCTTTCATTGCTGGGTTTAACCTTCTTTGATGTTCGATGGATGGCTTGTAAGACTCTTCCATGAGGATTTTATGCATGCAGATTGTAGGACTTATCCCCTTGATGTCACTTATCAACCATCCCAAAGCGGCCTTATGATCCTTCAACACTTTCAATAATCTATTCTCTTCGTCTCTGGTGAGTGATGAAGAAATAATCACTGGAAATGCAAAATTGTCCTCCAGAAATGCATAGCGAAGATGATCCGGTAATTGCTTCAGTTCAGTCTTACTGCTTTCATTGCTTTCTTTGTTATCTGCTTCCTCTGACTGTTGAATATCCTCACATTATGATGGGTTTTCCACAACTGATGTAGACTCAAGAGACAATATGTAATCAACCAAATCCTTGCTCCCTATGTACTCTCCAAAAGTGCTAATATAATCCTTTGCTGTGCTAAACATCATACATTGCTCTAGAGGATCTTTAATACATAATTTCTCATCTCTCACAGCAGAATCAATGAAGTCAATCCTGTGGCAAGTGTCATTGTCATCTGAGTACTTCATTGCTTGGTAAATGTTGAACCTCACCTCTTCTTTATTCACTCTCAATGTCAATTGTCCCCCTTGTACGTCAATTGATGCCCTTCCAGTTGCTAAGAATGGCCTGCCTAAAATCAGTGGAATTTTCTGATCTTCTTCCATATCTAATACCACAAAATCAACTGGGAAGATGAATTTGTCGACCTTTACCAATACGTCTTCAATAATCCCTCGTGGGTAGGTAAGGGACCTATCAGCTAGTTGTAGAGTCACTGTTGTTGGCTTAACCTCCCCGATGCCTAACTTCTTGAATATTGATAACGGCATTAGGTTGATACTTGCTCCTAGATCACAGAGGGCCTTTTCAAAGGAGGAGCTTCCAACAGTGCATGGAATAGTGAAGCTGCCCGGATCTTTTCTTTTCTGAGGAAGTTTCTTTTGAAGAATAGCGCTACATTCTTCTGTCAATTTTACTGTTTCATATTCCTCCGATTTTCTCTTCTTTGATATCACTTCCTTCATAAACTTTACGTAATTTGGCATTTGTTCCAAAGCATCTGCAAAAGGAATATTAATGTGATTTTTTTCGAACATTTCTAAAAATTTTACAAATTGATTATCAAATTTGTTCTTTTGAAAACGCTGTGGAAATGGAAGTGGTGGTGCGAGAATTGGTGGGTTGTCAGGGAAGGATATGGAGTAAGGTCTGTGGGCCTTATTTGTTCCCTTGGCCTGCTTTTCTTGCTCTTCTACTACTTGTTCTTTCTCCTTATCAGGTGTGGGGTTTCTATCTTCAGTGAGTTCACTTTCTCCAACTTGCTTGCCACTCTTTAATACAACAGCTTTACAGTGCTCCTTTGGATTGACCTCTGTATCACTTGAAAATTTTTCTTTTTGCTGAGACTTCATTGAGGTAGCCAATTGGCTAATTTGCACTTCAAGATTCTTCATTGTGGCTCCCATATTGGACATATGTGTTTCGATATTATCCAAACGTGATTCATCTTTGTTGAAACATGATCTTGTCTCAGAAATGAACGTGCCAAGGATGTCTTCCAATGGTGGTTTCCCATCAGAATTCTGAGTGTTGAATCCAGGTGGAGGTTGAAGTGTGTTTCTATTGTTGCCATATGACAAGTTCTCGTGATTCCTCAGCCCTGGATGATAGTGATTAGCTTGGTAGCTTCCTCTTTGATTGTAGTTTCTACTGTTGACATATTGGGCCTGCTCGTTTGCAACCTCTGTCTCTTAGTGTGATGAAGAAGTACTCATGACTGAATCTACCTTCTGTTGATTTCCTTGAGTGGTAAGCGTGACTATCTGATTTGTGAGTGATGCAACCTGAGCTGCTAGTGCAGTGATGGGATCTACTTCATGAAGTCCTGCTACTTTCTTTACACCAGATCGCTCATTGGCCATTGGTAACTGTTGGTGGCTATGTCATCCAATAAAGCATATGCAACCTCTGCTATTTTAGCCATTAAAATACCTCCCGCAACTGCATCTACCATAGTCCTTGTCTGCCCATTTAGCCCATTATAAAATATCTCAATTTGCACCCATTTCTGGAACCCATGTTGAGGACATCTCCTAAGCAAGTCTTTAAATCTTTCCCAGGCTTCATAGAATGGCTCGAAGTCGAGTTGTTTGAATTGGCTAATTTCACCGCGAAGTTGAGCTGATTTAGAAGGTGGAGAGTACTTGGTGAGGAATTTCTGAGCCAAATCATCCCAAGTTGTAATTGAGCCATACGGTAGTGATTGGAACCAAACCTTTGCTTTATCCCAAAAAGAGAATGAGAATAGGCGGAGTCTAATTGCATCTTCAGTAACCCCATTCATCTTCACCGTGTCACAAATTTCCAAAAAGGATCCAAGATGAGTATTTGGATCTTTTATTGCAGCACTCCCAAACTAATTTTGCTGCACCATATGTATCAACCCTGGCTTTAATTTGAAATTGTTTGCAGCAATTGCTGGGCGTGCGATGCCGGAATAGTTGTCATTGACAACCGGCCTTATGTAGTCTCAAATAGCCCTTTGTTGGTTATCCTCATTGGCTACTCTAGCATCCTGTTCTGCCATTGCTTCCCGTTCGTTTCTTTGTATGCCTCCGAGAATGTGAAATGTGCGTTCTGGTTCAGGATCAACAGGTAGTAGATCTAGATTTCTCGCCTTTCGCATAAATAGCTGAAAAATAACCACAAGGAAGCTTTTAAAGATAGACACAAAAAGAATAAAATTAAATTAAATATTACGATAGAAATAAAAATCTATAGTAAAATGAACGTCGATTGGTAATAATATCAATTGAATTCGAATGAATCAATCCCCGACAACGGCGCCAAAAACTTGCCACGCGTTTTATATAACGTGATTTTATACCGCAAGCGCACGTGTCAAGTTTTGTAGTATAGTAATAGAGTAAAGAGTGTCGAACCCACAGGGATTGATATTCGACTTCCACTGAATACCATAATTGTGTCCGCGTTTACTTTATCTAGACAATTGGGTGTTAAATTGATGTTTGAATACTAAACTAATGTCAATGAATTAAATAATGCAATAAAAGTGAGGCAATTTCTAAAGATTAAATCAAAATTACGTAATGTCTAGGGAGTGATTTCACCGTATTCTCAACATAATTCTCAATCCCTATAGATATTTCCATTAATTATTTTCTCGAATTGGAATGGTGAAATTTGTTGCCGCCACTGAGTTACCTCTGGCTATTGCAGACAACCAACACTTCGTCTCGTTCGTGAAAGAATATCTACAATCGAGGTACGTTGGGGTAAGTCGAAACACTCTTCATGCCGATACAATAAATTATTTCAATAATTCAAAACAACAATTAATTATGAATTTGAAACAATATGGGGGTGTTATATCCTTAACTTCTGATATATGGGAAGGGTTAATAAAAGAGTATATATAGCTACAACCGCACACTATATAGACCTACTTTGGTGCATACATAAGAAAATTATTGCTTTTATAATTATTGAATTTCCTCACAATGCTAATAATATATATAATGCTATTAT
>NC_036242.1:28614627-28616786 GCF_002742605.1 Olea europaea var. sylvestris | reverse complement strand
AAATAAGTTTTTATTTTATTTTATATTATTTTTTAAGTAACTTTTTTATATAATTTTTTATTTTATTTTTTAAAATAAATTTTTATTTTTATTTTTTTTAAAATTTATTTTATATATATGATGCAAAGTTGCCATTTTAGTCTTTTAAAATTAGTGAAAATGGTGAAAAAAGTTGAGTGACCATGGTGAAACGTTATATAAAATTAGATGATCATGGCGAAACATTATACGAAATTGTGTGACTATGGTGAAATAAAATCAAATTGGGTGGTCATAGTGACACTAAATATAAAGTTGAGTGACCATGGTGAAACGAAATTAAATTGAGCGGCCACTGATGAATTTAACCCGCAAAGTTTATAATGAATTTCTATTGGCGCGATAGCTTGCTATGCATTGGGGTTTGTTGGGGAATACATCGATTCAAATGTGCATATTATATTCACAAAACGTAACTTACACGTTCACGAAATCGAAACAAGATTTTGACTTACCGAAATGAAGTTTGAGAAACTAACCAATGATTATCAAATCTGACCATTTCCTTTCTTGAATTAAAACCGTGATTCTTCATATCGAACCTTGCATAAACCATATAAATTAAATTAATCATTTTCTGAAATCAAGTATTAAGAAATGAAATCAGAAATAAGAAAAAAATTAGATGCAAGTGATGCTATTGGCTGAGCTGAGTATAACTCTCTCTTTAAAATGAATTTACCCCGCATCGGTACTAATAATTTTTCGACAATCATCTCCCTAAATACAACGATCACGTCAAGCCATAAGAGCACTTCAAATGACTTCGACTAGCGAACTCAAACGAAATTTCCTCTCTACCATAATCATGATTTTGATGCAAAAAATAATCACTTCTACAAAGTGTAAAATATGGAATAGAATAAAATTTCTGAATGATTAAATCCAAACATATAGGGTCAATATATAGATGTTGAAAATGTTGTCTCAAAAAACACAACCTATGGACGAGACACAATTATTGGAATTAGTCTCTATATTTAAAGAGACACGTCTCTTAGAAAATGATAATGTCAAAAGTCATAATTTTTTATATATAAAGACATTTTTTAGCCAAATAATTTCTCGAATATTCCATAATATTCTACGCACTTTTTCAATAATTCACGTATTTAAGTTATTTAAATTTTAGCTCAATTTTCCATTCACCAAATAATACGAAATTTTCGGCAAAATTCCAATGGGGTTTAGATTCTTTATCTTTCTATTAGTAGGGACTGATGTTGATTGATTAGTTCTAGCAACTTGCTGATGTGTGTTTGTTCTGTGTTGGTTAATGACATAATTGATTGACATCAACTGAAATTTTGCTTGTTATTTGGATTAATTCAGGCAAACCAAGATTCACAACATAGGGGCAACGCTTGTTGGTGTTGATAAGTTAATAATAAGTATTATCAGAAACTTGGAGACACTCAATATGGGCAGTGCTGCTTCTAATTTTATTCTTTATATTTAGACTGCGCCTACCATTTTTTTCTTGGTGTCAATTATTATTTTCATCCGGCTGCATATATATATATATACATTTTTCTCAAGATGCTTACTTTCAAGCATAGAGATTCTTCCCCCATTATTCATTTATAGTATATATTTTCAATTAGCTTGGGGCGTATCTGCTCTCACATATCACTTATCAATGGTTTGAAATTCTTCCCTATCAAAAATGATGCCCGTTTTATGTCAGAAACATTTTCTTTTCACTTGCATCCTCGTGACTGTTGAGTTCTAGACTTCATTGAATAAAAGCATCACGGATGATGTTAGCAGTTGGCAGACATAGGTGGGTGGAATATGTTGGAGAATTTAATGCTTTAAATTATCGGATCTTTCATGTTAAACGTCAAGAAATACAAGAATTAAAGCGAAAGCGTACCTGAATCAGATATGGTTAATGCAATATGAATTTCACGGTATAGTCTTCCAAATTTACACGCAGTCTCCTTTTCCTCTCTGTGATGGGATGCAGTAGAGAATGAATAATACGTACGTGTGATCTGGGGACCATAACTTATTTATATAGGGACGCCCTTTGACCTAACTCGGCCCTGTTGGGAATCTACTTATACATGCACAGCGGAATTTAAAATAATTTTCGATTCCCACCAAGAATCGCTTTT
>NC_036242.1:28613335-28614527 GCF_002742605.1 Olea europaea var. sylvestris | reverse complement strand
TTTTCTGGTTCTTCAGAAGTTAATTGATGACTGTGTACAAGAGAACTCTGATATAGGAAATTCGAAAAGGTTTTTGAAATGTCACCCAACTATTTCCTGTTTGGTTTTATGTACATATAATAATATACTTTGTAAATTGAATTGGCCTTCTAAACTTGAAGTGGATTTGTGTCTATGAAAATGTGCTGTCGAGTCTGTTCATTGGGGACCCTTTCTTTGAGCGAAGTCGAAGTGGACTGTAGAACAATGAAGGTTTAAAAGTATTTAGCATATGACCATGTGTCCTGCAGTCCATGATGTTTGCTTTACTTGATTATTGGATATTAGTTCTTTACCTTTGTAAAATAACTTTCTTTTTCGTATTTGAGTGACTATCTACTTGAACGGCTTTTTGTTACTTCTAAATTCAGGATGAAAGGGAACTTAAAAGACAGAGAAGAAAGCAGTCAAACCGGGAATCTGCTCGCCGATCCAGATTGCGCAAGCAGGTAAGACAGTTATTTCACTGTTAATTCACTCTGTGCACTAGTTATCCTTGCAATCGTTAATGCTGTTTTTATTTCTTGTCATATTGGATTTAGGCAGAATGCGATGAGCTGGCCCAGCGTTCTGCAGTTTTAGAAGAAGAAAATGCTTCTCTTAGAGCAGAAGCGGCTCAAATAAGGAGCCAGTATGAGCTGCTTCGTACTCAGAATGCATCTCTGAAGGTATTACTATTATTAAATATTAGAATTTGTAATCTTTCCAGAAATCTTGGTGCAAAGCAGTATTAAAATTTAAGCTAGCTCATGATGCTAATATTTAAGCATATTTGCTATTTCTTTCGTCTTCGAAGATAATAATGCTGAAATAAGTATATTGCGGTGTACAGTCTTATGAAAATTTTCTTCTGGAAATGTGATTTTGCAGGAGAAACTCGGTGAAAGTTCCAGTCAGGATGATCCAAGGCACAGTTGGCATTCCGGACAAGCAGATAACCAGCAGAGTGGGGAATGAGTTTTTGAGAACGAGTGGCTTAACCTAACTCGTAGTGACAGGAAGTGGAACTCCCAAAATTAGGTGAGCCTGTGTAGTTGAAAATTCTATCAAAACTGACCATTTTAGTCTCAAAAATTGTTTATCAAATATCACCCATTATTCTCCGTTTGACCAATCTTTGATGGTCGAAGAATCCAGATATCGTCCAGACACT
>NC_036242.1:28610933-28613235 GCF_002742605.1 Olea europaea var. sylvestris | reverse complement strand
ACAAGTAAAATGTTAAAAATCAATGGCCAGGAATTAGTAAAACTTCAAAAGTCCAACCTCAACGGTTTCCATAGAAACAAATGTGACTCTTGTTTCACCTTTGGGATTCCAAGCTAATTGCTATCATATTGATCAGAAGTTAGAACGCCAACCAACAGACAGAAGGCAGAAAAGGAAAATTTCTGAACCTATAATATGGCATAATATGCTCTGGAGTTGATTATCAAGCAATTTTCAGTCCCCAAAAGATATACTATGAACATCATAAAAAAAGAACTAAAATGCATGAAACGGGTAAGTTTACGATTATTTCACCAAATTTATTTATGACGTATACCAGAAAATTAGGTTGCGGTTGGTTTGGCGTTTTCGGGCCATTTTACGTTTTCGAGAACGCATAAAACGCGTTTGGTCCGTCGTTTTCGAAAACAAGCTAAAATTTATAACTGAAAATGCAAAACGACTTTTTATCATTTTGAGCGTTTTCAATTATAAATTCCCAAGACACGGAAAACGCTCAAAACGTGCCATTTTCGGGAAAAACTAAAAATCATTTTGAAACTGAAAATGGAAAATGGAAAATTAAACCAACCGCACCCTTAACATTCAGATTAGACATATAGATTCAGGGGCTGAATACCCTTGCATGGGAAACACTTCTGCTTTTGATGGCCATTTTCATTTTCCGCCTATCCTGCTTTGCAGATTTCAGGACAAATCACTCTTACCACCAATGACTGGAAAGTCGGTGAATCCTGGCACCTGATTTCATGAGTTTGAACCAGTATGATCTTTACTTTCACTTTCTACAAATTTCCATGAATCTACACCATTCCTTCTTTGTTTCCCGTGCCCAAAGGAGGCTAGTGCTATTACAGCACTACTTCCATGTTGAGAGGAATTGCCAGAACCATGTGATGCTATCAATCTTTTGGGATTGCATTTCAGATATACCATGTTTCTTCTGAAATTGACGTAGTTACACTTACGCCTACAAAATGCACCGAACTTTAAGATATTTCACTATAAAGCATTCAGGATATTTGATTCTCAGAATAATATTGGAAGTTCTACTTAGGTTGATCGTCAATCACGACAAAGTATAGGCTTAGGGTCTTACGATTCACATTCTCACTCCCCAGGATTAAGTTGCCTCTTTGGAGGTTTCTCTTTACACTGCAAGCATCCCGTGTATCTTGCAAAATTCAAAAAATTGTATCTGCAAAAAAGATGGATCTCATGAGAAATAAAATAGATTAAATACTGGGGAAGCTACCTTATCCAACAAGATGAGGAACAACTTATTTCAATGAATTATTACTTATTTTATATCCACTCTCCTTTCTTCAGTGGGAGATGATCCTGATCTTCCAATAATTTTTTGTCTTTATTCAGATATGCCATCACAACTTAAGCACTTGATATTCCGAGAAACATTTAGGAATTGGCACCTAGAAAATAATTGAAAATTTAACACTAGGCACAAGATAGCAAGAGAAATAATTTGAATGTCAGAGCAATTACATGAAGCAAATCCAGTAGCCTTGCTTCATTGGAACATGGCTATGGCTTCTTTCTTGTTCAACATCATTTCCTTGCATAGATGACTCCCATTTAGAGATAGCCACTCTTGGTGGTTCAATATCACGTTCCTCAGCCCTAAAGTCCATCATATCTTTCAACAGTTTTCTTATTGATTCCTTTACCCTTTTGTTGAAGCATGGCTTGTTCTCACAGAGCAATATACAGGACCAAGCCCATATGCCAACACAAAGCACATGATATCCACAATCCTACCACCTTCATGTAGGGAATTTACTTAAATATGCACAGCGAAATTAAATAAATTTCAATTCACATTCAGGATTCAGCCTTGTATTTAGATAAAAATTGTGATAAGAAATATACATTTTCTTGATTTTGCAAACTTATTCGCGTTATTCCTTTCCAACAACTTGAATCTACTTCCTACAACTATCCAATTGTCCAGCCTCTAATGAAATCCACACAGAGAATAGACTGCAACTGTTAGGGTTTTTCCTCTTGTGACAGCAAGAATAATGAAAACCTTATGGATCTCAAACCCTAACCATGTATTTATATAAACTCAAACGGGTTCGGCCCGATTCGGTCCAATATTCAATTAATCCGTTTAATTAAACTCGATCGATGAATTAATTAATCCAATTAATTAATTCGAGAATATAAATAACAAATCTAATTAATTAATTTATCCAACGATTGTTAAATTAATCAATTGGCAATTTGCAATCTTCCAATTCTCTTTTGTGTGCGACCCATT
>NC_036242.1:28599971-28604492 GCF_002742605.1 Olea europaea var. sylvestris | reverse complement strand
TTCCATCTTAATTTATTCGATAATTTGCATCTCTTGAATTAGTCACCAAAATCATCGTTAGATTATTTAACAATATTGATTTCAAATTCTATTTGTCTAGATAAAATAGAAGCTACCCAATTATGGTACTTGGTAGAAATTAAATTACAGTCACTGTGGGTTCAACACTCTTACTTCAAAACTATATTACAAAACTTGACACCGTACACTTGCGGTATAAATCACATTGCATAAAATGCGTGGCAAGTTTTTGGCGCCGTTGTCGGGGATTGTGTAATTTAATTTTTGCTAATATTATTACCAAGTAATTTCTATTTTAATTTAGATTTCTTTTCTTTTAATTGTTTTACGGAGCCTGTTTCAGGTTTATGCGAGGATCAAGAAGCGTTGGATTACTACCTGTTGATCCTGAACCAGAATAAACTTTCAAATTTCTAAGGGGTATTTGGAGACACAACCATGAAGTAATGGCAAAACAAGATCCACCAACAGCAAATCAGAACAATCAAAATGGTCAACATCGAGCTAAAAGGGACTACATCAGACCAGTTGTTAACGAAAATTGCTCCAGTATTGCACACCCAGCTATTGCTACAAACAACTTTGAACTGAAGTCCTAACTTATACACATGGTGCAGCAGAATTAGTTTGGGGGTGCTCCAACAGAAGACCCAAATGCTCATCTGGGTTCTTTTCTGGAGATCTGTGATACAGTGAAAATGAATGGCGTTACTGAAGTTGCAATCCGACTCCATCTATTTTCCTTCTCCCTAAGAGACAAAGCCAAAGCATGGATCCAATCCTTATCATATGGATCCATCAAAACAAGGAAAGAGTTGGCTCAGAGGTTTTTCACAGAATACTTCCCACCTTCTAAGGCAGCTCAATTGAGGAGTGAAATTGGTCTGCTCAAATAAATAGACTTCGAACCATTCTATGAAGCTTGGGAGAGATTGATCTACTTAGAAGATGCCCTCAGCATGATTATCAGGATTGGATACAAATTGAACTCTTCTATAACGGGTTGAATGGACAAACAAGGATGATATTGGATTATGTAGCGTGCATTATTATCCAAGACTCCAAATGGGGCTTATGCATTATTGGATGAGGTAGCTACTAATAGCTATCAATGGCTAAGTGAGCGTTCAAGTGCAAAGAAAATTGCTAGCCTTTATGTGGTAGATCCATTACAGCCTTTGCAGCTCAAATGTCATCTCTTACTAATCAAATAGTTGCACTGATTTCACATGGATTGCAAAAGAAATCAGAATCTATTATGGCTACATCCACTGCATACCAGAAAGCTGAAAGGAAGAATGAACAACTTCAGTATGTTAACCATCGAAACTTCAATGAAAGGGAAAACTACTCAGGAAACAACTACTATCAGGGGTTCAATAATCAGGCGTCTGAGCAAAAGCCATCACTGGAAGATATTTAGGAACCTTCATTTCGGATACTAGATTGAGGTTCAACAATGATGAGGCAAGACTTGACAACATTGAGACTCATATGACCAATTTGGGGGCCACAGTGAAGAATCTAGAGGTACAGCTTGGTCAGATAGCTACTGCAATACAGTCTCAACAGAAAAGGACAATTTCCTAGTGGCACAGAGGTTAACCCACGGGAACACTGCAATGCTATCACCTTAAGGAGTGGTAAAGTAGTTGAAAAACGCAAGCTTAGAGAGGTTGTGGTAACTACATCGGATCCCATACTTGCTGAGGAAAAGCAAATTGAAGGGCAGGAAACTAAGGCAGAGGCAACAAAAAAGATTTATAAGCCTTATTCAATTTCATATTCGGACAACCCACCTTTCTTGAAGCCTCCACTACCATTCCCGTAGAGGTATTTAAAAAAAGAGTTTGATGAGAAATTCTCAAGGTTTCTGGATGTCTTCAACAAAATCCACATCAACATTCTCTTTGTAGAAGCCTTGGCCCAAATGCCTAATTATGTCAAGTTCTTAAAGGAAATGATGTCAAAGAAGAAAAAGTTGGAAGAGTTCGAGACCGTTAAGCTAATAGAGGATTGTAGTGCTATACTTCGGAAGAGCTTCCTTGCAAATTGAAGGATCCGGGCAGCTTTAACACCCCATACAATATTGGTGGTATTTCATTTGATAGGGCACTGTGTGACCTTGGAGCTAGCATAAATTTGATGTCCCTATCAGTATTCAGAAAGCTAGGTCTTGGATAAGTGAAACCCACAACCCTCACCTTGCAACTGGCGGACAGATTGATCACATATCCTAATGGCATTATTGAAGATGTGTTGGTGAAGGTTGATAAGTTCATCTTTCTGGTGGATTTTTCAGTGTTGGATATGGAAGAGGATGAGGATGAGGAAGTACCATTGATTCTTGGTCGACCTCTCCTGACTACTGGAAGAGCATTGATTGATGTGCAAGAACAGAAGTTGACACTACGGATTAATGAAGAGCAAGTAACTTTCAACATCCATCAAGAAAAGGAAATCCCAGAAAAAGGAAAAGTTGACACTTGCAAAATAATCCAATCAGTTGAAGTAATTGCAGGAAATAGAGGAAAAGGGAAATTATTTTATGATTCGTTAGTGCAATACATGAAAATCAGTTACTCATCAAGGGATGCATCAACTGATGGTAATGACTCAGGAACCAAGAAGACGGTGGATTTCATCTTAGCCCAAGAATCTGACCTACCTGATAAAAAAGAGAGCCATGTGGATAAGCCTTTGAAACCTCCAAACATTGTCAAACCAAAAGAGGTCTTGAAGGTCATATCAGGGTCTAAACCGTCTAATTTTGTTCGCCATCTTACAATGAAGGAGAATGCAAAGCCAAGGATAACGTTCAGAAACAAAAGAAATGTGCCACCTGAAGATCCACCGTAGACGTTGCGGTTGAGTGAAACTAGTGACTATAAGAATCACTTCTTGGGAGGCAACCCAAGCAGTCTTACCTTTTCATTTATTTTATTTTATTTCTTTTAAATTATAGGATAGTTTATTTTATTTCAAAGTTTCCCCTTAAGTGTTTGAATAATCAAGTTGTTTATTGATGTTCGAGATAAATAACACTTGTTCTATAAATTTAATATCTACATTTTGAATTTTCAGGAACATGACATCGCGGAACAATCAAACCAACATTAATAAGGAGAAGTTGGATAAATCTCAAATTTGGGAGGTAAAACGAGAATAAGCGTCCATCAAATTCAACATCAGAACACCAGACCGTCGTTGGGAATTCAGATAATTCAGGGAAGTCCTCCTCCTTTTCTTTTAATTTCATGTTGGGGACAATGTTCAGTTTAAGTTTGGGGGAAGTGTATGATAAATTGTCTAATTGCCTAATTTTTTTTTTCTGTTTGATTTGTGTGCATTGTTTAAAAACAATTCGTGTTCTGCATGCTTGTGTGAGTTAAATAACCTTATGGACAATGATGTATATAATTGAGAATATGCATTGGTTTATGAATTGTGGACAAGTTAATGTATGTGAGTCAAATCCAAATATTCGTGTGAAACGAAAATTATTTTGCACGTGAATTGATTGTAGCATTGTGCATGAATAGATGGATTCATATTTATAGGTTGGATTAGAGAACTTAGATTGTTAAACCCAAACAACCATTAAACATCAGTATATCCTTAAACCAAATCTAGGATGTTTGGAGGATTGCATTGTTGTGGAGAAACTTGGAGATAAATGTGGATTCTGTGTGTGCCAATTTTTGCTCGGACTGTCTGAAACTAATGGGATGAAAACTGGGTGAAAATCTTAAGTTAGAGGTCGATTTTCGAGAATGCGTATTGAATAACGGGCATTACACTAATGATTGCAAAAAAAAAATTAAAATTAAAAAAAGATCTCAATAAGGACAACTTTAATAATCTCATTATGAATCGTCTCTTCATAGCCTTTATAACTCAAGTGATTGAACCTATAATGGTTTAAAATCTGATGCCCTAAAGTCATCTAATTTGAGAGTCATCGGTCTAAAACTCGTTATAGGGGCCATATAGAAAGTTTAAGAAAGGGACATCCGTACAAAGGGTGATTAAAGGATGAAAAAAAAATTAGATATCAAATGCCTTGATTATACCTCAACCACTTATTTTAGAGGATTTGAGCTTTTAACAAGAGGTTAGTAACTTGGTTAATTCTTAGATGTTGAAACAGTCAAAGGTAAAGAGAATCCTCATTTGTTGACATGTGGAACTGTAATCAGTAAAATCTAACCAAACTTGAGTGATGTAAGAGATTAGTATTGAAGATTAACCTTAGATTACACCATGGGAAAGAGAAAAGAAAATAAGTTTAGGGGTGTGTGAATCCCACGAGCGAAGTAAGGAAATAGTTGACTTTTAAGGTTGAGAATTAGATCAATTTATTCCGGTACAATGTTGCACTTACTCTCTATACACACACACACACACAAACATTTTGCATTGAATATGTAAGAATTTTAGTTTGTACATTATAATTTTAAAGTGATTCATAGAGTTGGTGTTATGGCTTCAATCCTGAGC
>NC_036242.1:28548202-28598449 GCF_002742605.1 Olea europaea var. sylvestris | reverse complement strand
ATTGGCATATAAAATATTTTCACATGGAAAATATCCTCTAGAAAAGAAAATATTCTCCTTATTTAAAGGAAAACAAAAACATACTCCCTCAAAGAAAATATTTTCCTTAAAAACAAGAAAAATTAAGTATATTTTCAAAAGTTGAAAAATGTTTTCAATGAAAAAAATAGCAATTAAACACTCCAAGTAAAAATTTGGGTGAAAACTGATATTTTTCATGAAAAATATATGCAATGAAAATGCAAAGATCTGACCAAATGCTGACCAATTTTTAAAGGGTGAAAGGGTAAACATTTCTCATTATTAAAGCCATTTAGCAAGGACGGACCTATTTGAGGCCTAGTAGGGTCGGCCACCCTCACTTGATTTTCAAATTTTCTTCAAATTTTATTTAGGTTTTCAAATTTTTTCCCAAGATATTTTGGTTTCGCCTCCACTGAACTTTCGTCCTGGGTCTGCACTTGACCACCAGAACATTACACCATCTTGTTCTGTGTTTCCCATTCATGGGGAAACAAATTCCATAATTGGAAGAGAGAGTGCCCATTTCTTGGGTGGTTGAACCTAGAAATAATTCTCAACCTTAGAATCTCCAAGAAACACTAATTACAATTAGAGAATTGGAAAAATGGGATTTTGGATCGAATTTCAATTTTCAATGGCTAAGTGAAAGAGGATAAATTTCTTTATGGATATTTCCTATTTTGGAAGAATAATATTACAATCAAAGGTGGTGGATCTAGTGATTTTTGGGGGCAAAAATGCTTGGTGGCTTGGGTTTTGGTGGGTGTAGGCAATTTTGGTGGTTTTTGGTTTATGAGTGGGGTGAGTTAGGGATGTCAAAAGGATCGAGCCGCTCGTCAGCTTGCAGAAATAGGACTCGAGGGCGGCTCGTTGAAACGAGCAGCTCATGGCTCGCGAGTGTAGTGACCATTTTGGTCACTGAAATTTTTCAGTGACCAAACGGTCACTGAAATTTTTAAATTTTTTTAAATTTTTTTCTTCTACTATAAATACCCTTAACTTCCTTTTTTTTCATATCAATTATCTCCTCTCAATCACTACTTCTCATTTCTCAACTCTCTTTTATTATATCAATATCGAGTTTTTACTCTCTTGTGATGCAAAATATACAATATCGATTCATTTTTTACAGTTTATTCAGTTACAATTTCAATTCATCCAATTCTCAATTCTCACAATCTCACTACATTTATATTTTTCTAGTTATTATATTTGGATCTCATCATAAACAATCAAATAAATAGATCAACGCTCATTTGTTGAGAGCTTATTCGATACGGGATGCGGGTCACATGGCGAATCGCCTAGGACGCCTCAAAGTCAATTTTCAAATGAATTTGTCGGTCTAAATGATATATACATACTTGAAGATGTCCGCATTTATGGTCAGAGAAGCCACAATCCAATTGATTTAGATTATATTAACGTTTTCGAAGCGGAACAAGAGGACGGAGATGTCGAATTAAACATTCTAGATGCGAGAAGAAAGCGAAAGGACAAAAAACAAGTAAAATGTTGGAATCACTTTAAGTTGATTTTAACGGGAAAAGTCGTCGATGGTCTTGCAGAATCTAAGACAGTATATAAATACTACCAATAAAGATTGGCATGGCAAAAAAGAATTGGTACCACCCATCTTAGCCGTCACTACAAAGCATGTACAGCCAGACATGGACTTCTTCCAACTGGTCAAACACAATTGCAATTTAGCAGTCCAGGCGTCGATTCTATGACTTCACCCCTATCCACGTGGGTGTATTCGGAAGACAATACTCGAACCGAAATAGTGAAAATTTGTTGCCGCCACTAAGTTGCCTCTGGCTATTACAGACAACCAACACTTCATCTCGTTCATGAAAGAATATCTGCAACCAAGGTACATTGGGGTAAGTCGAAACACTCTTCATGCCGATACAATACAATATTTCAATAATTCAAAACAACAATTAATTATGGATTTGTAACAATATGGGGGGTGTTATATCTTTAACTTCTAATATATTGGAAAGGGTTAATAAAATAGTATATATAGCTGCAACCGCACACTATATAGACCCACTTTGGTGCATGCATAAAAAAATTATTACTTTTAGAATTATTGAGTTTCCTCACAATGCTAATAATTTATATAATGCTAATATCAATATTGTTAGAGAATATAATTGCGAGACTAAAATTCGATATTTTACTTTTGATAATGCTAGTGTTAATAAAGTAGTCGTTGATAAATTATGTAGGACACTTCAACCTGAATTTGGTGGGTGTTTGTTTCATATTCGTTGTGTGTGCCATATCTTGAATTTAATTGTGCAAGATGGCTTAAAACATATAAAGGTTGAATTTCAAAGGATTAGGAATGCATTAGTATATATTATGATCTCTCCTAGTAGAAAACAAGCATTTGAAGATTTTTGTGCTGAACTAGGGGTGACGAGTACTAAAACATTTGTTAGGGACGTAGGCCATAAATAGAACTCTACTTACTTGCTATTAAAGTTATGTGAAGCTTTCGAACATTTAATAATTGACTTTTATAATAATAGACACGTTAGAAGTGATGCCGATAGTATGTTGAATGAATTCGATTGGGTTTTAGTTTTGAAAGTTAAACGATTTTTGACATCTTTTTATGAGATCACAAAAATTTTATCTGGCGTTTATTATCCGACAAGTTATATGGTGCTTGAATGTCTTTATATAATTGCAAGATCATTCCATAAATGAAAAAATGATCCTGCTTTTAGTGAAATTATGATTGCTATGGAATTAAAGTTTAGAAAATATTGGGAAGAACTGTCTATGTTATTTCCTTTAGCATGTACAATGGACCCCCCGATATAATATTTCGGGAACTGAATATGTAATTAATCAAATCAATAAAACCTTAATACTTGATACACCTATCACCTATAAAAATTTAGAGTAAACATTATGTGGAATGTATAATTTATATGCGGAAAGAATGAGTGCGAATGTTAATTGGGTACCCTCTGCACCTACTCCTTCGGCTGAAATTGAAGAAGATGATGCCGAAATAATGAATTTATTTCAAGGCATTAATACATTTAGATATGATACAACTGCAATATGTTCATCTAGTGCCATGTTGTCTACATTTGCATCTCATCAAATATCGGCCGCAACTCAAAATGCGATGTCTGTCGAATTAATTGATTACTTTAATCATAATATGCCAACAGACAGAACAATTAAAAAAAATTCAAAAGAAGTAATTAAATTCTAATGAAAGTATAAAAGAGGTTGGTCAATTATTTCTGTAATTGCAAAAGATCAGCTGACACCTCCGGTTAGCACTGTTGCTTCGAAGTCTGCTTTTAATGTAGGTAAAAGGGTTTTCACCGATGTCAGGAGTCAACTGAAAGAAGATATTTTGGAAGCGCTAATGTGCATGAAGGATTGGCAGGACGCTCATTTTCGATTACAAGATAAATACGCTAAAACTACATGTCGTCAGGTAAGTAATACTTGATTTAATTATATTAATCAATATTTCCTTATTTTTTAATCGTTAAATTTAATTTTCTTTAAAAAATTGTACACGTTATAACAAGTTGTTCATATACAATTTTTAACTCCGTTTACTTAAAATTGATGTAACCGGTCCCAAGCTCGGTTAAAGGAGGGGGTTTACATTTTATCTACTTTAAAAAGAAATAGAAAAAAATGTATTTTTTTTTGTAAATGTATTTCAAAAAACAATTCGTCTTCATTATATAAATATTTTATACTTTATAAAAAATATTACAATATGATATAAATAAAAAGAAAAAAGAAAAATGTGCCTTCATTAAATTATTTGTATTTTTTTAACACTTCTTATTTTTTTAAAAAGTGTTTTCATTACATTATTTGTGTTTTTCTCTATTTTAAAAAAAAACAAAAAAGATGACGAGCTCGTGAGCCAAAACTTGACTCGGTCCACGAGCTCGGACGAGCCACGAGTGTGGCTCAGCTCGCCATGAGCACGAGCTGAGCTTGTGAGGTTATGCTCGGCCAATTGACATCACTAGGGTGAGTGGAGAAGATGAATAGTGTTTTTCTTTTTTTGATTTTTGATTTAATTCTTTTATTTTAGTTTTCTTATTTGAAAAAAATGTAAAGTTATACTTTGGCCTTTTAAAAATAAGTCAACATTTGGTCAAAACTTTGATTTTTGGTCAACTAACATATAAACTAATAATTTGTCAATTTGGACTCCAGATGAGTGTTTTTGACAAGTTTGGTATCGTGATTACCACAAATTAAAAGTTTGGATCAAATTTACATAAAAGTGAAAAGCTTGGTACCGTGACTGCAATTTTCTTCAAAACAAAATATCTCCAACAAATTATTCATATCAAAACATATATTTATTTCGTTGTCATAAATAAATTCAATTTTAATTTTTTCTTTGTGATTGCAATTTTCAAGATATATGTTTGATAAGTTGAATTACAGTAGTGAAATGAGCAAACAATATCACGGACATCTTTTTTCTATTTATATTCTTCCGCAACATACAAACATGACAAGGGTTGAAGATCAGTATGTGCAACTTACCCATTATTTTACACAGTCACTTTTTTTTTTTGGGACCATAGTTCAAGTTGTTCTATCACTTGTAAAAAGAACATATGAGACCTTTGATGATAATTCTCGCGAAGTGCGAGTCACACGCCCCCTTTGAGTACTTGTTTGTGTAAGAGTTGTAATGAGATCGATGTTATGAAATTGAGCTATTCCCTTAGACTCTTACTAGAATCAAGAAAAGAGTGTGTAGACATTAACAACACTACTCGTTATGAATTTAGCCTAAATATCGATACTATATGTGTGGCACTAAAATTTAGCTAAATGGATCTAATTCAAGGTTTAGTTCACTATGGCTCCCTCAAATAGAAATTCTTATAACTAATTAGTGAGGTTGCGAAATATGTACTTTGGAAGTTTAAATTTTGTGGAGGATTGTTGTAACAATTTTGAAATATTTAAACTTTCAAATTCAAAAGTTCAAAATTGATTTAATTCTCAATATTTTCTTTAATTTTAATTTTCAGTTTGTCTTCGTTTTAAATTTCAGACTAAATACAAATACTTAATTTTATAATATAAGTGATATTTGAATAATTTAATTTATATGAATGTGGAGGTTGAATTTTTACACTTTAAAAGGAAGGGACAAACACAACTAGAAAAAATATTCTCTATATATTTTGTACAATATTTGTATTATGTCGGCAATTCGATTTTAGAACAACATCATTGACGTAATTTTCTAAAGGCTTACTTCGAGAACTCTAATGCATTTCTTTCCATTATTTTATTGTTTAGTTATATTTATTATTTGTTATTAATTTATTATGTTAATTATAAAATCTATACATAAATAACATATTTTTCTCTAAAGTGCCATGCACTCGAAGTAAGGAAATTGTGCATAAGAAATACTATGTGAATGCTTTGCTTTGCCACAAAGGAATCTAACAAGTGAACACCTATTTATATTAAGGATATGTTTAACCCTCACTTTCTAAAATTTATTTTAATCATACATCCCCATATAAATAATTTTGTACATGGATCAATAATTTTTCCTACTTTTAACTACACATTCTCTAAAACCATCATTTTTCACAAAATCTATAATGAAAAATCTCAACCAAACAAGCAAGGGTTAAATCCTTGTTTTGGCTCGTTTTGATTATGTTTCTTAGTATAAGCACAATTAGTGTTTGTAGTTTTAATCTACTTGACATTACTATGTCACTAAATGATATGTTTACTTAAATATAATGAAATATTATCCATTGATATTAATCCCCTGTTTGAGCTCCATTTTTCAGAATAGTTGTAAAAATTGATTCTTTGGAGAATATATGGTTTAAAAATAGGAAAATATTGGATTTATGTAATAACACACATTATTAAATGAGAGCATGCAGTTGAAAATGAGATTGAAAAAAATAAATTTTAAAAAATGTATACCAAACTTGGATTAAATGTTAACAAACATCACTCATGTTTTGTAGCATTGCTCTTCTAGTCTTTTTCAACTAATTCCTTGCAACATCTCTAGTTATTGTTGCTTACAAGATATACTACTACTTGAATGATTTTTTATTTAGGTCAGAGTTACAATTGGTCACTCAACTAGTGAGTATTTCTATTTCTCATCTATTTTATGCAAGTTTAACACTCAAATTTTATTTATTTAGCTCATCTCTAACTACAATCAAATCCATCGATAAAACCTAAAAGAATATGCATGTGCATGACGATCAGTCGGAACAAGTAGGAAATTCGTTCTTCAAGTGCACAATTTGTTAATTTTTATCCCTGGAATGGGTAATTGGCACAAAACATCCATACCTTTCAAGATTATTATGGAAAACGTCAATACATTTCATTTTTTGATATTTTTGCCCCAATTTCCACCTGTCTTTGCGCTAAACGTCATTTTTACCATTTTTTGACGTAAAATGACCGTTATACCCTCATATTTAAACAAAATAAAAAAAAGAAAAGGAAAAAAATTGCAACTCTAGTCCCAAACTTTTGAAAAGTACAAATAAATCCAAATTTGAAAAAAAAAAAAAAAAATTCACTTTCCCCCTCTCTACTGCTGGCCTCCACCTCCACCACCACCACACAACCGCCGCCTAAAACACCGGAGCTCGCACCATAAACAATTGTCATCATCCCCCAAACATTTTTCCATAAACAAATCGATCAAACAACAAAATTATATGGGCAAAATCAAGCAAAATTTATCATAACAATTATTCACAAAAAATCCCTTTCCTCTCCGTATTTCTCAAAGGCCAAACACTCCACACTTGTCCAATGTCCTCTGTAGCTTTTTGCCTCCATTCCCATTTCGTAGTACCGGTGAATTAAACTTTAATCCCAATTGATCTTCTTAATTCTTGTTGTAAGTTCATCTTTTTCATTCTTTATCGAAGAATCAAACAAATTCTTCAATTTTTTTCTGAAATTCTTGATAAATCGACATGGGTTTTAAGGGATTTTTTGAAGGAGGAATTTCTTCCATTGTGGCAGGATGTAGTAGTCATCTTCTTGATCTGATTAAGGTCCGAGTTTAACTCCGAGATGAAGCTCCGGCACCATCGCGGATAGCTTTTCTTGAGGCCCAAAAGGAAT
Organism: Olea europaea var. sylvestris; assembly: GCF_002742605.1. Classification (NCBI taxonomy): domain Eukaryota; kingdom Viridiplantae; phylum Streptophyta; class Magnoliopsida; order Lamiales; family Oleaceae; genus Olea; species Olea europaea. Next base: position 28,591,264 of record NC_036242.1, on the reverse strand, counting down.
CACTCGGAGGGGTGCTTCTGCTTCTTTTCTCTAGGCCTGTTGGCCTCGTCTTTCATTTTAGCTTTCCGTCGCTCCCTCTTAACCCCCTTTGCTTTGTTAGGTAGTGCCACACTTCCAACCTACATACAAGAGAAGCTTTAGTGCTTATCAAAGGCTAGCATGAAATATCAGCCTACGGAATTCACTGAAAGGAAGAAATATCGCTGTGTTGTAATGTTGCAATTACTTGGTTGATCTCAAGGTGAATAACTCAGGCTTCTATTGAATAACAACAAGAATAGACATGGTGGAAAGTTTGTGACTAGAGTTGCAATTTTTTTTCCTTTTCTTTTTTTATTTTGTTTGAATAGAAGGGTATATTGGTCATTTCACGTCAAAAAATGGTGAAAAGGATGTTCAGCGCAAATAAAAGTGAAAATTGGAGCAAAATGCCAAAAAATGAAATGTATGGACATTTTCCACAATAATCTCAAAAGATAAGAACGTTTTGTGCCAATTACCCTAATTTAAGTAATAAATCAGAAACAAATAGTAGATGACTGATTAAAACAGAACATCCTCTTAAATTGAGTCTCGGAGCAGGTTTTTAATCCCTTTTTATTTTAGTGCCAGACAAGGACATAGGGGCTTTCCTTGAAAAGTGTATATGCATGTCATGTTATATTTAATTCTGAATGCCCCTCATTTTTATGAAAAGTTTTATAAAAGTATTATTTAAAGATGAAGGGATGTGTTAAAAAGAACAAATGTGAATAACAACCTCATCTAAAATGGTTATAATTTTTAAATTGGAGGTTCTTAAAAGAAAATTTTACTCATTTTAGTAAATAATCTTGAGTCGCTCATAAATAAAATTAAGGGCCTGTTTGGAAGCACCATTTTCCATGGAAAATGGAAAAAATCCACCCAATTTGTGTTGTTTAGTAACCAAAATTTTTCATGGAATTACTTTTCCACCTTTCCCTCACGTGATGGCTTTTTCCAGGTTTTGAAGGAATTACAATTCCTTTAGTTTTGGTGAGAATTGGTCTTCATTTATTTATTTATTTTTTTGCAATGAAAACAAATTCTATCCACCATTGTAAAAAAATCTATCAATTTAATTGAAATTTTTATGGAAAATAAAGCAAAACGAAAATCAAAAGATCCAAAATTTCAACATTTTTCAGGTGAAGAATTATACCAATAAAATACATTTAATTGACAATTTCCAACAAAACAAGTTTTAGACAATTCAATTTCATGAAATTCATTTTATTTTCACTCAAATTCCGTTCTTATAATCAAATGGATCCTAATAGAATCTCAATGATCTATCGCACTTGTTCAAATCAAACCCTTCATATGTGACATTCCATAACTATAAATTGAATTTTGTAGGAAGTCGTTTAGGTATGTTATAAGTTACATACATATAAGCTCCGTTTTTCATTTCATTAAGAATTTCATATAAATGCTACCTTAAGCCCAAAGTATCATGGAGAGCTCGCCACCCTTATGCAAGCACATTTCGGCATTTCTTAAAATCATTTTTAAGATCATTGAAAGTTTTTAAATTAAATTAATCTCAAGAAGATGGATATCTGATTTCCTTAGGATTCCCTTTCTGAAAATTTAAAAACCCAAACATGTGCTAAAAGCCTATAACATAGGATAATAAATATAGCAGCATGTCCCACGAAATCATGGGATCGATCTTTGCTGAGTTGAACTTTTAAGGCGTGTTTCATGGCAAAGACAAAAGATGCCCCCATGTTTTATTCAAACTATCACAGCAGAGTGGAATCTTTGACTCCAACTGTAATCACGATGCTATTTCAGTGATACGTATGATCTGATACTCGAATCACTCAAAGTCTAAATAAATTAGATTGGTCAAGCCGTCTAGGAGACTGGCATGGGCTTATTAACAAATCCAATTCACAATCCTCATTCTCTTGAAAAGAAAGAAAGTTATTGTGTTCTTATAGGTGGTTTAGTCCTAGCACGACTCAATCCCTCGTTTGGGTCTATCTAAACAAGTTGCCCGATGAGTCGATGACACGACTGTTTGGATTTTGCCTCAAAAGTACCACAGTTAAAGGACCTCCATTACAAATGGAAAAAGTCAGGGAAAAATTGTAAGTCTAGAACTGGATTTTTTATATTCTCTTTTTGGGTTATACAAGAGTAGAAATTAGTAGGTGTCGTAAAGTTTATTTTATTATTTTTTATACGATACTTGGGATTAAGGTGAGTCATAAGAAATTATATGATAATAACAAATTTTCATATAGTAAAAAGCTTTAACGGTCAGTAAATTTTTTCTCTATTTTTTATATTTTTGTCTCATTACTTTTCTTAGAACAAAAATTCTCTAGACAGTAAAAAAATTGATTTCAATGACATTCTTTAATCGTACCGAGTTAAACACGGGTTAGGTCATCCTAGCCTAGGGTAGTCCATCCAAATTTATAGTTGTGGTAATTACACAAAATCCTACCATTAAAATCATGAATTCTTAAATCAGATGGGAACTTTAATCTTTCTAAAATCAGATATTAATACATTTAAATATTAATATTAAATATACATTTTTTTATCCCAAACCCTATCATTTTCTCTCTCGTATTACCCTCTCCCCAGTTCGCAGTCCCCAACCCTTTTAACTCTCTCTCTCACTGTCTTCTCTCCCTTGCCCCCAATCATCCACTGTGCCATCACCACCCACGGCATCCCCGACCAGAAGAAGCGTCAATCGCCGGCCAAATAATGCAGACAATCGTCGCCGTGAGGATTCACGTCGTATTCAAGCTTCGCCAAGGCACCAATCGGTGGGTTTTTTTTTTTTAAATTTTTGCTAAATGGTTGTTGGACGGTGGGCTGCGGTGGTGGATCTGGTCGTGATTGACTATTGTGTTGTGTGTTGTGGTTGTGCAGTGTCGTGGGCTTGTGATGTGGTGGTATTGTGTGTGTACTGTGGGCGTTGGTTGTGCGTGGTGGTGGTGATGTGTTTGTGGTGGGTTGTATGTTATGGTGTTGTGGTTGAGTGGAGGTGTTGATACGGGCGGTGGGATGGTGGTAGAGTCCAGTGGCAGATTGGGGATTTTTTCTCGTGGGGGCGGTGCGATGGTGGTGGTGTTCGTGGGGGCGGTGCGGTAGTCATGGTGGTTTTGGTTGTGCTGGTGGTGGTGTTGTGTGGTACGATGGTCGTGGCGGTTGGCGACAGTGGGTGCGGCGATGACGGTGAACTGTTGGTGGTTGTGGTCTATTGAGGTGGATGTGACAGTGGTGTTGTTGACGGGTGGTGGTGGTGGCGGTTCTGCCTTGATGGTGGCGGTGGTCGTCGCAAATGTTGATGGTGGTCACAGATTATTTGATTGAATGTGACCAACGAATTAGTTAATCTGTGAATAATAAACAATATGTGACCAATGAAAAAAAAATTGTGACCAAGAAATATTGTGTAATCTAAAAAATTAATAATTTGTGACTGTCTTTTAAGTTGTGACCTAAATTTATGATCTGTGACTTATAAATTTTTGATTTGTGACCCATAAAATTTTTGATTTGTGACCGATGAACGAGCTGTGATCTACAAAATTTTTGAATTGTGATCGTAAAATAATTTGTGACAAAATTTCTTATTCGTGACCAAAAAATAATAAGTGACTAATTAAATTATTAATTTGCGACCAAATTAGATGTGACCAATAACAATTTTGATTTCGTGACCTATAAAATTTTTGATTCGTGATCGAAAATAATATGTGACCTATAAAATTTGTGTTTGTGACTTATAATTTATTGAGTTGTGACCGAAAAATTAATCTGTGACCTATAAAATTTGTGTTTGTGACTTATAATTTATTGAGTTGTGACCGAAAAATTAATCTGTGACCTATAAAATTTGTGTTTGTGACTTATAATTTATTGAGTTGTGACCGAAAAATTAATCTGTGACCTATAAAATTTGTGTTTGTGACTTATAATTTATTGAGTTGTGACCGAAAAATTAATCTGTGACCTATAAAATTTTTAATTTGTGACCGAAAAATAAGTTGTGACCAATAATATGATAAGTCGTGACTAAAAATTAATCCGTCACTAATTATTTTTGAATTTGTGACCAATAAACAAACTGTGACTTACAAATTTTTTGAAATGTGATCGTAAAAAAATTTGTGACATAAAATTTTAAATTTGTGACCAAAAAATAATATGTAACTAATTATATTGTTAATTTGTGACCAAATTGTATAGATCTGTGACCTAAATATATTTAATTAATAAAATAATTAATTAACTAATTAAATTATAAATAATTTTTAATAAAAATCTGATTTTAGAAATTTGAAACATGTTTTCTTGTTTTTGAAATGTGCCATAATTAATTTCTCAGTTATGAAATTTTCCCTTTATAGTTATAATTGAGACCCATTTTTTTTTTTATCAATATACATTCCTAAACAGTGATTTGAATTCGTTTCAACTGCACATTTTTCAATAAAATAATATTACAAGTAAATTCAAAATTTTTTCTTTATTTTTTAATCATACATTCTCCATCGTAATACTATTATAAAATGCATTTTTGTGAAAATAACAGGGCTCAAACAAGCATGGAGAAAATTCACTTGAACTTTTGAGTTATATAATTATTATTGTATAACTTCATTATCATTTTTTTTTAAAATATTTTACTTCAATATCATATTTGTCTCTTTCATGACTTCTAGCATCGTGTAAAGCACCACAAATAGAAACTTTAGGGAAACATGTCTCATTGGACCTCATAAACTATAATCAACCCACTTAATCCCATTAAAAAGAGAAAATTCAACATAAATAACTGCTTCGAAAACTCGAATAAAGTATCCTAATCCTTCCAGCTTTTGAAATGGTCGAACTCACGTGCAGTGGAAAATCTCTCATCGTCAGTTCTGTCCCTTTATTGTCGAATTCTTCACGCGCACACGTTAATACGTGACTCGGAAAAGATAAAGGTTACTTATGAATTAATGTACCAAATGTTAATTTCTTGGTACATTGAACAGAGCTTTTTAATAGAGATGAGAAACTCAATTTAAGTTGCTATCAATCCAGGAAAGAGACGTGATAGGAATTAACTATAGAGGCATCTTAGAATTGATTTTTTCATATTAAATCATAATAATATTATTCTTTCCAAAAAGTTTACAACCCAGATTACGGGGATGATTCATTGCACAATAATTGTCAATTAAATATTTTTATCAGCTTGACAAATGGTAGGTAACAAAGTAGTGAAATATAAAATCAAATTGAAATTCGATAATCCAATTAAAATTAAATTAAATTGAAGTGAAGTGAAATTATCATATGAGAAAATTAACGTCTATTGACCCGATTAAAATTTCGGTGAAAGTTTAGTGACCGCTCATGGAATTTACCCAAGGGAAAGATTATCGAAAATAATATTGTTTACTTTAAAACCAGGGAGTGGTATGGACTAAGTTTTGCATGTTAAACTGAACAAGATTAAATTGACAATAAAAGAACACTTTCTTTGTTTTATTTCTGAATTTAGTTCAGTTGAGGGACTCTCGATTCAGATAGGATGCATAAATAGAGGAATACGGTGAAATATTTATTTCGTAGAGTCACTTAAAAAATTAGATTGTCATGACATTTAGATTTGATAAGAGAGAAATTATTGTGATTATTTTTAGAGTAGACATTACATGCACCTTAAAAGGTATCTAACAATAATTCATATGTAAGGGCATAGAGATGACAACATAACATGTCAGGAATTTTTGGGAGGCAGGGCGGAGCATTGTCCATTGCTATAACTTAATTGTAGTGCACACTTATTTGTACGAAAACGTAGTGCAAATTTGTTAATTTTAAGAACAACTATAAAATATGTGTGTTTGCTTTGTTTTTCTATCTTCGCTCTGTTTATTATCACCGCGGCCCTAGCTGAGTATTATGAAAATAAAAGTTTAATTCAAAACTTTACTAATAAATCTATGTCACTTGGTCTCATTAATAGTGTAGGACATTTCTTTGTATTAGCATATTGTTTTGTTTAAAAGTATGATGGCGAAAAATTCTAGTGACTCAGTGCCTAGATACTTCTCTTTAGACATTCTTATTTTATTATCATCATCTTGAGTTTTATATTCCATTTTGCAGACGGCCTGAATCACGTTTTTTTTGTTTATTTGATTTTGATTTCCCCCCTTAGTCAACGCATTTGTATTTAATTTTTCTCACAATTGCAATTTCAAGCGAGACTTCATCCATCCCTTCAATATTCCTCGAGAATAATCCAGTTTGCGCTTCTCCGTTCTCCCTCTTGTCATTCCTATTCTAAACACAGCTAAAGACATGAGAAGTTTGAACAGGAAAGCAGAAAGGTTTTAAAATGTCTTTGAACTGACGACAGAGGATAATACACATCTAAAGTGTTTGAAAATTACTGCTTAGAACTTGGCATTAGACATGAGAAGATAGTTCCTAGTATTACATAGAACAACGGTATGATAGAGAGAATGAACCGTACTATTATAGAAAAGGTCATAAATATGTTAAGGATGACTGGATGACCTAAGTCATTCTAATTTGAAGTAGTTCAAACGACATATTACCTAATCAATTGGTCTCCATCAATTTCTTTGGATTTTGAAATTCTAGAAGTTGTATGGATAGGAAATGATGTTTTTTATTCTCACTTGAAGGTTTTTGGGTACAAGGCATTTGCACATATGCCTAAAAACAATGATTGAACTAGATGATAAAGCTAGTGCTTGCATTTTTGTTGGCTATGGAGATGTTAAATTTAGCTATAGATAATGGGATTTGGAAATATATATATATATATATATATACACACACACACCTGTCTCTTTGCCTCCAGACAGTGCCACTTAGAGAGTAGAGATACACACTAACACTCACGTTAATAAGCCAGTAGGGGTTTGATAATGATGATCTAGAGGATTTTGAGTAGGGGGTGCAATCTAATACATCGGAACCTCAGATTAGAAGAGCTATCAGGGAGCATCATCCATCAACTGAGCATCGTTACATGTTGGTAACTAATGAAGGGGAGCTAGATTACTATCAGGAGGTACAATCTTATAAAGACAAATAGAGTTGGGTGAATGCTATACAGGAAGAAATGAATTCTTTGTATGCGAATAACACGTATGAACTAGCAGAGCTTCTAGATGTAAAAAGACATTGAAAAATAAATGAGTGTTCAAGTTGAAGGAAGATGGTGAAAATTTAGTAAAGTATAAAGCGTCATTAATAGTGAAGGGCTTTGGTCAAAAGAAAGGGATTGGCTTCAATGAGATATTCTCTCATGTTGTCAAAATGACTTCTGTTCGAGTGGTTTTGGGTTTAATAGTTAGTTTGGATCTTGACCTTGAGCAGTTAGATAGGAAGATTGCCTTTCTCCATTATGATTTGGAGGAAGAAATCTATATGGTTCAATTAGAAGGATTTGAAGTAAGAGGAAAAGAATATATAGTTTGCCGGTTGAAAAAGAGTTTGAATTGGTTGAAACAGGCATCAAGACAGTGGTATAAAAAATTTGATTCCTTTATGCTGAGCATAGTTATACTAAGATGCAGATCATTGTGTTTATGTGGGAGAATTCCATGGTGATAACTTCATCATCTTTTTGCTATATGTAGATGACATATTGATAGTGGGGCAAAATGTTCAATTGATTCGCAATTTGAAAATAGATTTGTTCAAGTCATTTGACATGAAGGGTCTTAGACCAACACGACAATTTTTAGGGAATAATATATGTCATGATAGGAAAGTCAGAAAGCTAAGGCTATCATAGAAGAAATATGTAGAATGAGTACTGATAAGGTTTAACATGAATAATGATAAACTAGTTGGGACATTACTTGGTAGACTCTTCAAATTTAGTAAAATGATTTGTCCTTCTAAGAAGAATAACAAAAAAAGAATGGCAGAAATTCCTTATTCCTTTGCGATTGAGAGTTCGATGTTGCTATGGTTTGTATACTTACAGACATTGCTTATACAATTGGAGTGGTCAGCAGATTTCTTATTAATCGTGGTAAAGATCATCGAAAGACAATGAAATGGATCTTCAGAATATTTGGTTACTATTTTAAGGGGACACTACTAAAAAATAACTTTTCACCTACGGAAAATTACCAACGGATTGCATCCGTTGGTGATTAGAAACGGATTATCTGTTGGTAAAAGTAATTCACTTTTAGTTACGATAATTAGCAACGGATTTCCCGTTGGTAAAGATGATATCTCTTTACCAATTGATATTCCGTGCCTAATGTAATCGTTTAACATTTGGATCTTCTTCCAATAGATATTCCGTAGGTGATGTACCGAATATTACCAACGGATTGCATCCGTTGGTAATTAGAAAAGGATTATCCATTGGTAAAAGTAATTCACTTTTAGCTACAATAATTAGCAACGAATTTTTCGTTGGTAAAGATGATATCTCTTTACCAACGGATATTCCGTGCCTAATATATTTGTTTAACATTTTGATCTTTTACCTACGGATATTCCGTTGGTAAATAGAAACAGATTATCCGTTAGTAAAAATGATATCTCTTTACCAACGGATATTTCGTGCCTAATATAACCGTTTAACATTTTGAACTTTCAGCAACGGATATTCCGTTGGTAAAAATAATTCACTTATCCCACATCGAAAGTTTACAACAATATCTTTGTAATTGCCCTCTATAAATTTGTGGTCCAATAAGGAGTTAAACAATATTTTGGCCTTTCAATTCAATCGACTAAAAATAAAAAAAATATTATAATTATTAAATAAATAATAATAATAATAATAATAAATAAATAAATAACTTTTTTACTATATGATTATTTACAATATTGATTTTCACCAATTTTAATGGTAGTTATTTACCAACGGAAAGTCGGTTGGTATTGGTTAAGACTTTCACCAACGGAAATTCCGTTGATAAAAGATTCACATTTTACCAACGACATGATCTGTTGGTAACTATCAGCGACCCTCAAATTACCAACGGATTTGTGGTTACAAATATTTCGTTGGTAAAGATTATTAGCAACGGATATTGAAATTTTAGGAACGGAAAATCCGTGCCTGAAACTCTATTTTTTAGTAGTGGGAGTTGTCTCGTGACAGTCAAAACTACAAAAAGTGGGTTTCCTTATCTACAACTGAGGTTAAGTATATTGCGACAATTGAAGCAACGAAAGAAATGTTTTAGATGAAACAATTTCTTCAAGTTTTGGGTTTGAAATAAGATGGGTATGTAGTTAATTGCAACAGTCAATGCATATTAGACCTGAGCAAGAATGCTACTTATCATTTTCGGATGAAGCATATTGATGTGAGATATCTTTGGCTATGACAAGTAGTGGCGGAACAATTGATATTGTTAGAAAAGATTCATACTGAAAAGAATCCAACAAATATGAGACAAGGGTGATGACAAGAAAAAGTTTGAGTTTTGTGTTGAACTGACCAACATGGACCCTAACTAATTTGTTAGAGGATAATCTCCTTGACAGTTGAAAAAATAGAAAAATAGGAGCTGTTGGACAGAGAAGAAAAACGTGGCTGTCGAAAGAGAAAAAGAGAAGGTGTTGGGTTTTTGATACCCAATAAATCCCAGGCCATGATGTTAACGTGGGTTAATATTATTTCATAGGCATAGGCCGATGAATGAAATAAGTCAAACAACCAAGTTCATGAGCTACACCCAACCCAATTGTATTCCTTATGGATGACTTGAATCTTGGCCCGTTTACCCCTGTAATAGCCCAACATAAAGCCTAACCCTAGAGTATATATTTGGCTATAACCCTAGCCACTTTCATATGATGATTGTGTGATTTCGAGAGAAGAAATAGTGTATCCCAGTTGCTCCCCTTTTGTGTGAGAAAAAGGTGTCCAGAAGTGTCCAGAACTCTTGTATAACGTGTGCAGTTGGTGGTTCTTTCATAGTACACCTTTGTGGTGTCTTCTCCTAACCTTTGTGGCCATAAATCATCATCCTTTCTTGTTCTACGTAGGTAAGATTGCATAGCAACCAAGGTGAATCAATTGGTTGGGGTTTGGAGCTGATTGGACTGGTTGTTGGTTGAGAAAGGTGCGTTGCACTGAGCCTGAAAAATCACCGTTTGAAGATCATTTTGAGAGAGCTTCCGCAACAGAAGGGAAAAATGATTTTCTTTCAATCTTTAGGTGAGGATTCACATAGATTTTTTCTTCTCTATATAGTATAAATTGAGAATTTTTCTAAGTGATTTTATTTTGAATACTTTAGTTGCGTGTAGTATTCAAAGTAGGTTTCTTACAAATTTCATCAAACTAGAGGTTTGGGGGTGAAATTATTGTTCTCTTAGAGATTGATCATTGTTGTATTTCCCAATTTATTGAGAACTCAAATTTTAGCTGTAAATATGAGCATTCTAAACTCTATTTTATTATGGTGGATTTGATTGAAGTTGTCCCGTCGTTTTTTCCCTCTACATTGGAGGGTTTTTCATGTAAATTTGGTGCGTTATTTCTTAATTGCTCTCTTAATATTTAATTAATTATTCGTTTGGATTGTAAATTTATTTTGCAAGAAGTGAAATTGCCCAACAACATTTGTGCAAGTTCCAACTCCAACTCACACAGCCTCAAAGTTGCAAGTCACTAATCTACACCAAGGCGCATCCATCTAATCAATCGTTTTATTTTTTATTTTTTATTATGTTTGAACTACAGATGTTCAGTCTTGAACCATCTCGAGTGGCTCAGATGTTGACAAACATTGAGCAGTATATCTTTTCATATTCAGCATCCTAATCGGCACTTTCCATAGGCATAGATAGAGGATGGAATATTGTTGTTTATGTTCGTTTGTACAAATTTCACTTTTCATTTTTAAAATTTATTTTCCATCTTCATTTCTTCTTAAATTTTCCATTTACTCGATATATGCTGATGTAATTTTCTCTTCAAGGTGAAAAAGAAATATTGATTTTTCCCAATCTTATCACCGTGGACTTTTAATGACGTTAAAATAAAATTTATACACAAAGGAAAGTGAGGGGAAAATAAGGAGAATAAATACATTATTTATGTAATTTATGTCTATATGGCCAGAACATCTTTTTCCTCCAATTTTAGTCTGTTAACTAATATGTCTAAGGCTTCATTCATCCACAGCTGCTTGCATACCTCTCTAGCTCTAGCAACTGTCATCTGCATATATAAATCTTGAATATTTCAGTTGTTAACATCTCCAATAAATTCTTCATATCGATACATATAAATATATAAATATAAGATTTTTCTACAATGATACTCTATGTAGAAATTACCCTCATGGAATCATAAAAAATTATGGTCTCAACTTGAGACAGTTGTAAATAAGATTAAAATTCACATTATAATAAGTTATTTAGGCTGTCTTGTGAAACTTGCCTCCGTGTAGTAATAATCATCCATTTATTCCAATGAATATATGTTACGTTAAATTTAAGATGAAATAAAATATTTACCTAAAAAGAATGCTAAATTTTATACTTTTAAGATGATTTTGCATGTTCTCAGTACTACATCAATACATATACTAGTTTTTTGAAACCAACGTCTATTCTTAGTTTTGACACGCTTCATTAATTAATTGTTAATGTAGTGCATGCTTTGCCTCTTTACCACTTGCACTGAGAATAAATAAGTCAAAACAATAATTTTTGTAACTGTAACTACACCTCTATTAAGTAATAATCTCTTCATAACAATAAAATTAGTTTGGCCATAATTTAGAGGTTTTACCTAGGGATGGTAACAGGGGCGAGTATGAAACGGGTTGGTCATTCCCACCCCCGTCCCGTCGGGTATTTTTGTTATCTTACCACTTACTTATACCCTGTTAAAAGGGGACGGGGCAAGACAAGTCTCCTATCCCATTTATCGCCTATTTATTTTTCTTTTTATTTTTTATGTCCTGAATTAGTAAATAATATTACTGTTTAACCAATTTGTTAAAACAACCTATGCTCTCTTTTATTTTTGTTTCATAAAAACTTAAATTTGAAATTAATGTTAAACGAGATAGGTAATGGAGCAGGGACTATGTTTCCAGTACCCATCTCATACCCACCTCGAGGCAATGACCCTCGTCCCATACCCATCCCATGTACCCGATTAGGCAAGTATTACCCGTGGCGTGCCCATTCAAGGTGGAGCCCACGGGTATCGGGTTGAACGGATTTTTTTGCTATCCCTAACTTTTACCATATATGAAATATGATTTGTACACCATATAGACTAGAGAATGAACAAATATGTCACATTATCTTTTCTCAATTTTAATCCAATGCAACATACCAAATATGATAGTAAAATACGTTTCGTAGGTCAAGCCTTATGTGTAACGTACCCATTCTCTTAACCGTGCACCTTTTTCCGGCCATAGATCAAGTTGTTCTGTCACTAGTAAAGGAAACATAAGACCTTCATGATAAAGCTCCCGACTATTGCTCTTGAATATCCATGTACCTAATTGACTCTGCAGCACAAGTTGAAAACAAAAAAATCGTGTGAAATATTTGTATTCAAAATGCTACTTTAAGACAGAAATTAGAAGTTCCGCTATTTTTCTGTAACCTTCGTTATGACTTATGAAAAATAAATCATTATTTGAAAACTATCAGGTTCGTGAGTTTGCGTTCTGGTGTACTAAATTTCATTTTGTTACAGCCAGTTATTTAATTGATATTGATACATAAATTCGATTTACCAACCTCAACAGTGCCAACAACTCCGGCTTCCTCCAATGACTCACGACAAGCAGCTTCTTCAACAGATTCATCAAGTTCCCAGCCTCCCTGATCACAAACATTTTTATCTCAACATCCGCAACATTTAGTAAATAATATGAAGTGACCACTTTCAGAAAGTAAAATATAAAAAAATGAAGAAATAATTTATGCATTTAAAAACAAATAAATAAATAAACTATTCTTTTCAAGGAAAGGACGGTGTAATTTCTATTTACTCCTACCTCTTTTATTTATATAAGGCTAGAAAATATACAATGAATCTAATTCCAAAGATTCACTGAAATACCCTAAGGATTTTGTTATTTGTACATCAAAATAATTCATAAGCAGTTACCGAAAATGATGTGGAAGGAAAAGTTTGGATGAAAAAATAATTGTGTTTCAAATTGGTAAACGGTAGAGTGTCATTTGGCATTATATAATTCCTTATGTAAAATTTTGATGTACATGTAATATAATCCATACCCGAAACAGTGCCAAGATATGTCCGACCTATAGATTTGACAAGGGCAGATACCTTAGGAAACATCATTGCTCGGCTTTTTTTAGAACTGATCACAAGAACCTCTAACTCATCATCTGTGCCTCCATTGTTACCAGTCTTGTGTCTATAGGGAATGCACCTGCAAAATTAATAGTGTCAGAAAATATTATAAATGAAAATGCTATTTTGTCAACGCCTGTCGTTTTCTTTTGCTGCTCTATTCTCCGTGGATATCCCTTCAAAAACAGTTCGGTGTGTTAAATTTGATTCTTATGCTTTCAAACACAAGAACTTTATGACATCTATAACCTCCCTTGTTTCTAAATAGCTCAGTGAAGGCATCTAATTTCACAATTTTTTTACTCTTTCATATACTAGGAGATTTTGCTTGGGAAAGAAAAAAAATATACTCCTCAGGTGGGATACTTTAGCGTTAACTAGAAGACTACACAAGTCTGATCAGTGCCCATAATAATGGGGGTAACAGAAAAACAAAGCCAGAAACTTACCCTACAACAAGTCTTCGACCTCTGTTGTACCTCTGCAAATGTCTCCCTGTGCGAGCAACGAAACTCACCATCTTTCTTTCTTTTGAGTAAAGAGTTTCAGAAAACAGAAGCTTATTGAATCTTTTAGAGTAGATGATGCAAATGAAGGGAATAGTACACGTAGTATGTATAGGGGTCGTTCGATAAAGTTTTTAATAAAAATTGATAAAATATATGGTTGAAAAAGTTGATAAAAGTTCTAAAATGTTATTAAACAAAAATATAATGTAGATATTGCATTCTGCGCCAAATATGAACGCATAATAAACGCAGGCAAAAGTAGGCTGTTCGTAAGCAAAAACTGGTGGGCATTGTGTGAGTATTCGTTCATTTTCTTGTGTGGTATGTTTCCATGATGTTTCTCAATAGGTTTTTTTCAATATATTACTACTTGATTTTTTTTCTTTTATTCTAGTGCTTGATATGGAAATTCAGGCTTTCTAAGGCAAAAGTAGGCTGTTCGTAAGCAAAAACTTGTGGCGTATTGTGTGAGTATTCGTTCATTTTCTTGTGCGGTATGTTTCCATGATGTTTCTCAATAGGTTTTTTTCAATATATTACTACTTGATTTTTTTTCTTTTATTCTAGTGCTTGATATGGAAATTCAGGCTTTCTAAGAAATAATGTGTGCTATTAATAATTCATTATAATTGGAATCATGTATTGCAGGATCTACGATTTCAATTCCTTGCGATAGGCCAATAGCCCCACGATATTTTTGGAATTAGATAGCATTACTCTTCAAATGTGTAAATTCATTATATCTGATAGTTTATATGAATTTGTCCAATATAATACTACAATAATTAATAGGTAATTATCATGTGCTTAATTCTCAACGTCATTCATTTTTTCAATTAAACCACTTTAAGAGATTTTTATTATTAATGAAATAAATATGATACAAAAGAAAATTGCATACCCTATACGAAGACGGGAGAACCACGGATAAACCAACAAGCTACACTTGTAGTTTCTCTCCGACTTTTAAATGATCAAGTAATTTTTTTTGTGCACCCCAATTTTTCATAGCTTCCTCACATTAAAAAGCTTCATTGATATATTGTCTCTCTCAAGAAATATTTATCACACATTCTTGTTCATCAATTAGTTATTGATATATTGTCTCTCTCGAGAAATATTTATCACACATTCTTGTTCATCAATTAGTTATTGATATATTGTCTCTCTCGAGAAATATTTATCACACATTCTTGTTCATCAATTAGTTATTGATATATTGTCTCTCTCGAGAAATATTTATCACACATTCTTGTTCATCAATTAGTTATTGATATATTGTCTCTCTCGAGAAATATTTATCACACATTCTTGTTCATCAATTAGTTATTGACATCATTTTATATTAAGCCCCTATTTGACAACCATTATAAAGAGAAATTTGGATAAAATGTATTTTGGAATAGTAGTTTTTGGGAGAATGTGTGGTTATCAAAGGAGGGAAAAAAATTTATTTACGTATGATATTATTTTATTGAATAATGTGTGGTTGAAAGTGAAAGAAAGAGAAAATAATGTATTAAAATTTTAATGTGAACCAAACAAGGGCTAAAATGTTACCTATTTTCAAGCATAAGGAGTAGTTAGAAAAAAGTTGGACATATTAGTTTAAAATAATATTAATAATTAATTGGATGGATAACAAATTGAACAGTAAAAATTAGACAACAGATTTCAACTCGATCAAGTCACTTAAATCACCCGATTTTTTATGTGTAAAGTGAGTTAGGTAGATCCACGCTTCGGCTAATTCTTGACTCGACTCTTGTCCTTCTGAAAAATTAAAAATCGAAAAATCATGATTGCCCTTATGAGCCACTGAGTCACGACACAACCCATCCTTTGAGTCTCTGTAAGCAAGTCTGCTCCAGGCATGACTATCTTAGAACATGCCCTAAGCCACGGAGCGGAGGGCATGGTTAATCCATCCAAATATTCACTACCACTTGCAGATCAAAAGAATATCTAAGAAAATCGTCCTCATATTGAGTAATATTATGTATGGAATACACGTTTTTCTATTCCACAATAATAGCTATATATCATTTTATGAAGTACTCAAATTCAATTGAAAATTATGCACTTCACAAGTTAAATTTTCAAATAAAAAGTTTAAGCTGAGATAATCGTTACTTTAGCTCCAATTTCTACTGTTTTTTGTAATATTCCATTAAAAACTCAATTATTATTGTAATGGTTTGGTTTGCATAATTCAAAAAGTTAACTTTTGTGAAATTTCCTCGAACAAGGATAGTTTTAGAATTCTTCTAACATCTGCGTATATTGTAAACAAATTTCTCGTTATTTCCACCTTTAATGTCTTCTACTTTACATAAATAATTGTTAATGGTGCTTTATTAAGGCACCAACATTGAATATATGAGTTATCCTACGCCTGTTACACAATAATTTTGAAAATTTTAATTAGATTAGATGAGACTTTTTCGAGTCTCTCGTGCCTAAGTAGGGGAATTTGGCGTTACAAATGGACGGTGACACATGTCATGACCAACCTACTTATTTATTATCACAAAATAGATTGGGGCATGAGATTTTTACAACTTTAACTTTTTATATTAAAATCTTTCTTTTAAGTTAAGTTAACAATTGATTTAAAACAAATATTTTATGAGATTTACAACCTTTTTCAACTAGACATTTTATCAAAATTTACCAAAAATCTAATTTTAATTTCTATCAATCAAATGCTAAATCTCGTCGATTAGCAAATCATAAAACTTCAAAATAAGAAATGGTAATTTAATTTCCGAAATAAAATTAATACCACAGAACGTTATCTATCATTTTATTTATTTATTTATTCTAAGTTTAATATAGATAATTTGTCTCCTTCATAACTTGTAGCTTCATAAACTTTAATCGATCCACTTTATTCCTATAGAGAACAGAAAATTCAAAAAAACATAATTACTTAGAGCCTATTTGGGAGTGATTTTGAGAATTGATTTTCTGACCGTTATGAAAAAAGTGGGGTCCACGTGTGAGAGAAGAAGTCAAATATGACGGCTGAAATAGTGAAATAACGGTCAAAAAATCAAATTTTTTGGTGAAAAAATAAGGCCCAAACAGGCCCTTAGAAAACTCCAAGAAAGTGTCCAAATCCCTCCAAATTTTGAAATGGTCGGACTCACGTGCAGTGGAAAATCTTCCGTCGCCGGTTTTGTCTATTTCTTGTCGAATTCTCCAAATGTACACGATACAAAATGACGTCGGTGGTAGACTCTTCCACGATAAAGATGCAAGTTTTTAAAATTTTAGATACACTTTCACTAATCCAATATTGTTCATTCACCTATTCTACTGTTAAAACGTTAAATCATATTCACTTTACTATGCTAAAACATAACATACAAACTTTAGTTTTCTTATGCCTTTTATATTTACATCTATTATGGGTAAAATCCCACCTTAGTTATTTATAAACATAATAACTAACATTTAGGGTTTGAAATATTCCTCTTAACAAAGTTTAACTCTTAAGATAAAAACCCTAATAATTAATATGTTTTTGGATTGTTTAGTTCTAGTAAACAATTTGTCCTTTTAAAGCTCAAATGAGGAGTTGGATTTCAAGATCCGTATATCAATTGTCAATTTACGTTTGATCTTTTAAAATGATACCCAAAAATCTAATAACGTATAATAATATTCAGTGCACCAACTAATCATGCTATAAAGATATATTTAATACGTAATACCAAACAACCACATCACAATAATTTAAATCCAAAACTTTTGGTTAAGCATGTCTAAACACTCATTTAGTAGTTACAAACTTGTTCTGAATTTGTTTCATTATTGATTTATTATATCTTATCCTTGGTACATTGAATGCAGCACCTGTTAGTAGTGATGAGGATGGACTAATTGCTGAATCAGAAATTTATTTGAGTACGTGGCTCACAACGTTGACAATAGTAGAAAGAGACGTGATTGGAATTTACCATTGGAGCATCTCAAAATTGAATTTTTTACATTCAACCATAATAATACTATTCCTTCCAAGAAATTAACAAAATGGAGATTGGTACTTTTTTTTTTTTTTCCAACTTGGTAAATCAAAAGGAATAGGAACAATATTGTTGATATATATTGTATTATTGTTCCTTATTTTAGAAAGTGACATTGGTAGTTCTACCATGAAAGATACGAGTATGTTTTGTACAATGAATTGGATAAGATTCAATTGAATTGAAAAATAATAAAAATATTTTTCTTCTTTAATATATTTCGCTTAAAGACTTATTTCAGACATGGTGATAGAGAGAGACTAGTTTTAATAAAAGATTGTTTTTGTAGTGTCGCATAGTTAGAAAAATAGATTGTCGTGGAGGCTGATTTTTAAAGGAGTAAATTGTAATGATTATTTTAAAGGGTTATGTCCCTCACTAAAGACAACTTTTGAATTTAAATTTATATTAGGTATCATCTTTATATAAACTAATTATAAAATGCTTGTACATATTGATTCTAGTGGGCGACTTTAATTGACTACGTTAAAGAAGAACTCCATAATTCTAAATGGACAAAGTGGGAAGAGATGTGGAAATTAAATTATCTTTGATGATTTGCGTTACAATTACCAGCTCATTATCTCTATGTATACACTGATCTTTCCATTTTTTAAATCTTCTCAATGACTAAATGTGAGGACCATTGTGGAAAGAACATTGTTAAATTTATGTCTAAAGTAAAGACATAAAGCAAGAAATCAAATATCAATATTGGAATCCTCTTTACCAAACTCCCAACTTCCTTTTTAAGAGACTCTATTGTCTATGTCAATGAGCGATCCCTTAAGGTGAATGTTAGCTAAGGGGCCTTTTCAATAATGCTCGCTCGGGGGTGCTCGCCTTCTTTGACTTCCTTAAAATCGAAAACATATTGATTAGAGATATTTAAATTGGATCAACTTGCACATGTGTGAAAATTGACTGGATCAATAGTTATCTTGATTGACCAATAAGTTCATAGGTCAGTAGATAAGTTTGTAACAAGGTAATGCATATTTTCCAGCAAAAGTGGAATATAGGATTCTATCTACATTTCTTTTGTCCGTCGATCTTTTTATTTTTGTTTCCATCAAGCTCGAAACAATATTATTTGTTGGTTTGACTAACCCAATTTTTGGATATATGTTGGCTCTAGGTCAAATGGACGACCAAATTTTTTTTATTTTTTGGAGGAACCTACCTCATCAGCCAAAAAAAATATAATAATAATAATAATAATCATAATAATAATAATAATAATAATAATAATAATAATAATAATAATAATAATAATAATAATAATAATAATAATAATAATAATGTCGACTATCATTTTATTGATTATTTCTAAATTCAGAGAATCTTCCTCACCAAATGGGCGTGTTTTCTTAGTGAAGCCCAATAACGAATAGTGAGCCCAATACTTGAATAATTGAAGTCCTAAGTACACCATATATATACATCCTTATAATAAAACTAGCAATAAATGTGCGTCGCACGAATTATGTATTGGATGAATAATGTGCGTATTGTTTGAAGTATTAATACTATTTTTTAAATTAGTTGAAATAATTGATATTGTTTAAGGAGAAATTAAAATTGTTAAAAAGAATATAGATGAAAAACAATTTGCATACGCTTAAATCCATAAAATTGAATTTTAATCCTTTCCGCTTTGTTTTGAATGACAACTTCAAAATATATTATAAAATTTTTACTTTGACATAACAAAATTCTTATATGATATGTTTAAATATAAATATGTCAATTCATTTAAAAAATAAAGTATGTACATATGTTAATATTAGAATGCAAAAATCAATGCATAGTTTATTTTAATTGAATATACCCAAAATCACAAGATATAAAAGGTCATACCTCATTTAGTTTGTCTAAAGTAGTGACACGTTTATGTTCTCTTTGCTTTGGTGTACCTAAATTCACGTAAACATATTTGATTCATTTTGGTTTGATTTGATCTAATTAGATTCTGTACCATTAGAGATATGCGCCTTCCTTCTAATAATGCTATAAAAGCCAAAAAGAGATTATGATTTAAAATCATAAAATAATTGGTAAGAACTTAAAATCAAAAGCTAGATTTAAATTATATTCCCCTGGCAATTTAAGAAACAAAAACACACAATTCTCTTGACAACTACCTTTATTTATTTTATAAATATAATTTCTTGAGAAGAAGAGATAGTGAGATTGAGAGAGAAGATGGTGGGATGGGGAAAGTTAGTATAAGAAATGAAAATGGAGATGTAATACGTAATCAAGATTTTTGGTGGGATTCGTTATATTCAAGTACGTATTTTCATCTTTTTATGTTAACGAAAAAATTCAATTAATTATATATTAATGATATAGATCATGTAATTACGCAAATTAAATTAATATACTATAATGCTATTAGTATATAATAAAGTTAGATTAGAAGATTGACTAAGGACATTGTTGACAAATGACCAAAAAAAGGTAAGGATAAAGGTGAAAGTTAATTGTTTCATTAAGTTGGTATTGGGTGAGGGTAAATTAGCTTTATTAAGTGCAAATGCTGACTAAACATATATGGAAAAGTTGAAAATTTAATTTGGAATCAAATAAATTTGGACAAAATGAAACCTGCATAGAGAGAATAATCCACCATCAAAACTCTAAAACATAAAAAATTGAAGATCGAGCGTTATTAGGCCCCATTACATTCTATTTGTTGAAACAAGAAAAAAATTAAGGGTTAATTTATAGTTTGTACAGATTATGTAGAAATTGGGCTAGAAAAAGAAATAAATCTCGTGTTTTAATTTAATCTTATGAATATGTTTTTAATATATTGTGGAAGATAAAAATACTTTTCAAATTATTGTGCTTTGAAAATGATAAATTTTCTATATGAAAGGGAAATGAAAATAATGATTGTAAATTTAATAATATTGAATAGTAAATTATAAAATTATTTAAGTTCTAATAGTTATTGAAGGATGAATTGGGAATTATGTAAAATCAATGAGAGTATTATCTTTCTCTTTCTTTTTCTTTTTTTCTTTTCTTTCTTTTTTTTTTTTTTTCAAAAAGTTTTTCCTCAATGTTTCCTAAAGCGAGTTCTAAATTTTATTTCATTAACAATTTAAGAAATGAAACACATAATACCCTTGGTAGCTACCTTGATTTATGTTATTTTATGAAACTGGCTTTTTGGGAAGAAGAGATGGTGAGAGTGAAACTGAAAGAGATGACGGCAGCATGGGGAAAATGAGTATCGGAAATAAAAATGGAGAGGTAATATGTACCGAGGGGGGGGGGGGGGGGGGGGGGGGGGGGGTGAGTATAGAAAATAAAAATGGAGAGGTAATATGTAATAAAATTTTTGTGAGGTTCGTTGCATTCATATCTTTTCATGCTACCTTTTATGTTAACTAAAAAAAATTCAATTAATGATATATTAATTAATTACTTAGTTAGTTAAAGGAATGTAATTATGAAATGGATAGTCTTGCTCCTTTTTGAGATTTTCTCGAGCAATTCTTGAGTAATAATACTTTTGACTAACTATGTCAAACATCTCTAAATAACTTTTTATCTCTACTCTCTTTTATTGGAGTAAATATAATTGTCTATACGTAAATGCGATTATTGAAAATCTAAATTTGGAGTCGCCTTCATGCAAGGGTCTTGCCTTCATGCACTTCAGCTTTAGCATTGGCTTCAACAACATCAACAGGCCTACCCTCTTAGTAAGGGACTTACCTTCATGCACTTCAGCCTTAGCACCAGTTTCAACTATATCAATAAACTCACCCTCTTAACAAAGGCCTCACTTTCATGTATTTCAACCTGAACATAGGCTTCAACTAGGCTTGCGAACATCGTGCCTTCTCCATCATGCAACATAACACCTCTACTTAAAGTCCACGCATTATATGAATAACCATATATGGACTTTGGGGACCATTGAGCTAACACTATCTTTCATGGCAAAAACACGGAATGACTTTGATTCAATAAAGAACATCTTGCTTCGGCAACTACACCCAACTTAAAAGTCTACGTATTATATGAATAGAATCATACATGGATTTTGGGGACTATTGTTACGCCTAACATGACAAAGCTTCAGAGATCCTACATGGGAAGCAAACTCGGGCCCACACTCCATGTCACTCTACCCAAAGGAGAATTTGGTTGAACCATGTGAACAGGCTGAACATATTTGACTAAGTCAACCCCATATAAAAGAGCTGTATACACATCACAAGAGAGGATGTAAAAAGGGACTATGTCGCCCTATCTAGACAATCAGGTCAAGTCTAATGTCCATGCCAAGTATTATGGACAATAAAATGGTATTAGCATTCAATACTTATGATTGATTAACACATTTGACAAGAGACCTTAATTGCACAAATGAGGCCACTTACATTTCCATCCTACTGTTAGTATTCATCATATTCTACTATAAAAGCTCACAAAATGTGCCATTTCAAAGATAATGCAAATTTAGACTCTCAAACTATAAATTTGCTCTTTCATTATGCTCTATATAAATCTCCAAAGCCAACTCCCTTTCTTTTTTCTTTTTCTTTTTTTATGTTGGAGGCTCGTGTGTAAAGCCCTCCCATGCTCACATACTTATCATTGCAATTGACCTAATCATCGAAGAGGATGCATGCGGCGAACTCCACCACCACCAAAAGAAGTCAAGTGTAGCTAATGGTTTGTCAAAGTGTGCAGAAATTAAGCTTGTGTGGATGTGAGAAACCTTGGGATCTGTTGGCCATGTTAGGGATACGAAATTCAAGATCAAGGTATTACCCAATTACGAATGTACATATATGAATATACTACAAGAATTTTATATTTTCCCTATAAAATATATTTGTTGTGAATGTACTTTTATAGAGGCAAAATTTTGTAAGCAAATTTGTGGAGCAAACATCAAGGGGAAAGGTAAAAATTCATGGGCTAAAGTTTTTCCTATGAACTCTTTGGAAACAAATACAATTCTTCACACAAGTTTTTCCCCGACAAAATCATTCATCTGCTAAAATTAATTATCAAGAAACCATTTTACTTTTCCCTAAAAATTATGTTGTGGGCTAAATCGTGCTTTTTTTATAATAAAAAAAAATTGAAAGAATATTTGTAAACTAAGATATATACATTTTTCTCAACAATCAAAAATTTGTGATTACATGATACAGATTATTTTGTGGGCAAGCCTTGCTTTTCTTTATAAATAGTTTTTTGTGAGAAAAGCATATTTGTATGCTATTATTTATCTCAATAATGAAAGAATTCGTATGGAGGAATAAAATTAATTTTATATATTTTATTTTTTATTTATATTGTAGTAATTTTTTTTAACCTTATTCAAAATCAAATAAAGATGCAAAAAAGACAATAAATTGATTAAGATTTTCAGTGTCAATCAATGTAACATTGAATTCAAAATATTTCATCAAAACATAAATAAAGATCACACACTAAATGAGGTTACATCTATATTTCAAAAGAGTGTAGCAAAAAAGCTTTATATCTATCGATATGCACCAAAAAGAAAAAAAAAAACTCTTCATCCTCATAAATTAGATATGTACCAATGTAAAAGTTTTGGAATTTCAGTGAAAATAGCCTGTAATGGTGTTTCTTCACTATTATCCTCTAATATGTTGACCATCAATAAGGCCATCGGTAATCCCCGTTCTATATTTATCCCCAAGCTTGTTACCTGTGAAAGAAAAACATTTCAACAAATTGTAAGCTACCACATTAAAGTCTAAATAAAGATAGCGACAATCACAGGGAGTGTAATCATTTTTAAAATGACATATATGTTAATGCAATTCACAAAGGACCATCCCACATTTAAAATTATAGATAAAAATCAGCAAGCGTGCAATACATAATAGTAAGGGTTCCAATAATTTTAATATTGAAGTTAGATCTTGAGGAGTTGTATCCAATGAGTGTTCAACCAGTCCAATCTTCTATAAGAATAAATGCCATATATTCTCTTTAAATGGTTATTTTTCCATGTGCTGATTATTCCATTGTTATCATCGTCATTGTTACGTGTTTGCACACTTGGGCAATCCATCGAGGCCCACAACCAACTCATGTCGAACCACGTGGCACTCAAGTTGAGGTGATTTGCATAGTCGAGGCCCACAAACCGAGGTCCACAGAAGCCTAGGCCTATATATACCGAGGCCCATCTATCATTGCCTCTTGAGGAGCTTCCGAAGCCCATATGCCGAGGCCCTTTGAAGGTGGACGAGGCCTTGTTGGCAGAAGCTCTGTAGTCAAGGTAGCAGCCTCCGAATCACAAAGTAGCATCTTCCATAGACACTTCTCCCAAGAGATCCTCTGCACAAAGATCTTACTTGAATGATTGATAGGGCATTTTTCATGAATGTAAACGTTAAGTCTTACCACTAGTAGATGCAGCTCTGCCAATCAATAAATGTATAGAAGGCTAGATGCGGCTGATGCCTACAATTTGACGTGTAAATTAATCGGATGAGGCCACGTGTACCCTGAACCAAAGGTCACGATCTAACTTGTGACACTATAAATGCTTCCCCATATACCCCATAAAAAGGCTAATGTAAGAATCAATACAAGAAATCATACTTTACTCAACTTTCTTTTTCTTATCATCTTGCGACACAAACGAGTTCATACATATTTATATACACATTTACAAACATCGATTGGTAATTATTGTACAATCGGTCTACGAATATCAAATTTTGAACGTTCTCGTCCCGCGCCGTTGAGCTACTCCCATGCTCTTGATCTGTCCGTTTTAGACCGTCCACGTGTTTTAGCGTGTTGGACTTTCGCTCACGTGTGTGCGAGTGGGTCCTTGTTGGCAACATTTTTTAGGGTCAATAGATTGGCGCCGTCTGTGTGAATTCATACAATAACCACGAACAACCTTGTGGTGAAAGCTTATTGAAGAGGAACACTTGGGCATCCCCCTTGAAAAAGGATTTGTTCTTGAAAAAGAACAAGAGGAAGCCCTACAACTTAGCAAAAATCTGAAGGTCAAACAAAGAAAATGAGTTCAAACAAAGATACAACCTCCAGGAGGGTAAGAGAAAACGCAGGTGTGCTCCCTCCAGCAGCTCGGCATCGACTCTACCACCGTCATAGAAGAGGTGAAATACGAGTGACAACCAGGCTATCAAGAGAAATGGCCGCCATGGCAGCCAACATGAGGGACATTGCTAGCCAGAACATGGTTATGAGGGAACTCATGGCCCAAATGCAAGGCCATGGAGGCTTGCCTATTTCTCCATACGCTCCCCAAGGGCACTACCAACAAGAAGATGAAGTTCAAAGTCAGAGGGTTGCCTCGTCAGACTAAAGCCAAGGTAGAAGTCCATTTGAAAGGGAAGTGGAAGTTGATATTTCTTCCAACTACGCTTCTGGGCGACCCATCGAGGTCCCTTTGAACCATGATAACTTCCCACTTCTATATGAGCAAGAGCGAAGACATAGGAGGTTAGGTAGTGCATTTAACAGAATCAGCCCTGCAGAACTGAGGCCTAGGCAACAATAGCCTCGTGAGCCTTGGATAAGGCCATAGCCCCCACCTCCAATACCTCAACAGCCAGAAGAAAGGCATGAAAATGTCTCCCATGCTGTACCGCCTAGAAATTGTCACCAAAGGAGGGAAGAGGAGGCTAGGAACTGTCCCGGCACCTCTCACCAACCACCAAGGTATGAGGTCACTGAAAACGATTCAGATGAGTAGCAGAGGTCCTATGACTTGGATGATGATGATGATGAAAACCTGCCATTTTCAAGGGAACTAAGGAGTGCCTAAGTCCCGAACCACTACGTTATGCCCAGGATACCAAAGTATGACGGAAAAGGCGACCAAGAAAAGCACCTGAATGCTTACAAAACTTACATGAACCTAAGGGACGTCACCCCAGCTGTGGAATGCAGAGTTTTCCACTTAACACTTAGCGGAGCAGCTGAAATTCGGTACAGTAGGTTAACACCTCGGAGCATAAGAAGTTGGCTCGAATTCAAGACCACCTTCTTGAAGAGGTTCGCTGTGAGCAAAGAGGGAGAGGCTCACATCCAACGTCTCCAAGATATGAGAAAGTCATATGGGGAGTCCCTGAAGAGCTTCCTATCACGCTTCCCTGATGAGACAAAGTACTGTGTACAAGTCACCGACCGTGAGGCGTTATCTACACTAAGAGGAGGCCTGAACATGAACACCCTATTTTGGAGGAAAATGCAAAATCAAGACTGTACCACCTATGATGCCCTACTCGAGATGATGAGACGGGAGATCATCAATGAAGAATTGATTGAGCATAGGAAGAGAGCAAGTAGAGGCCTCCCACCTTCGCAAAGATAGCGTACTAGAGGGCCCACCTCCCACTTGATGGATTACCAAAGGAACCAAGCCAGTAATAAAAGTTTTGGGCAAGCACTTGCCACCACCACTCTAAACGTAGTTCCTACCTTGGCATATGAGGATATCAACCCAGTCACCAACACCCAACAGATGAGAACTTCGCAAGGATCCCGAAGGGCGAGAGGCCGAGGCTGGGGTTCGGGACCTAGACATAGGTCAAATTCGAACCTCCCCGGATACTGCATATACCACCGATCCTATGGCCACGACACAGTAAATTGCCGAGACTATGCTCACCGTACTCGGCAAGAACCCCCCAGGGATAAAAATGAATCGCCCCAGGCAAACAGGCCCCTACCTACGTATGACAACTGACCTGGACGTGAAGAGGTCGCTCTCCATCAAAGGGATGTTTCCCCACGACGAAGGGAACACGATGCAGAGAGGCCCAGGAAAGGGCGTAGCCACCAAAGAAATCGGCAAACTCAGGATGAAGCCCTTATCCACGAGGTGGATAACATATTTGGAAGCCTATATGTGGGCGGTGAAACGCGGAACGCTAAAAGGAATTACGCCCGTGAGGCTAAGCACCCCCCGCTAACTAGCTATATTGTGGATCACAGCTCCCAAAAGAATCAAGTTCCACCTATTGTCTTCACCCAGGAGGACGCTGAAGGAGTTCACTACCCCCACTGCGATGCACTTGTGGTGAGAGCTGTCATAGCTCAGAATGGGCTCAAACGAATGTTAGGTGACAATGGTAGCTCTGTCAACATTCTATTCGGGTCCACCTTCGACAAGATGATACTGGACCATGAGTTGACGCCCATCTCCACTCCCTTGTACGGATTTACCGGAGATAGTATCACTTCGAGAGGAAAGATCACCCTTGCAGGGGAGATGGGGGAGTCTCCCCAAGCTACAATAAACTTTATGGAGTTCCTAATTGTTGATAGTCGATCGGCCTACCACGGAGTATTGGGTAGGCCAGTTCTAAAGGAATTGGGAGCTGTCACCTCCATCCACCACCTATGCATGAAATTCCCAACAAAAAATGGGATGACAACAGTGAGACACGACCAAAGAGGCCCAAGAGAGTGTTATCTAAGCTCCATCAGAAATGTAGACCCCCGGGACGTCCATGTGATTATCACCGACATAGTCATGGCTGATGTCCCAGGTGACGCTCCCTTCGAACAGGAAGATGTGGAAATGATCGAGCACCACCCATTCCGAAAGTATTCGTCATCGATGAGATTGACCCCCACATAATTGAACATGAACCTCAAGCATCCCCAGTTGAGAAACTTTAGAGCTTCTCGGTAGACCCCCGAGACCCATCCAAATTGTTGAAAGTGGGCAAAGGCTTGTCCAACATTTTGAAAGAAAAAATCAAGAATTTCCTAAGTAGGAACCTTGATGTCTTTACTTGGAGGCATGAGGACATGATAGGTATAGACCCCAAGGTCAGTTGCCACCACTTAAAAATTGATCCTAAGGTTGCCCCCACACAGACAAAAGAGAAGAACCATCAACCCTGAAAGGTATGAGGCCCTAAAGGAAGAAGTTCAGAAACTCATCCGAAATGGCTTTATCAGGGAGGGCACCTGTCTGAGGTGGGTCTCCAACCCGATTTTAGTGAAGAAACATAACGAAAAATTGAGGGTATGCATTGATTTCACTTAGCTCAACAAAGCTTGCCTGAAGGACAGCTTTCCATTCCCAAGGATTGACCAACTAGTAGACTCCACGGTTAGGCACGATTTGTTGAGCTTCATGGACGCATACTCCGGCTACGACCAAATTCCCATGCACCCGATCGATGAAGAATACACCTCTTTTATCACAAACAGAGACCTCTACTACTATAAGATGATACCCTTCGGGTTGAAAAACGCTGAGGTCACATATCAAAGGTTGGTCAACAAAATGTTTGTGGACCTCATCAGCAAGACAATGGAGGTCTACGTAGACGACATGCTTGTGAAAATTTTGAAAGTTGGGAACCACATAACGCACCTCAACAACACCTTCCAAATCTTGAGAAGGTATAGGATGAAGCTCAACCCCCTCAAGTGCGCTTTCGGGGTTGCCTCCGAAAAATTCTTAGGATAATTGATCAACCAACGCGGAATTGAAGCCAACCCTAAGAAGATTGAGGCCCTATACAAGATGATGTCCTCCCCAAAAGTCAAAGGAGGTACAAAGATTGACTGGGCGAGTAGCCGCACTTAGTCGTTTCGTCTCTAAAGCTACAGACAAATGTCTCCCATTTTTCAAAGTGTTGAAAGCTGGGAAGAAGTTCCAATGGACCGAGGAATATGAAGAGGCCTTCCAGGCCCAGAAAAGGCACCTAGGGCAGGCTCCTCCTCTCCAAACCGAAGCCTGACGAGATTCTTCAGCTGTATTTGGTCGTCTCCAATGAGGCCATCAGTGTGGTTCTAGTCCGAGAAGAGGGGACCATCCAACTCCCCGTATACTATACAAGTAAAGCACTCCTATTGTCGGAAACTCGTTATCCCGATATGGAGAAGCTTGCTTTGGCCTTGATCACGGTTTCCAGGAAATTGAGGCCCTATTTCCAAGCCCACGCCATACATGTGCTAACAAACTTTTCCCTGAGGCAGGTACTTCAAAAGCCTGATGCATCAGAAAGATTGTTGAAATGGGCGGTGGAGTTAAGTGAATTTGACCTCGTGTTCAAGGCTAAGGCGGCCATCAAGGATCAGGCCTTGGCTGATTTTATGGCAGAATTTGCCAATTTACCCGAGGTGGATGAGATCATGGAACATGCCGAGTCTCCTACGTGAAATTTATTCGTAGATGGATCGGCTAGGGATACCAGGTCAGGTGCCGGAGTTGTCCTCATCAGCTCGGAAGGTCGTAAGTTGAACTCAACTGTGAGGTTCGAGTTCAAGGCCACCAATAACGTGGCAGAATACGAGGCACTTCTTACGGGCCTCAAATTAGCTAGAGAAATGCAAGTGAAGAGGCTACTTATCAGTAGTGACTCCCAACTAGTCGTTAGCTAGGTGAACGATAACTTCTCAGCCAGAGACAAAACCATGATCTCCTACTTGAAAATGGTGATAAACCTCATCCCATCCTTTGAAAAGTTTGAGTTGATTCAGATCCCCCACATTGAAAATGCACATGCGGATGCACTTTCCAAACTTGCAAGTAGCAAGGACTCCAAACTACTCACGGTAGTTCCAATAGAGCACCTTATCATACCATCAATCGAGGCCCTCAATGTGATGTGGGTGGCCGGGACTCCTACCTAGATACAGTCCATCGTAGCCTACCTAAAGGACCAGGTACTTCCCACTAATAAGGATGAAGCTTACAAGCTAAGGAAGAGGTCAATTCATTTCCTCTTCATTGATGATATACTCTATAAGAGGAGCTTCTCCTCTCCACTTCTTCAATGCGTGGGAAGAGAAGAGGCTACCTACATCTTAAGGGAAGTCCACAAGGGTTTGTAGCAACCACTCTAGAGGTCTATCATTGGCGCAAAAAATATCGAGACTGAGGTACTATTGGCCCACCTTAAAAAAGGACGCCCTCCAATTTGTATGAAAATGTGATAAATGCCAACGATTCTCTCCCATCCAAAGACAACCACCGTAAGATTTGACCACGGTCTCCAGCCCCTGGCCCTTCTCGAAGTGGGGTATGGACCTCATAGGTCCTCTACCGAAAGGCAGAGGAGACGCGAGCTTTGCAATTGTGGTCATTGATTACTTCACGAAGTGGGTTGAGGCTGAACCACTGGCAAAAATCACAGAAGCAAACACTTCCAAGTTCTTGTGGAAGAACATTATGTGCCGGTTCAGGATTCCCTACTCAATCATCTCAGACAATGGGAAATAGTTCGACAACAAGAAGGTCAGAAGTTTGTGCGAAAAACTTGGCATCAAGAAGCACTTCTCCACACCTTACAACCCACAAGCAAATGGCTAGGTTGAGGCTGTGAACAAGACCACTAAACACGTCCTGAAAAGGAAGTTTGATGTTTCAAAAGGGGCCTGGGTATATGAGCTGCCACAAGTGCTTTGGGCAATCCGAACCACTAGAGGAGCCCCACAGGAGAAACACCTTTCCTTATGGCATACGGAACTGAGGCGATGATCCCCGTCGAGGTCGGACTTCCATCTCCACGACGTCTGTACTTCAGTGAAATAGCAAATGACGAGCTTTGGAGGTGCAACTTTGACTTCATTGAAGAAAGAAGAGATGACGCCCAGTTGAAGCTCGCCACATATCAAAGAAAGATGACGAAGTACTTCAACTCAAAGGTGAAGAAGAGGTCATTTCGAATCAACAATCGGGTCCTTAGGAGAGTCTTCCTCTCCTCTAAGGAACCAGGTACCGGTACCTTGGGTCTGAATTGGGAAGTGTTCACGAAATATTTTCTTTCGATTTAAATTACCGCAAGTGTACGGTTCGTTAACAAGTAATAAAGTGGATTCAATGAGTCCGAGTATCGTCCCACAGAGATTGGCTAGTTCAATTTTACTTATGCGACCTTAACCGAAACCAAATTACTCAAAATGAATGTGGACCTAATTAAAACTCTAAAATTGGAAAGAAAACCCTACTTATGCAACTTCTATGATTGTAATGAAATTAATAAGCAAAACTGTTCACGAAATATTTTCTTTCGATTTAAATTACCGCAAGTGTACGGTTCGTTAACAGGTAATAAAGTGGATTCAATGAGTCCGAATATCATCTCACAGAGATTGGCTAGTTCAATTTTACTTATGCGACCTTAACCGAAACCAAATTACTCAAAATGAATGTGGACCTAATTAAAACTCTAAAATTGGAAAGAAAACCCTACTTATGCAACTTCTATGATTGTAATGAAATTAATAAGCAAAACAATAATTTAAAACTCTAGAATGAAATTAATTGTTGAGAACGCGCGTTTGTTGTAATCAATAGAAATTAAACACACTAGGATCACGATTTCCCATGCAATTGTCACTTTAAACTCTAGTTTCACAATATGACAACATAATTCAATTGTTAACGAATCAATGTTCCTAAGTCTATCCAATACTCTCTCTCGAGATGTATCAAACCTATTTCTACATACCACCGGCCTATATTTCTATGACAAGTGCATATGTAAAAATGCATGTAGTTTTATGAACACTTAAAGATTCATGTAGGGCACAGCGGTATATTTCTATCCCCTATCGGCCCCTACGATGATTTATATTATGTCGAATCTATTCCAATTCTCTCGAATGCAAGAATAAATCACCCAAACTCACACAATTACGGGCCCTTAATTGCGGAAACAATAAATGCATATAAATTATTCAAAATAAAAGAAATATGTTTTAATGTCAAATTGCAAAACTAGAAATATAAACCTCAAATCACATGGTACATCGATCTCCTAGCACAAGAAAATCTAGTCTAACATGATGGGAAATAAAGAAAAACAACAATTAAAACCAAGGAAGAATATCACCCAATTGATTCTTGAAGTGAAATCTTGAATTTTGAAGTGAATTGCCTTGTTTTTGCCTTGTTTTTCCCCTCCAGATCCTCCAAAATTGTGTTTTTGTGCCTCCAATTACGTTCTCCCCTTCTTCTGGACGTTCTTTCGTATTTAAATCGCATGGAAATTAGGTTGCTAAAGGAGTTTCAATCGTATAAGGAAACTGCAAAACGGCCCCCAGATTATACCTATGCGACCGCATAGGCATAACCTATGCTGTCGCATAGAGTAAACAAAATTTGAGAAAAGGTTCTCGGGAGGATTCTTTCCGCCGGATAGCTTTTAGTATTTTGGTCATAACTTTCTCGTCTGATCTCCAATTGAAGTGATTCAAAGTGCATTGAGAAGAAAACTCAAAGATCTACATTTTTGATAGAAATAGACTTCCTCAAATTCTGATATTTACTATGCGAAAAATAGATCTCAAGTAGATACTAAAAATCACAAGCATAGCTTTTTCGCCTGAAAGTTGATACTTGATAATACTTCGACCCTATTTCACCTCGTGACTCCTTTCCTCATCCGATTGACTTCTAACACTCTTGAATCTTCATTCCATTTCCCATCTCATCTATGAATTATTTGTAACTTGGTCCCCGAACTTTCAGTTTAATTCATTTTAGTCCTTTTTCGGCTCTCTTCTCCTGAATTCCACTATTTCCATAGAAACACCTACATTGCATGAATTCAATGAGATTAAGTCACAATTCAATCATTTTGCTTGTATTTAAGTCATGTTTGTAATCTAAATAAGTGTACAAAAATACACTTATCAGGAAGGCCCGTATAGAATCAAGGAGGAGATCCAACCTGGGACGTACTGAATTGAAGACATGAACGGCAAGACACAACCCCGTCCATAGAATATTGAGCACCTCCGAATCTATTATCAATGAATGTACTACCTAGCTGGACGATCTTTCACAACTCAAGTAACATTTCCATAATTCAATAAAATTGTCCATAAATGAATTCAAGTGTCGTACTACGTTGTCACCTCGGATGAGAGGTCAGTGTTCCATCTCTGGGCCACCTCGCCTGAACTCTGAGGCGCACGCCACTTGCTTTCCTTTGGCAAGGCTGAACGCTAGGTGGAGAAGCCTTAACATGGATGAACCATCCACCATGTTGGGAAGCGTCGTCACCTTGGAGGAGAGGTCAGGGTCCCATCTCTGGGCCACCTCACTTGAACTCCGAGGCGCACGCCACTTGCCTCCCTTTGGCGAGGCTAAACGCCACTAGGAGAGGTCTCAACATGGATGAACCATCCACCATGTTAGGAGGCATCGTCACCTTGGAGGAGAGGTCAGCGTCCCATCTCTGGGCCACCTCGCTTGAACTCCGAGGCACACGCCACTTGCCTCCCTTTGGTGAGGCCGAACGCCACTAGGAGAAGCATCAACATGGATGAACCATCCACCATGTTGGGAAGTATCGTCACCTCAGATGGGAGGTCAGCGTCCCATCTCTGGGCCACCTCGCTTGAACTCCGAGGAGCATGCCACTTGCCTTCCTTTGGCGAGGCTAGAAGCCATTGGGAAAAGTCTCAACATGGATGAACCATCCACCATGTTGGGAAGCGTCATCACATCAGAGGAGAGGTCAGCATCCCATCTCTGGGTCACCTCGCTTGAACTCCAAGGCGTACACCACTAGCCTCCCTTTGGCGAGACTGAACGCCACTGAGAGAAACCTCAACATGGATGAACCATCCACCATGTTGGAAGCTGTCATCACCTAGGAGGAGATGTCAGCATCCCATCTCTAGGCCACCTCACTTGAACTCAGAGTAGCACGCCACTTGCCTCCCGTTGGTGAGGCTGAACGCCATTGGGAGAAGCCTCAACATGGCCGAACCATCCACCATGTTGGGAAGCGTCGTCACCTTGGAGGAGTGATCATCGTCCCATCTCTAGGCCACCTCACTTGAACTCCGAGGCGCACGTAACTTGTCTCCCTTTGGCGAGGCTAAACGCCACTAGAAGAAGCCTCAACATGGATGAATCATCCATCATGTTGGGAAGCATCGTCACCTCAAAGAAGATGTCAGCATCCCATCTCTAGGCCCCCTCACTTGAACTCGGAGGCGCACGTCACTTGCCTCCCTGTGGCAAGGCTGAACGTTATTGGGAGAAGTCTCAACATGGCTGAACCATCCATCATGTTGGGAAGCATCGTCATCTCAGAGGAGAGGTTAGCGTCCCATCTCTGGGCCACCCCGCTTGAACTCCAAGGCACACGCCACTTGCCTCCCTTTGGAGAGGCTGAACGCCACTGGGAAAAACCTCAACATGGATGAACCATCCACCGTGTTGGGAAGAGTCGTCACCTCGGAGGAGATGTCCGCATCCCATCTTTGGGCCACCTCGCTTGAACATCGAGGAGCACGCCACTTGCCTTCCTTTGGAGAGGCTGAACGCCATTGGGAGAAGCCTCAACATGGATGAACCATCTACCATGCTGGGAAGTGTCATCACCTCAGAGGAGAGGTCAACGTCCCATGTCTGGGCCTCGCTTGAACTCCAAGGCGCAAGCCACTTGCCTCCTTTTGGTAAGGCTGAACGCCACTGGGAGAAGCTTCAACATGGATGAACCATCCACCATGTTGTGAAGCGTCGTCACCTCGGAGGAGATGTCAGCATCCCATTTCTGGGCCACCTTGCTTGAACTCAGAGGGACAGGCCACTTGTCTTCCTTTAGGGAGGCTGAACTCCATTGGGAGAAGCCTCAACATTGCTGAACCATCCACCATGTTGGAAAGCGTCGTCACCTCAGAGGAGTAGTTAGCTTCCCATCTCTGGGCGACCTCGCTTGAACTCCGAGGCGCAAACCACTTGCCTCCCTTTAGCGAGGCTGAACGCCACTGGGAGAAGTCTCAACATGGATTAACCATCCACCATGTTGGGAAGCGTCGTCACCTCGGAGGAATGGTCAGCGTCCTATCTCTGGGCCACCTCACTTGAACTTCGAGGCGCAAGCCACTTGCCTCCCTTTGGCAAGACTGAATGCCCCTAGGAGAAGCCTCAACATGGATGAATCATCCACCATGTTGGGAAGTGCTGTCATCTCGAAGGAGTGGTCAGCGTTCCATCTCTGGGTCACCTCCCTTGAACTCCGAGGCGCAAGCGATTTGCCTCCCTTTGGCGAGGCTGAACGCCAATAGGAGAAGTCTCAACATGGATTAACCATCCACCATGTTGGGAAACGTCGTCACCTCGGAGGAGTGGTCAGCGTTCCATATCTGGGTCACCTCGCTTAAACTCCAAGGCGCAAGCCACTTGCCTTCCTTTGGCTAGGCTGAACACTACTGGGAGAAGCCTCAACATGGATGAACCATCCACCATGTTAGGAAGCGTCGTCACCTCGGAGGAGTGGTTAGCGTCCCATCTCTGGGCCAGCTCGCTTGAACTCTGAGGCGCAAGCGACTTGCCTCCCTTTGGCGAAGCTGAACGCCACCGGGAGAAGCCTCAACATGGATGAACCATCCACCATGTTTAGCGTCCCATCTCTGGGCCACCTCACTTGAACTCCGAGGCGCAAGCTACTTGCCTCCCATTGGCGAGGCTAAACGCCATTGGGAGAAACCTCAACATGGATGAACCATCCACCATGTTGGGAAGTGTCGTCACCTCGGAGGAGATGTCTGCATCCCATCTCTGGGCCACCTCGCTTAAACTCCAAAGACACGCCACTTGCCTTCCTTTGGCGAGGCTGAACGCCATTGGGAGTAGCTTCAACATGGATGAACCATCTACCATGTTGGAAAGCGTCATCACCTCAGAGGAGAGGTCAACGTCCCATCTCTGAGTCACCTCGCTTGAACTCTGAGGTGCACGCCACTTGCCTCCCTTTGGCGAGGCTGAACATCAGGTGGAGAAGCCTCAACATGGATGAATCATCCACCATGTTGGGAAGCGTCGTCACCTCGAAAAAGATGTCAGCGTCCGATCTCTGTGGCCCCTCGCTTGAACTCGGAGGTGCAAGTCACTTGCCTCCCTTTAGCGAGGCTGAACGTCATTGGGAGAAACCTCAACATGGCTGAACCATCCACTATGTTAGAAAGATCGTCACCTCAGAGGAGAGGTTAGCGTCCCATCTCTGGGCCATCTCGCTTGAACTCCGAGGCGCACGCCACTTGCCTCCCTTTGGCGAGGCTGAACACCAGGTGGAGAAGACTCAACATGGATGAATGATCCACCATGTTGGGAAGCGTCGTCACTTTGGAGGAGAGGTCAGCGTCCCTTCTCTGGGCCACCTCGCTTGAGCTCCGAGGCGCATGCCACTTGCCTCCCTTTGGTGATGCTGAACGCTATTGGGAGAAGCCTCAACATGGATAGACCTTCCACCATGTTGGGAAGTGTCGTCACCTTGGAGGAAAGGTCAGCATCCCATTTCTGGTCCACCTCACTTGAACTCCAAAGCTCACGCCACTTGCCTTCCTTTGGTGAGGCTGAACGCCACTTGGAGAAGTCTCAACATGGATGAACCATCCACCATGTTGGAAAGCGTCGTCACCTCGGAGGAAAGGTCCGCGTCCCATCTCTAGGCCACCTCATTTGAACTCCGAGACTAACGTAACTTACCTCCCTTTGGCGAGGCTGAAAGCCAAGGGGAGAAGCCTCAAAGAGGATCGAACTTCTTTACCCATTGATTCACAAGGCTCAACCACTACGAGCTTCATGCAACTACCTTTTCAATCAAACCTAGCAATGTTCTCATTTCAGCTGAAAGACGGTCCAGTCTTAGGATCTATTCAGGTTACAGTTATTAAGTTTAAGTACAATTTACTTGCTTATGTCCAATATCAGTCATAGTTCTTGCGGCTTAAGTACAATTTACTTACTTAAGTGATTGGAGTTGGGATATCAAGTCAAGGTTATTTAATTCTTCAATCAATCTTAAGTTCAATTACTTAACGAGGCCGATGCACTTGGAAGAAGAACAACATTGAATGAAAGAGATTATATTGATTTTCAATCAGTTACAAAAGGAGGGCTTGAGGCCAGTACATCGGAATTAACTGAAAAGTAAACTATCCTAAACCTCGAATGATGGTGGAGGTGCCTCAGCAACAGGAGCCTCCGCAGCCTGATCATCAAAACTCCCTTCTTCTGCCTCCGCTGCTTCATCCCCAACCTTTTCATCAGCTAGGGTCTGAGGCACTTCATTCACAAACTCCGACCTCAGCTGTGACAGGTCTTAATTTGGGTAGAGTTCCTCAGCCCTCTCCATCATTTCGGCATAAGCATAATTTCTCCAGTAGATGTTGAAGCCCTTGTACTCCTCAGTGTTGTGGAAGTTGGCAATGTAGTTTTTGACTGCCTCCTCCTTCGCCACATTGGCCTCCTCCTTTACCTTGACCAATTCATCCACATGCCACTTTATTTGGCCCTCCAAGAATTTGTAGGCATCTTGGACCCTGACCAGCTCCAGATTGGCCTTCTCCAAGGCCTCAGCAGTTACCTTTTGGTGGTCGTTGGAGACCTCCACTTTCTTGGTAAGGGAAGCCACCTCGCATTGGGACTCATACACCTCCTTCTTCAAGGACTCGATCTGAGCCAAAGTAGACTCCAGCTTGGCAAACATCAAATCATTGGTACAATTGCCAAGGAACAATCATTACCAATGAGCCTCAGAATTCAACCTCCACAAGCCTCGCAGGTTTGGTTTCCCAACCACCTCTACTTCCTCGTCAGAAATCAGTCATCAAACCTCGCAGGTTCGGTTTCCCAACCACCTCGGCTTCCTCATCACAATTCAGCCATCAAACCTCGCAAGTTCGATTTCTTAACCACCTCGGCTTCCTCATCAGAATTCAGCCTCGCAGGTTCGATTTCTCAAACCACCTCGACTTCATCATTCTTCCACAACAGCACATTTCTAACTCCAACTATGATATAAATATCTATACTTGGACTTGGGGGACTATTATTTGGGGTACAAAAATTTCAAAAATTTCTTTCAACTTAACTGGCTAGCTTTACTTCATCAAATTCCTCGTATTACATAAATGACTATACTTGGACTTGGAGGACTATTGTTACGTGTTTGCACACTTGGACAACCCACTGGGGCCCACAGCCAACTCATGTCGAACCACATGGCACTCAAGCCGAGGTGATTTACATAGCTAAGGCCCACAAACTTAGGTCCACAAAAGCCTAGGCCCATATATATTGAGGCCCATCTATGATTGCCTCTTGAGATGCTTCCAAAACCCATATTTTGAAGCCCTTTGAAGGTGGACGAGGCCCTGTTGGCCGAAGCTCTGTAGCCGAGGTAGCAGCATCCGAATCACAAAGAAGCATCTTCCATATATAATCCTCCCAAGAGATCCTCTGCACTAAGATCTTACTTGAATGATTGATAGGACGTTTGTCATGAGTGTAAATGTTAAAGTCTTGTTACTAGTAAAGGTGGCGCTGCCAATCAATAAATGTATAGTAAGTTAGGTGTGGCTGATGCCTACAATTTGACATGTAAATTAACCGGATGAGGCCACGTGTACCCCGAACCAAAGGTCACGATCTAACTTGTGACACTATAAATACTCCTCCATGTACCCCATACAAAGGCTAATGCAAGAATCAATACAAGAAACCATACTTTACACAACTCTCTCTTTCTTATTATCTTGCAACACAAACGAATTCATACATATTTAGATACACGTTTACAAACATCTATTGGTAATTCTTATACAATCGGTCTACGAACATCCCGGCGGATTCTGAACGTTCTCGTCTCTCGTTGTTGAGCTACTCACACGCCCTTGATCTATCCGTTTTAGACCGTCCATGTGTCTTAGCGTGTTAGACTTTCACTCACGTGTGCGCGGGTGGGTCCGACATCTGTTGGCAACAGTTTTTGGGGTCAACAGTCATGACACCTATGAAATCGTTTCCTATCATGCTTAGCAAAGGGGTATCAACCACACCAGTGAGTAGATCAGGAGCAGAATTCCTTAAAACAATAAATAAAAAAGAAAAAAGAAAAAGAGGTGCACTGTAGCTTTTGTTTTTGGTTTCCATTTTCAATGGTTTGTTTAAAGTCCTACGGATTATAGCCCCCCATTTTGAAATTGAACTTCTATTCGGTGATCCACATACATTCCCAGCATTTAGTTCTATATTGTACTAAGAGTGATCAACATTCAGATTGTTTTGTAAATCATTGTACATTTTAGCATATGATATACTTGATATTATGAAAATTGAAATACCACCACGTCTATCACTCATCCATTTTCATACACATCGATTTTTTTCATCTAATTCGAAATCACCAAAGAAACAAACCAAAATTACAACCATATCTGCATGACGAAACAGAATTTTAAATTATAAAAAAATAGTCAAAAAAGGATTCATCAATGGAAATAGAAATTTATTGAAAAAAAATAGCTAGCCAGCCGACTGTCGGCCAGTCGGCAAATAGCCGACCGACTATTTTTCATGCAAATGGATTTCATCTGAAAGAATATATATGCAAATGAGTTTTTTCTTGTTCATGCTTAAAAAAAAATTATAGATCTATTAAAAAAAATATTTACATGTTAATGTATATTGAAATAAAATTTATCGATTAAAACGTATACTAATCTAATGAAAAAAATTAAACATATTTAAATATACTTACCAACTCGAAGTGATTTATATATAAAAATATATATTTCCTTATTCAACGTTTGATAAATTTCTGCGATTTTGAGGTTGAAGTAGATGAAAGATGAGAGAGTTTTTATCTATGTTGAAATAAACAGACAAGAAAAGTTAGCTGATTTTGAAGTTTTGAGTGATAAGTATTTGATTTTCACTTGTTAACTAAAAGGTAGAAATGTCTTTTAAACAAAGTAATAATTTGTAATTGTATAACATACTTAACGACATCTTTATCTTTTAACATTCAAGAGGTCATTGTGAAAATATTCAATTGTCAAAAAGTCAAAGTGAAATTTGGATGGTGTGATCAAGCATTTTTTTGAAAGTACGGTAAGGAAAATAAAAGGAAAGAAAATTTTAAAAAAATGTGGAAATATTTTTCTTTGATTTCTCTTTTTCTTTTCAATTAACTTTTTACTTTAAATACACATTTTGCAGGGATTGAAAATACAAACAAAAATTGAAAATTTTCCAGCTAATTATTAGCCCACAAATAGGTCAATATATTTGTTGGCAAAAGATAAATCTTGCCCTTCAAATTTTTTGTCTAGAAAAAATAAAATTATTGTGGGCACAAGTTCTTTGAATATTGAAAATTTCGTAACAAATCATAGACCTACAAAACATCTTTTTGTGGGGAAAAGTAAACTCTGCCTACAACTCTCAATATTTCTTCCAAAAATTTGTAAGGAAAGTATAAATTTCTTGTAGTGTACCTAAATAACTTGATTGTGGAGGTGAATCCTTAAAACCAGAATAGTCTAACAAACGCAGGAAAGAATTATCGAGGATGTGAAGCCTTAAGGAAATATTCCAGCAAAATGATACATGTTGCCTATATTTGGGATGAAAAGTGCGTTGAGAATCAACAACAGATATCCAAATGGGAGCTTCCCAAACCGAATTGGGAGCTTTGGAGTGCTGAAAAGACTTAA
This sequence comes from Olea europaea var. sylvestris, assembly GCF_002742605.1. NCBI lineage: Eukaryota > Viridiplantae > Streptophyta > Magnoliopsida > Lamiales > Oleaceae > Olea > Olea europaea. Next base: position 28,550,879 of record NC_036242.1, on the reverse strand, counting down.
GTAACCTTAGCAAAACCTAAGACTCAAAATTAGAGTATGGAACTAAATTACAAATCCTTTACCAAACAAGGTAGAGTAGATAATATGTATACTTTTACAGAGTGAATGGTACATTATCCTTCCTCTTCTCATCCGTGATCATACATAGCCTTATAATGAAGAAAAAAGATTCTGAGGTAAATTGAGTACAAGTTGGAATTGTACTCTGAATAGAATAAATTATTTGTGGTCTTTTAGTTTCATTTTCCGGTGATGCATTATGATGTTCCTGTTTTTCAATTTGATGTTCTACATTGAGAACTGTACATTCAACTTTGTTTTTTGTGTACGTGAATAAACATCTGCTTGATTGTCCATCCGTGAAATAGTGATTGCATGGGTGCGCCCCTCGGGTCATATTCCAGTAGTGCAAAGGACAAAGGTAAAATATACTCAACCTTGTTGGCAGTCGTAGTGTGAGGGTTCGATTCCTGAAACATGAATTGAGATTCTTTGTGGGCACCAATGTACAAGCAACTCTTATTTCTTAACATGTTGGGACACATTTCGCGATTAATTTCTCTCACGATACTTCAGGGATAGAGCGGTGAGAGACTCTTAAGGTTGGGGTTCAACCTGCGATTGCATGGGTGATACTTTATTCCATGTCAACATTATGTTCGGATGTGTACAGAATGTGCGGGCAATGCGAATATTCAGTGGGAACGATGCCAAGGCAACGTGTTGACACTTGACAGTGACAAATGCACATGTAATAAGGGCATTTATCGGGTTCGGGAATTTTTGGAATGAGAACAATTTTAATTATTCAATAATCAATATCTAATTCAATTCAACCAGCTAATGGGATTAGATTACAATATATATCCCACAAAATTTTCCTTGGTCAAAGGATAATCTGAAAGATCTGATTCCCATAAATTAGACATTAAAATTTTGACTCCAAAAGTAGTATAAAATCAGTTTCCAAACAATTATATGAGCCTACGGCAGGAAAATAAATAAATAAATAAATAAAAATCTCTCAATATAATTACCTATCATGGAAAAAAAAAAATCGTGTGTTTTTGCCACTCATTCCACATTCCCACCATATATAAACATGCACGTACCAATACATTTTGATACACAAAAGCCATATACTTTAGAGAGGAGAGAGTATTTATGGGAGATTTATTTATCTTCATGTTTATGGAGAGAACCAACGTCAACAACAACAATAACGAAGATGGAATCCCAATTCACGTCCAAGTTCGCAAAATAAAACAAGAAATAGAGAAGATTTACAACCCGCGCCTGCAGCAGCTGGAGATAAGACCAGAGATTACGAGCCAGTACCGGTTTAGATCGCCTTTAGGTGTAGCCAAAAGGTCTGTCTATGTTGGGAACTGATACAAATTATGAGTATCTGCTGAAATAGTGGAAATTAGCTACTTTTTATTTTCTTGATTTCTCTATGCTTTGGCCATTCTGTTGTACATAATTTGACTTAGAATCTGAAGAAAAGTAATTTAAAGTCTCTCTATATGCTTTGGCCTTTCAATTTTAACATACTTTGACTTAGAATCTGAAGGTTTGGCTCGCCTGCTTGAGCCGCCCGTGATTCGACCCGAAAAAGCCCGAACCTGCTTGACTCGAGGCTTTGAAGAACTGAGTCTAAGCTCAAGCCGAGCCCCAATTTGGATGGACAGGCCGAGCTCGAGGTAGCCCGCAAGCCAAAAAGAAAATATAATAATAAAATAAAATAAAATAAATTGGAGGCAACAAAATGCTGCCTTTTAAAAGGCAGCTAGCTAACCCGTGTTTGCTGGCTGCCTTTTAATTTTAATGCAGATTAAATAAATAATAAATAAAAAAGAGCAAAGAAAAAAGCGAGCTTGCCCAGCTCGGCTCGGAAAGGCTCGAGCTGAAGCTAGGGTCAAGCCTAATTTTCTTGGCCGAGCAAAAGCTCGCACATTTTACCCGAGTCGAGCCCAAGTCTCGAGTTTCAACTTGCGAGCCAACTCGACTTGGCTCGTTAACATCCGTAGTTGTACCTACTTTGACTTAGAATATGAAGGAAAAAAGTTCACTGTGTCCTCAACTCAAATTTAATGAATTTCTTAAGATTTATGGATTTACATATATTAATGGATTTGAATAAAATTTTACATATTCTATAAGATTTTAATATATTACAAATTATAATGAAATTCAATGAAATTCATAAGATTCTAATAGAATTCTACGTTACAAAATATCCTTAACTTTGTCTTTTTAATTAAATAATTTCATCAATCTAAAAATCCAAACAAATAAATACCAAAAGCTAAAAATCAGTTCAATCTGAAAATTTGAAAATAAATAAATAAATAAATAAATTACAATCTATAAAGTCAAGTATATAATGTAAAGAAACTACAAGTATGTTCAATCTAAAATTAAAAATTAATTTTATTAAAGTGTCAAGTATTATGTTCAAAATATTCACTAAAATATTTTATGATTAATTGGGAAATAATGTTTTACAAGCAGAAAGAACTAATTAATTTCTTATTCTTAGCTGCCAAAATAAAAATTTTGCTACCAATTTTAATAAAACGGGAACTTAATCAAAAACGCATTTAGTTTGTTCAACCACAACAAGACTCTCTCTCTTTTATATATATATATATATATATATATATATATCTTCACA
>NC_036242.1:28496929-28548013 GCF_002742605.1 Olea europaea var. sylvestris | reverse complement strand
TTACTCAATACTTTGTAAAAAGTAGAAAACAAACAATCGGATGATAATTTTAATGATGCAACAATAGCACATACATTAAAGTAATTTTACATGCATACAAGTGAAACTATAAAACAATATAAGATAGCACATAAAGTAGATCTCTTCGACTCTTTATGAGATTAGAATGTTTGATTTTGTCAAGAATAATGCTTTTTCCGGAGCACAAACACAATAATCTTCAAGAATATTGATATGTAGTATGTGTAGGATTGTGTTTTCTCAGAGTTATGGTATGATAATTTTCTAGAATGAATGAAGTTGTGGTAATATCATGAGCATTAAAATAATATTTTTCAAAAATATAATATTTATAAAACTATTCTTGAGAACAACAATATATTAATATTCTAGAAAAATGTTAAATTACATAAATTTTTGCAACTTTTTAGAATAATATTACATTTAAATCATGTTTTCGCACCGTTTTTCCGAGCTATACAATATTTTAATAATATTGATTTTTAAGATTGTGCTTTCCAAAAGCAACCATGCAATATTTTCCTCGAATATTGATTGAATTTAATGTCGCTCTTCTTCATGAGTAACGACACAATGTATCTTAAATTTCTTGATAATTAAATTTTATGCTATCAAAATCACATCATCAAATATAGCCGGTCCTCAACTTTTCTTTTGGAGAGGAATTTTTCCTATGTCAATTGGCTAGAACTCCCATACAACTACGATATTTTATTTATGCCTCATTTGGTATGGCTTAAAAATATGATAAAATTATAAATCAAATCAACAATTCATTGTAAGCACACATTTCAAGTGGTTTGCAACTTTTATTAAATTTTTCTTAGTGAAATTCTAAAAATTCACATTGTTTACTTGATGGACATCTAATTGAAATAGTTAATATTCGATGGAGCTAAGTCTCAAAACTTTGTCCTTTAATGGTTACCAGATCTTAAAGTTCATAAACGGTTCCACTATTGCTATCCATCATTCTTGTATCCTTATCCCTTTTTTGAAAAAATTCTACTACACATTTTTAACTTTATGCAAATTTACTTAAATAGACAAGAATAAAACTAAATAAATTTTATCTCTCAATTCATCCAACACTATATGCTTGATCAACATCGTAATTTGGAAAAGATTGTGACATGGGGGATTGAACTACAGAACTGAAAAAAGCATTCACATTTGCACTGTTATTTCTGTACCCAATTTGTACACACTTTGACACATGCATTGTTGTCAAAAAAAATCATTGGATGAAAAAATATTTTTTTCTTAAACCGTCAAATAAGATAATATCATGGGACATTGCTTAAACAAGAGTTTACACCAAACATGATTCATCGCATTCTTCGCCTACTAGCACCAATTGCACTACTAAAACAACCACAATCACAAATCCTTTCTATAAAAGAAATAATAAATTTGTCCCTTCAACGACCTCTCTCATGGAAGCACCTAAATTTTCAGCCTTTGCATCAATTGCTGATGAAGATTTTCACTTGAGTCATGGAGAACCAAATTTACTTAAATTATGAGAATCAAATAAAAATTCAAACAAAATTTCAATATTTCTAAAGATTTGTATAAATAATAATCCTAGCTATGAAAAGTTGGGGAAAATAGTTGTTAACCTTTCCACATATTTTCATGATAAGAACACTGCCCTTCGCTCCCATGAAAACGCAAAAAACATCTTAAGATTCCTGTAAACAAAGATATGGAAAAAGAATAATTTACTAAGAAAAAAAACATGTTCTGGCCTCAATCATTCAAGCAATTAATTTTGGAACCGACAAATAATACTAAAGAATAGTAATCAAATTTACAAAGATTCCATCTCATGAAAAGGAGCAAAAATATCGATTAAATCTACAAAACTGGCAAAAATACTGAACATATTGATTAAGCAACAATTCATTGGGTCATACGATTCAGTTCCTTATGAAATCAAATTGATGTAATTAAAAACTCAAAAACTCAAATATCCTTCAATTTAAACAATCGGATGCCAAAGTTAAGAAGAATCAATCTCTATTCACTACCTCAAAAGATCATAGGGAAACAAATATATAAACATAAAAATAGAGATTGTGTAGAATCAATAATCTTTCCTTTCTAATACTATCCAGAATCAACCAATCTTGGGTTCCACGGTGGCGTCAAACCGCGATCCCATCATCATCATGACCTTAAACTCATCAAAACTGATCATGCCATTGCCATCTGCATCCACCCCACTTATCATCTTCTTGCACTCGGACAATGTGCATTCCTCTCCAAGACTCTTCAACACATTCTGCAATTCCTCGGCTGATATCGAGCCATTCTTGTCAATGTCGAAAACCGAGAACGCGTCCTTGAGATTCTCGAGCACCTCATCCGAGTCGATATCCTTCGTGTTTAGTTCAATGAATTCTTTCAGGTTGATGAATCCATCGCCGTCGGCATCCACCTCCTTGATCATGATCTCAAGCTCTTCATCCGTCGCTGGCTGGCCGAGACTGCCCATAATTGAACCCAACTCGGAAGACGAGATCTTTCCGTCGCCATTAACGTCGAATTTCTTGAAAACTTGTTCGAGCTCCTCCTCGATCTGCGATCTGGAATTCAAGGAGGATGAACGGGAGTTGATAGTCATCGAGTTTGTGGCAGTCATCGGAAGGCGTTGTTTCTTCTTCCTGTTGAACAAAGATTTAAATCCCATGATCCAATGCAACCAAAAAAAAAATGATAAATTGGGTTCGATTTTCTATTTTCTTTTTCAAAATCAATGAAACAAACAAGAGATGAGAGGCGAAAAAGGGCACAAAGATTGGCCGTAGATAGGAATGAGAGGTAAAAACTAAAAAGTATCGAAAGAATATATGAATAATCTGCTGTGTTTATATTGGTAACTGAATCCTACTATAATAAGGATTCCGCGTGGAAGCACGTTATAATTCTGTGGCGTCGAGGGTTCCGCCTTGCACGCTGGGATTTTTAATAATAAACGGGTTTCATGATACGTTTTAGAAAATCAAGAATTTTAAGATTAATAGGGATCTGATTCGCAGTAGGATTCTTGGTACGGATAGACAAAATTTAATATATCCCCAAAAATTTTGTTAATGTTTTTAATATGATGGACATATATTAAATTATATTTAGTTGTCATTTTATTTTATTTATTTATTTCACTTATTAAGAAAATACACCTCAAATAAGTTTTTACTCCCTATTGATGAAACTTTTGGACGGAAATAGACATTAGAAACAAGATATGGTTAAGAAACGGTTAAATATATTCACATCATTGATAAACTAATATGATATATTGATTATTAACTATCGCAAACGAAATATAACTTGAAATTGAAAGACTAATTCTAAATTAATATAAGGACACTACGATAAAAAAGAATGAAGAAAAATCCAAAATGAAGTAAAATATTAAGTTAAATGAATTCGAGAATTGGTATAATCAATAACTATTAGAACCAAATAGTTCAATTAGGTACCTACGGACATAGTAAAAGGTGGGTTACTATTTAACTAATTTTTTTTTCCAGTTCTTCGATTTTCTTATCCAATTGATTGTATTCTTCCCTAGCTCATAAATCCTTTGTAGAGCAATCTCCTTCTCCTTCTCCTTCTCTTTTTCTTCAATGCATCTCTCCTTCTGCTTGTAGAAAGCCTCGCGTTCATCAATTTCTTTGATCAATGACTTAAGTTTTCTTTTCGCTTTATCCAACTCCATTTTCAACATCTCTTGTTCACTCATCCTTCTTGATTCTTGTCCAAAGAATAAACAACTTCCTAGATTTGGAGATTTGGGTACATAAAAAGATGGATACCGGGCTGTTATTCACATCCAGGTTAATTTCAATAAATTTCAAATATCGTCAAACAATATTTGCATATATTTCTATTAAGTTGAAATTTATTATTATCTTAAAACCTAAATTGATCTTAAACCCGCTCCATATTTAATGATATCCATGGGATGCATAAATTTTTCTTAAAGGAACTTCGGCCATAAATATGAGGGAAATTATTATTTAATATAAAAATTTGCACCTTGTTCATATGATCATAGTGGGCTTTACCCCTCAATATGGATATAGTTAACAAATTAAATTAACTAAAAGACAAAAAAAAAAAATGGAAAGAAAAATGTACCACAGAAAGATATAGAAGAATGAAAAACCATTAACTTGTGACAATGAGAGCGTCGAATTTAATTAACAAAGAATAAGAATTAATCAATTAAAAGCAATAAGAGGATATATGTGCACAAAATTATGTTATTAGATTCGTTACAAATGAAGAAAAAACTAATGACTACGAAATGGAACAAATAGAATACACACGCTCATCACATTAAATACTAGAAAAATGAGTGGAAAGAAAATAAGGAATTATTTTTCTTGCTTTTAATTTTAATAGATAGTGACATATTGAAGTGAAATTTTTTTCCAACACAAAATACAAAATCTCACTTGAAATTGTGTTCGAGTAAGTGCATTTGAATCACACATGATTTAGTTTAATCTGACACTAATATAATTAAAGGATATTTGTCCTAATACATTTTCATTTTTTGTAATGGTGCATGTATGACATATTTACAAATAATTTATTTCCTATATATAGTCCAATAATATTAGTATTATTAATAGGGATAAATTGATGAACTGTGCAGTAAAATTGAAGTTCATCAGCTTGATTTTCGTATTGTAGTTGAATGATCAATTGGAATTTTAGCAAAAGTTGAAGGACTTAAAGTATAATTTATGTAAAATTTGAATAGCTATTCATCCAATCGACCACGAGGCATTGTGACCGAAATTGAAAGGGCGGTGGAACAACACCCTTTTATTTGCCCAGTAGTGTTTGACGTTTCCATCACTCCGTCAAGTATGCAAGACCTGGAAAATGAAGGCGGGGCTTTCTCCCCCGTTTTACCTCCGGCGTGAGAATTAGTTTTTAAACTTGGAAGAAATATATTTGAAATTTAGATGGCTAAAACGAGAATGAGAGAAAAATCCTTTACCTGTGTCACATCCGGGGGTATTTATAGATATTAGACACTGGGTAACCGCTGGGCGGTTGTGATGCCACGTGTCCCACGTTGGTATTCCCACTACATCCACGTTCTGAGTGAGGAGTCTTTAACTTCCCGCCTGAAGATTGCACCTATATCAGCGGCTATAGAATCTGGTCAATTCATTAAAGGTTTTATGGTTAAGTGTTTGGACAAGCAATATCATGCCCGTTGAGGACTTCGCTTAGAGGTAGAATGATTTCTATGGATAGTGGTAGAGCGCCCTTTGGGGGTTGTAGTAAAGCGCCTCCCGGGCGTAGTGGTAAAACGCCTTCTGGGGGTTGTGGTAGAGCTCCCCCTGGGCGTAGTGGTAGAACGCTCCTCCCGGCGTATTGGTAGAACGCCCTATGGGGGTCGATGGCCTTGTATCGGAGTGCTGTGATCTGCCTTGCTTGTCATTGAAAGTGGTTACTTCTACCAACCTATATCAGAAATGTTTCTTGGTCAATTAATTAGGCTCATCTCATGGGCTGGAATTGGGAGAGTTAATTTTTTGGGTTGTGTTGCAATTTATTTTGTACGGGGCTATGTATAAATATTTTAATTTTTTAGTTTTTTGCTTCTCTGATTAGTTCCTGAATTCACCCATGATCATATCAAATATTAAATTTTAGAATTTTGTGCGGATAGGATGTAATGTGATGATGAAACATGCGTTCATATGATCTTTGATCCATTGAATGAAAATAATGTAAGGATTTTTAATTAAAGATGGGCTTGTATGTGTGAATAATTGTGTGTTAAATTATAGGCTATCGAATTCGGTTGAGCCCAATTAAAGTGATCTAATAAAGTTTTGATTTTGGGCTTTAATGTATCCAATTAAAGTATGGGTTTACATATGTGTAGAGATCGGACCCAAGTTCTAATTCTATGATGGGTCGAATTAGGTCAAAGGGCGTCCCTATATAAATAGGTTATGGTCCCCAGATCACACGCACGTATTATTCATTCTCTACTGCATCACATCACAGAAAGGAAAAGGAGACTGCGTGTAGATTTGGAAGACTATATCGCGAAATTCATATTGCATTAATCATGTCTGATTCAGGTACGCTTCTGCTTTAATTCTTGTATTTCTTAATGATTTAACATGAAAGATCCGGTTATTTAAAATATTAAATTATCCAACAAATAAACCAATAATTTAAGTGTGTGAAATTCTACTTGTACCCATATTATGTGATTACTTTAAGGAATATCGAATCTAACCTTCGCAAACTCAGTATATATCAAAATAGTAGGAAGACACTCAATTTGATAACAAAGAAAAGAATTTAACTAAATGCGAGAAATTATTAATCAAAGAATTAACTAAGTTTCATAGTAACCTTAGCAGTGAAAATTTAGCACGTGGTTCTATTATAAAAATATAAGATAAATTGTAAGAACATATCTTTTTAGGCGTGCACTTGGCTGGTTTGGAATGCCTCAGTCACCTCATTTTTTGTTGGGGTATAACCCTCTCCTACAGGCAAAGGTTTAGTATTTTTGTCATAATTTTTTTCTAATATCTGATTGAGGTCATTCAAAATGTGTTGAAAAGCTAACTCAAAAAGTTACAATTCTTTTAAAATATTATTTTTCCAATTCGAATGTTTATTATACCAAAATTGGGTTTATGAGGCCAAAAATTCAATGCATAACTTTTCGGTTGAAAGTTAATGTGTGATATACTTTAATTATACTTCATCCCTTTGACTTATTTCCTCATCCAATTCATAGCACTCTCAAATTTTCATCGTAAGGTTCGACGCAACTTTTTAGCATTTACACTTTAGTCCCCGAACTTTGAGTTTGCTTCATTTCAGTCCTTCTCTTTTGCAATCTTATTCATGTATCTTCCAATTGTATCAAATTAAATCATTGGCATCTTTGATCTCATTTCATTGCCCGTCTCATCTATGAATTATTTGCAACTTAGTCCTCCATTTCTGGATTTATCCCTTTTTCACTATTTTTGCATTCTTTTCTTCAATTCTTCATTAAACATTAAGTTTTACCTACAAAATACAACACGACACAAGTTATGTAGCATTTTATCCAAAAACAGTAAAATATCATCGTTTAGGATCTCGAATAAGTGTAGAAGCTACACTTAGCAGTAGGAGTGGGCGTGGTCCGGTTCTAAAAGGAACCGAACCGAACCGAATACCAATGGGAATTTTAGAAATGGAACCATTGGTTCCATTGTTAGCTATGGAACCGAACCAATCGGTTCTGGTTCGGTCCGGTCCGATTCTTTACATAAAGATGTCAAAATAAAATGTTTACTAATAAAAAATTTAAAGAAACTACCAATGTGATTCTTTTAAAAAAATATAGAAGAACCGAACATATTATACAAAGATTAAAAGAAAATTAAGTATACAAATTTTAAAACAATATGCAAATAATATAAGTTACTATTATCAAACAAATATTAACTTATATAAACCGTCTAGTACTTCAATGATTAAACAAACTTTCATCAAAATGAAAACAAAATAAAAGTGTTTGGAGAGTAAGTCATATATTTTATTGAAAAAAATGCCAACTGAAGGGTCCCTTTTTAACATTTTCTTGAGCTTTCAGGTAATCACAATTCAGTATTTTTTTCAATTATTTAATTAAAAAGTGACATATGCACTATATACATAAACATTCGTTTCATTTCCATATGTCACTGTCTTTTGCTTATGTTGTTATACTACAATTTGTTTTTTTAATTTTGTTTTACTTTGATGGAAGTTTCTTTTCACTTTAAGAGTAAGTCATATATATTACCAATTTGGTTTCGGGACAAATTGGAGAGTGAGTCTTATATTTTACCAAAACAGAAAAAAATGCCCACTAAAAAAAATTCTATGAGAACCGTTCGGTTCCCCGCGGTACCCATACTAGAACCAAGAATCGAACCGAAACCGATTGGTTCTTAATAATTTGTCCCAAAACCAAATTATTTTTTAGAAGAACCAGAACCGAACCGGCCGGTTCTAAACGGTTCCGGTCCGGTTCCACCGGTTCCGGGAAAAAATGCCCACTCCTACTTAGTAGTAGCTTTTGCTCGTGTGTGTGTGTGTAATTTTTACCTTTATTAGTTAAATGCCTTTTATGAGGGATTAGTGGTTAGGATCATATTCTTAGTATTCGGTAGATAATTAGTTTCAATAGGTTAGCCAAAATCACTCCACACATGTAATTCAAGCATAGAATCACTTTATCCAACTAATAGTTTTCGTTAATTCAATCACTCAAAATTATTCTTGCACGTTGGTTAAGTAATTATTAATTTGTTTCATAATAGGATTTAGGATTATTTGCAACCTAGTTCTACCAACTAAAAAAATCCATCTGATTACACAATAATTTCCAAACTTAAGTAACAACTAAAAGTAGTCATGTGCTCAGAAAATGGTCCCACACGGGTAACCAATATGAAAATATGGAAAAATTAGAATAATTCGATCACGTATCATAAATTAAGTCAATTTTAATTATAAATACATCCTTAGCTAACAAGGGTATCCAACTAAGTAACACACAAACATGTTTTTTCTATTTTCCAATGTTTTAAATTTTTTAATATTTCGAAAAGTTTTCAATTTTTCAGGATTTCATACAATGAAAATCTAAAAACAAGTACACAGTTGATTCATGGAGTCAACTCCTCCCCAAGCTTGAAGTTATAGTTTTCAATGTAAATACAAAAACAAGCTAAGGGAAGGATAGCAATGCTTCCCATGTCATATTAATTATGATTCCTCTCCTTTAGCACTTACCATTTATTCACTTTTAATCTCCTTTGTTTGGTCCTCGAATTATTTTCATTCTACCTCAAAGGAAGCTTGAAAATATCGTTAACTACAAAAGGACAGTTGTGCAAAGAAAAGTATAAATTCATGTCGGTGCTTAGGCAAACATATTTTGATGAATTGACTCTATATTGCCCAAAAATTAGTATCATAACTTTGAGTGCATAACTTTCGTGTAGATCTTCAAATATTGCTATCCATAGGATGATCAAGTATTCGAATCTCTAATTTGGATAATTCTCCAATTGAGATCCAAGTTCTTTAATAGGCATACAGCACCTTTCTTTAGGGAGCCTGTTGAATTTTTGGCACGAGGCAAGCATATTCTATACAACTTGGCATCGACGAAGGAGATCGTGAGTCTAAGATAAGGTATTTACTTGCACTCAATATTTTTACTATTTTTAATTCTAGTAATTACCAACCATTGACATTGACCAATTTTAATTTACACAGTACAAAATATTATGGATGTTCAGATAAAATAAAAACAGATGTGAACATGAATTCATGACATTTATAGTTGCATGAACAATATCAACTTACAATCTATGTAACATTCAAATAATTAAATAATAAAATAAAAGAAAGTCATCAGTTGAGACCCACAATTAAACAAATTAAATTAATTAAAATCACCAATTGGGCACGGTCCAACCCCTTTAATTAATAATCAATTTCTATATATAATATTGGCTCCTATTGAACTCCCAATGGTTTAACTTGGTTTTTAAGAATAAATTAGTATCTTGTAGTTCGAATTTGGAACTCTATATTTGTCAGTTTTTGACTCTTTTCCTTGCCTTTGGCAAACGTTCGGCACCGGATTGGATGTTGTGTGGCATAGCCGGCCCGATTCTCTGACCCAAGCCGATATTGAGTTTTTTGATCCAACTTAAATTGGATTTTCTTGAAAAAATCATTGTTTCTTTTATTTCACGCATTTTTTTGGAAATATATTGTTTTCTTTATTCCACGCGATTTTTTATCCAGTTACCTTCTTTGTGGAATTTTTAGGGTTTGTGATATTTCTAGGGTTGGCATACACCCCTATAAATACTAAACTGTTTTCACAAGTTTTGCGTCATTGAAATATAGAATAATTGTGTTGACATAGTTATTGTATTTATTTTCTCTATATTAGTCAATTGAATAAAATACTATGTTCATCAGTCAGTTAATTCCTTGCCTTCTATCTTATGTTTATTTACTATCATATACTTTATATTGTGTCAAATATATAATATCGATCCAATTTATTTTTCAAAAAGTGATATTAGAGCTTTGATGGAAACCTTAAAGTATGAAGTTTTCGCTCTTAGATTGTAATACAAGATTCTTATTTGTAGCAAGTAAAAATGTGAGATGTACTTGTGCAGGTTGATTTGGATGATGTATTGTTGAGATTTGACAAAATTTCCACAACTTAGATGATGGGAGAGAAGCAATGAAAGGATCGGAAGGCACTTTCACAGATCCATCTTCATCTCTCTAATAATATTGTCAAGGATGTCTTGAAGGAGAAAACGATGACTGCGTTGTGGTTGAAGTTGAAACAATTATACATCATTAAATTCTCACAAGCAAATTGCATCTAGAGTAGAGTTTGAATTCTTATCGCATGGCAGAAGGCGGATCTTTAGAAGATCATCTAGATGTGTTCAAGGAGATTATTGCTAATTTAGAGACTTTAAAAGTAAAGAATGATGAAAAGATTTTGCCTTAATCCTTTTGTATTCACTACCCGCTTCGTTTAGGAAACAATCTTGTACAATCGTGATATTATCACCATTGAAGATGTGTATGATGCCTTGTTTTCAAAAGAGAAAATGAAGCATGTGATTGGATTTAAGGCTAGAGATGGAGAATGCTAAATCGATGTCAAATTTTTAGTGATCAAATTTGTTATTATTGCAAAAAAAAGGACGCATTAAGATGGATTGCGACAAAACACAAAACAAAGGTAATTTGACTGCACATTATGGGAATCAATCAAATACTTCAGACAAGACCAACATAATCGATAACTATGTGAGTGATGGAGAGGTTTTAACGATTTCTAACATGGAATCCAAACCTCAAGATGAGTGAATTTTGGATATGGCTTGTGCACTCCATATGTGTTCCAATAGATATTTGTTTGAAACATATGAAACTGTGATCCAGGGTGTCGTTTTTATAGATAACAATGAACATTGTCAAGTAGCTGGTATTGGTAGAGATAGAGTCTTGAGGGTTCGAAGTGATGTTAGTGTTGTATTGAAGGTGTTGAAAAGGTCCTAATTATGCATCTTGTAATATCGGGCAAAATTTGTGAAGAGTTAGCACAGATTTAGTATCTTAATGGATATTCAGTTTGGTACTATACCTTTGGAATTTGGTTCGGGCTACATACTGAAGAATACTACTCAATTAAGTTTGAAGGATATGGGTAATTTCGCTTTGTCACCATTATCTGTGGTCCCATCTTAGAAACCCATGGGAGACAGATACATAGATACTGATTCAGTTGCACATGATTTTAGCGTTTTTAAAGTGTTGAGACTAGCCAGTGGCCTTCTATAAAAGTATTGGGAGTTGATTCTGTTAGAAGTTGTGCTTCGACAATATTTGGTGATTTTTAATTCTTTGTGAATTCTGAGGAACTCGGTGTTTGATTTCATCTATCCGTGTTGAGTACCGTGGAAGATGAGGAGTATTTTCATGTTGAAAAAAGTTTTGTTCTTTTTTGAAGAGTTCAAATTTCTCACTGTAGTTAGATATATTTTTTCAGGAATAGAAATTTTGAAACTTCATTCGTTGCATCGAAATTTGTGTCAAGGTGGAGACTGTTGAATTTTTTAACCAAATTAGGTAGATTATTTTTGGAAAATCTATTGTTTCCTTTATTTCACGTAATTTTTTATCTTGTTTCCATCTTTGTGATACTTTTAGGGTTTGACTAAGGTTGGCAACAGTTCGGTTATAGGTCAGTTCAGTCAAAATCATAACCTCACCACCAATTTTTTGACCATACCATAATCGCATCATAACCACGTAAATCGGTTCAGTTCGATTTGATTCGTATCTCGGTTCGAAACGGTTCGGTTCGGTTACTAACCAAGAAAATAAATTACTTTTTATAGGTTCGTCCGTCAAATTGATATAAAACAATTTATAAAAAAGTCAATGAAAACAAAAACACAATATTCCAAAAGAAAATGCAAACATTATCCCAATTTCCAATTAAAAAAAATTAACAATAGAAAAGGAAGTGTATAAATAACAAATATAAAACAATAAATCCTATCATGAATATCAGTCCAAAGCTAATCCCGAGCACACAGTAAAGCTTCTAGAGTCTTCGGGTGAAGCCTATTTCTTTATGGACTCACAAATCTACCACTTGTACTATACGCCGACTCGAATGCCACAATAGATATTGGAATGGCTAATAAATCTCTTGCAACCTTCTGTAAAATTGGATATTTTACTGAATTTGCTTTCCACAATGTCAATAAATCAAAACCACCATCCTTGGCAATACTAGCTCGTATAGAAAAATATCGAACTCTATTTTTACATAATCAGGAGTAATAGAATAGTTAACAAATGTAATAAGTTTTCGAAGGCGACGACGACTTGGACCATGGAGGCAGTGGAGCCATGCCTGAGTTTGTGGTTTGTGGAGAGTGGGTTTGCATTTATATACTGTCATACTAATGCTATTAGTATGGGCTAATGGTAAGTGGGCTGGCCGGCTGAGCCAGGTAGATGTAATGGGGGGATTTTATTTTGGGCTGGATAGAAAAGTAGTGTAAAGCCCAACAATCAATCCCAATTGTGTGTTTTTTTTGCGGGTAATCGGTTCGGTTTCAGTTCGATGGCGTAAATACCATACCCGCACCGCTATGAACCGATTCATTAAAATAAAATACTATATCCGCCCTATTGCACCATTAGTTCGATTTTTTTTTGCCACATTCGATTCGGTTAACCTCAATTTTCGATTTTGACGGTTCAAATTGCCATCACTAGGTTTGACATGCACCTCTATAAACACTAGACTCTTTTAAGAAGTTTTGCATTGCTGAAATATAAAATAATTGTATGGGCATAGTTATTATTTGTTCTCTCCACATTAATCAATTGAATAAAATAATAAGTTTCCCGATTAATTCTTTATATTTTATCTTGTTATTTGTTTGCGATCATATACTTCATATCGTGTCATATATATTATCTCGATCCGTTTTATTTTTCAACGATCAATAAATATGAATATATATTTTGTTTGTTCCAAAAAAACACATTATTGAAATATTCCGATTTGCTGAAAATTCCTTAATTTTCAACATCTCCTTGGTCTCCACGAAGTCAATTTCAATCTAAAATTCTAACTCATAGAATTACATTGAATGCAGTGTCTGATGAAACAAAGATCTTGAAAATTAATTCCAATTCCTATATCTTATGACAAACATGATTGTAAAAAAAGCAATATATCCGAAACAAGATCTAAGGTGGTTATTAACAACAATAATTAAATCATTAGTCAATTCATTCATCATCCAAAAACTATTATCTAATGTTCAAAACACATAGAAAGATACGAGTTGTTGTTTGATACCCATTTTCTCAAAATACATTTTTTTCCTCTCTTCTCTTTACACATTCTCCAATAAAAATATAAAATATTATTAAACGTAAATTTAAAATTTTTCTTATTTTTTAATAATACATTTTGCATCAATCTACAATTCAAAAATGCATTCTTACTGTAAAAATGGGGAGCAAACAGGCTAGACATTGCCCAACTACAAAACATGCAATAAAAGAATTCAAGTTGATTATAATGTGAAATAATCAATTTAGACCTCCATGATACCAATTGATCAATTGATGGAGAAACAAGTAAAATTAGACTATTGAGATTTTGACCTTTACCAATACTTGACCCCTGACCATCAGGAAATTATTAGATTCTTGTTATAAAAATCATTAATTACATTAAAGTATTGTGGTATTATTATCCTTGAAGCGCAATTAACTTTTAAATTTGAATTCTTATCTAGACAGCAATTGCTTCAATTCTATTCTTGAATTTTGAATATCGATCTTCAATCTTCAAGTTCTAACACCATATCTTCTTTAGAAAATTGCTATTTGTGCACTGATTTTTAACACTTTAGTTGACACTTGCATTATTGTCAAGTGCTAATTGGATGAAAAAACTGTTTGAAATTTAAACAGTCCAATAAAATAATTGTTAGGAATCTACTTATACATGCACAGCGAAAAATTAAAATCATTTCGATTCCAATCGAGGATCCCTTTATGTTTAGATAGAAATCGTGATAAAGATTGTACTTTTGAAAAATTCTGCAAACCTTTTGCTTTTCTCTTCGTTCCAACAATCTTGATTCGCCATCCACAGCTTTCCAATTGTCCAGCCTCCAACGGTGATCCACAGAGAGAATAAGATTGCAGTTACCAGGATTTTCTCTCTTGTGCTAGCAAAAATAATGAAAACCATGTGAATCTCAAACCCTAACCATGTATTTATATAAACCGAAACAGGCTCGGCCCGATCCGGTCCAATATTTAATTAATCCATTTAATTAAACCCGATCCGTGAATTAATTAATCCAATTAATTAATTCGAGAATATAAATAACAAATCCAATTAATTAATTTATTCAACGATTGTTAAATTAACCAATTGACAATTTGCAATCTTCCAATTCTCTTTTATGTGCGACCTATTAGGTTCCTAACCACGATGTCTAACGATGTGAAATATTATTTTAATCTAATCAAAATTAATAAATTAAAACACCCTTTTAATTTATTGTCAATTCACATTCGTCGTCCCTGATTGACATCTAGCAATGTATCAGGGCAATACATGTGACAGAAAATGTGACGTGGTGTGATAAAATCAAACTCGTTCATTTACTGTGAAACTATAATCCCTTAGTCAATATGATCCGATCAATTACGAGATATGGAAGTATATCAATCTCGATTATCGATCATATCTTTCACTCCACTATTAAGTTAATATAAGTCGAAAACTCTTTTTTGACTTATGAGTACACCTTGGCCAAAGATTTCGTTATCGACTTAATTGAATGAAATGCAGATCATAATCTCCTACTATCTAAGAGTGAGGAATCCTTTATTGGTCAATCACAATCTTCATACGATTCTTGACGTACCAGAACGATGTCGTATTAGCAGCCCTTTGCAGAGCAACTTCCAACACCGCCAAAGTATGACTGTCCTCATATAAGGTACCATGACGACCTCGAGTCATAGGACCAATTCCACTACCGAACGTTAGAGATTAACCACTGACACTCAGATAGTTATCCATGTGGAATCTCTCGACGGGTCTCCAATATTTTGTTCTATAACAAAACATCCACGTGTCATTTAAGTGTCACCACACTTTAGCTTGTCAGATCAGCTACTTACTTCACAAGTCAGAAATGTCACACGTGATGATTTATCCGTAATAACAATATCCGTATCTCGTTATTACTTACGACCATGGACAATTTAAGATTCAACCAGATGTAATTTGTATCTCACAATCACAACTCCTTTTGATTAACAAATTAGGAAGATTTGAATCTACGGACTCTATTATTTATTTAATTATCTATTAATTAAATAATAGATCTGTCATTAAATTGTATTAATTATTTATCAAAAGTATTTATGTCCAAAGTTGATTGGACCTAGGGCATAATACATACAAACTCCCACTTGCACTAGATCCAATCATTTATGTATCTAATATCGTAAGTCTACATGACAATCATGTTTGTGCTACGACAACTCATTGTCAGTGGATCTGCAATATTGTTAAATATGGGATTTTGTTCTTCTCTTTACGTCATTTCTATGTATTATCTCTTTGATTAGATTATACCGCCTTAAACATGTTTGGATCATTGATAAGACCTTAGTTCCTTTGCTTTTGCAATGGCTCTATTGTTATCACAATACAATGGTATGTGATCAATAATTTCAAGGACTACTCCAAGTTCATTTATGAATATCATGATCCAGATTGCAACTCTTTGCTACTTCTGAAGTAATCATGTATTAGATTTCTACTATTGAATCAACAGTTGCTTCAAGTTTGGAACCTTTCCAACATACCGCTTAAGAGTAAACCAGTTTCTCCATATGAAATCTTCTCAAGATTTCATCTATGTAAATTGGGATGAGTTAAGCAATTTTCTAGATCTACCTCTATAGATCAAGTTGCTTCTCCCATATCGTTCATGAATAAATCTTTTAACAACCATTATTTCAACGATTGAAATATAGGGATGTCATTTTCTATAATATTAGGAATACGACAATACTCCTACTATCTTTTTATAAACACACAATTCGTCTTCAAATTTAATAAAATCAAACACTTTGACCTTTTTCATCAAATCGAAGATTTCAACTCCATAGAGACTTATCTTAACTTATAGTCATGGTATGCAACTGTTGCAAACAAAAACTCGAATGGACTTAAGCAAGGCTACAGGAGAAAGGTTTTACTAAGGTCAACACTTAACCTTTGCTTCTAGCCTTACTTTGTATATATGGATATTCACATCCATATCGACCTTTTTCTTGTAAACTATTTACAAAAACTTATGGGTTTTATTCCATTAGGAGGCTTGACCAAGGTCCAAACCTTGTTCACATACGTCGAGTTCATCTCGAGTTTCATGGCCTTTTGCTGTCTCTTTTAAGTCAACACTTGACTTTATTTTATTGGTGCAACTAGCAGGTTCATTATCGTGGATCAGTAATACCTGATTAGTAATCATGGATTCACACCTTCTTGAAGGTCGAATGATCCTACTAGATTCACATAGAGCTAATATGCCCTCAGGAGTCTTTACTTCCTGATCAAGAGTATGTCTCATATTAGATATGGGATCATACTCAGATTTATCTACTTGGTTAACTATATCTGTGGACTCTTGAACTCTTTCAAGTTTTATTTTACTCCTACTGTCCTCCCCTAGAGTAAATATTTTTTCTAAGAAGATGTTATCTCGTGAGACGAAGACTTTCTTCATAATAATAGAATTTATATTCAAATGTCTCCTTTGAATATCCTCACAAATACGTATTTATCAGATTTAGTGTCAAACTTATCCGATTCAAGGCGCTTCAAATAAGCGTCATGACCCCAAGCTTTCATATAAGATAAATTGGGACTTTTGCCTTTCCATAACTCGTATGGAGTTCTGTTAACTAATATAGATGGGATATGATTTATTGTGTTGTACACTGCAATTAATGCATGACTCCAAAACAATTTTTGGGAGATTTGCATGGCTTTTTATTAATCGCATTATATCTAATAATTAACGATTCCTCCTTTTAGATACACTACCT
Organism: Olea europaea var. sylvestris; assembly: GCF_002742605.1. Classification (NCBI taxonomy): domain Eukaryota; kingdom Viridiplantae; phylum Streptophyta; class Magnoliopsida; order Lamiales; family Oleaceae; genus Olea; species Olea europaea. Next base: position 28,530,724 of record NC_036242.1, on the reverse strand, counting down.
TGCTGCAGTGTATATGAAGGAGTCCACTACAAGAGAATCTCATTCTCTCTTAGATAATCTAGATTTTATCTTTAAAATACTCTCACTTGATCGAATCTTACTGTGAGGGTATCTTTACCTATTTGTTTCTCTACTTTTAGTTTGAATCCCTTGAACTTTTCAAGAGTTTCATGTTTGAGTTTTCATCAAGTATACATGATCATTGATAAAATAAGAGAAACATTACCTGACATGAATGGACATGAATTCATATGCATCACTATGCATTAGACCAGTAATTATGCGGACCTTTCTTCTTTTCAAGTAAAAGAAGATTTGATCAGACATGCATAATTTGTACTTGTCAAAATTAATTAATCTCAAGTATACATCTCTATGTAACTTTGGAATTACTTTTCATCTATATGACAAAGTCTGTCATGTCAGATTTCAGTAATAATTAGATTATCGCATTTATGCCTTATAATTTCTATACTCATTATAGAATCCTTAGTATTTAGAATATAAATGTTATTTTGTAACTTACCTCAACTATTAAGATCTTAATCAAGATATGCAGGAGCAACAATTGTCCTTAACATTAAAATGGTTCATGTCTGAACATGAAATTCATTTTAATGTTCCAGCTATGGTGGGTACAAAGCAACATTTCTCTAATTCCATTACTAAGTCAAAAGGCAACAGTAAGAAGTATGCTCTTACAGGAAATGCAGCAACATTTGCTCATCTTCAACATGTAGGTTAACTTCTTCCTTTCGCAGTGGTCTACTTCTATTTAGTTTCTTCTTATTTGTATAAATGTGGGATCCACATCTGGTATCTAATACCTGAGAAACTAATGAAATAGACATAAGCCTTGCAATATTCCTTCCAATGACCTTACATTCTATAATGAAACCAAAGGTCATTAGATTTGGTATTATCCTTCAGTTTGACGGTCTTAACCATATTGGACGCTTTCACAAAGCCCTTTAGACTTCCTCTTAATATCTTTAGAGAAATCAATGATTTGCTCATTACTAACTTTGATGTTGGGCTTAACAGTTTTAAACATGTTAAGCAACTCAATAATTGTGCATTTGAGCTTATTCATGTTAAATTCATAATTAGTTTTGAATAGCTTTCTCTGATAGAGATTGCAGAACCAAATCATTACTTAGTTCATGGTTTATGATTGAACGATTGAGACATTTCTCAACGTCAATCATTTTCAGTGTCTAAGCATCGATTGAAGATTACTCTATCATATTGCAGTGATATAGTTGTTTGGAAGTCTCATATCCTTCCACACATGATTATTATCATACAACTCTTTGCAATGAAAAATTATATGTTAACATCTATACTTTCAAGTTGCTTTTGCAACTCAGGTGACATAATTACAGGTATCACATACGTTGCAGTACTATTGTCATCACTGCGTTTACTACAGAGCCACCTCTTTTTTAATCGAGTCATCAACAGGTGTAGCTGGAAAGGGCTACTCAAAGACGTGACCAATTTTCTCATGCATAAAAACAATTCTCAAATTGCGGTGTCAATTAAGAAAATATAGTTTGGTTGTTGGCATCTAGTATGCCATTCAAATACTCATAGTTACTCACAATTCAATAAATATAAATGATGAAAAGAAAAAGAATAATATATAAAATGCATCAATTAATTTAATATGGACTTTTATTAAATTAATCATGCTCCCACTATTTAATTAAAATTTATGACCCTCTTACATAAATTTATGGAGTCCAGACTTAACTCTCAGTAGGCTGGGATCCCATCTATTATATTAAGACCTTGAGTGTATTCAACAAACCTTAATATAATATTTAGGCAAATACTATTATCAATTGTATCTTCATATGACTCCCAGATCATTAAGTTGACAATTCTTTGTTTTCACACATCTTATGTGTTAGCTTAACATGCCTCTAGAATTTATCTCCTTGAGTGTACTCAACAAAAAATAAATTTTAGTTAAGTCAAACCCATCATTCAGAAATATCTAATATTTCATAGTGTCAAACATATCCCTAATAGACCAGCGTTGAGTGTACTCAACAAGTTGAGACGATTTATGACTCTGATTTTTCACTATAATGATGGAAGGCAATTATAAATGTGACTTAATATTTTGTGGAGGGATTTTCCATTTAAAAGTTTCATCGTAACAATAATATATATTTTATTATACATCTACCATGCAAATAAATAAGTATATAATATAATATAATAGCGTAGACAATTATGGACTTTACTACCTAATCTTTCCGAGCCATAAGGAAGACTAGTTGGTCAATTCCTAAGGGGTATTACACAGATCAGTATCAATGTGCCATCACCATGGTCTCCTCCTCTTCTTGTTTCTTCAGTTAGTCAACATGTATCCTATATTAGTTGGCACGCAGGTTTAAATGAAATTGGACTCGCAGGCTCATAGCAATAATAATAATAACAGACTCGCTGGTCCAAAATGATCAAGAGCTCGCAAGCCCAAAATAATAATAATAATAACGGGCTCGCAGGCCCATAAAACGACAAGAATAAAAATTAACCATTCAACACATCGATATGGTCGAGTCTATAATCGTCCACTAAATACATTCATCACATAAATGTATACCTATATAATATCTAATATTATATGCAAATACGTTTCAAATTTCTAGCAATTAAGTTGTCTAAACTCTGTTAGACAAAAGGATCGGAACAATTAAATAATTAATTAATCACATTAACCAATTATTTAATTAGCGGGCATATTTAATTAAAATCTAATTTCAATTAAATATTAATTAGAGTCCATCTAATTCAACAATTATACGACGGGATTATCCAATTAAAATGAAATTTTAATTAAAAATCAAATTAGAGTCAAACTCTAATTTCATAATTTAAGGTAGTGGAATTTAATTAAAATCAAATTTTAATTAAATAACAAAATTAGAGTCTAACTCTAATTCCAATAATTAAGGGCGAATTAATTTAATTAAAATTAAAATTTTAATTAAATACCAAATTAGAGTCCAACTCTAATTTCAAAAAGAAATTTAGGGCGAGTTAATTTAATTAAAATCAAAATTTTAATTAAATACCAAATTAGAGTCCAACTCTAATTCCAAGAATATACTCGGGTGAATAACCAATTAAAATCAAAATTTAATTAAGTATTAAATTAAAGTCAAACATTAATTTAAATTGAATTAATATTTTAATATAGGATAACACTCCTAAATAAAATAAAAATTCAATTGGGGTCAAAATCTAAAATTTAAGTTAAAATCATATCTTAAAAATATTGAAAATCGTCAATTTTAAATAATTTTTTTTTTTTTTACTTTGGGTCAAAATTAAATTTATGGGTCAAACCCATTAAAATACATTTTGAAAAAGAAAAAAACATTTAAAATTCAAATTCTAAATCCAATTTGAAATTTGCAATTTGACCCAAGTTTCAAATTACTGGCAAGGCCCCCAAAACTCTGAAATTTCACAGAAGCCCCTATATTTAAATTTGCAAAACGACCCCTTATGATAATTGCAGAGAGGAGCCCCCAACATTTCGTTAATTACGGAACAGGTCCTTTTTCAAAAATTGCAAACTGACCCCCATATTCCATAATTGTAACCAGGGGCATGCAATTTCCCAAATTGCAGTTGAGGCCCCCGTCTCCACCCGATTTCTGAAAACCCTAGAAAATTCAAAAAATTTTTTTCTTTCTTCTAATAGTGCCGCCCAAAAAAAAAACAGTCAGCGTGCGACACAGCAATGTCGCACGCTGTTGGATCCAACGCCCGGCGCTGCTGCCAAGTGCCGCGGCTGACAGTCTCCCCTTTATTGGTCAATCACAACTTTCATACGATTCTTGAAGTACCCGAACGATGTCGTATTAGCGGTCCTTCGCAGAGCAACATCCAACACCGCCAAAGTATGATTGTTCTCATATAAGGTACATGACGACCTCAAGTCAAAGGACCAATTCCACTATCGAACGTTAGAAATTAATCACTGACACTCAGATAGTTATCCATGTGGAATCTCTCGGCGGGTCTCCAATGTTTTGTTCTATAACAAAACATCCACGTGTCATTTAAGTGTCACCACACTTTAATTTGTGAGATCGGCTACTTACTTTACAAGTCAGAAATACCACACGTGATGGTCTATCCGTAATAACGATATCTGTATCTCATTATTACTTACGACCATGGACGATTTAAGATTCAACCAGATGTAATTTGTATCTCACAATCACAACTCCTTGTAATTAACAAATTACGAAAATTTGAATCTACGAACTCTATTATTTATTTAATTATCTATTAATTAAATAATAGATTTGCCATTAAATTGCATTAATTATATATCAAAAGTATTTATATCCAAAGTTGATTGGACTTATGGCATAATACTTATAATAATGATACGTAATAAAGTGTACACCATAGTGTATATATAGCAAGGTTATCTTCTTTAATATGCTCTAAAAATAGAACCATGCTATTTGTACAACATGATTGACCCCTCTAATAGGGAGCTGCCACTTAATCATGTTGTACACGATTTTTTATAAATAGAATAATCCCTAAAAATATGAACTACTATTGATTAATGGACACGTCAAGAACAAATTAAGAATCCAAATGTTTTTGGAACAAAAGGCAAAAACACAATACAACAATTGTTCTTTCTCTCTAGGCAAGGTGCTCGCAGCACTTGAAAAATCTTATCGGGTCGTCTCCCTAGCCTCTATTTATAGGTTAGGTCTTGTTCTCTGTTCCAATAAACTTCTACTTTTATTTTTTGATTTTTATACATGTAGTGCCTGCTATTAAAGGGACTCAATTGAAGTTATATAATTTAAACTACAATAATTATACACGCGCCAATTCGAGATTGCTCGGCATAAATTTTTTTTTTTTTTTTTTAACGAGAATCTGAGCTCTTAAATTATATGAATATCTCAAAAGCAATATAAATTAATTTCTTGCAATTTATATCCTCTTGACTTGTTAACCATATGTATTACCACGTCAGATGTTGAATAATTAGATTGGGCTTAATAACCATTTTTTCCTTCTAATTACTATCGTACCTGCAACACGCATTTTCTCAAAAAAAAACAAAAATTCGTGACACGATCACAGAACAAATGGTTCAAGATCTCCAAGTAAATTGTTCAGATTTAAATTGTTTTCTGAAAAAATCCCTAAGTACACATTGTTGTCATGGTCGTAACTAAATTATCTCACTCAATTGGCATATCAAAAAAATATCAAGTTCACGAATAGAACGATCCTCTAACAATTTAGGTAATCCATAAGATAGTCATGTGCGATTAATTCGTTAACTTATATAGTCCATTATAGATTAATCATCATTTTACTTGACTGGTTCAAAACACTTTCACGCGTATCAGTATCATTACTGTCGAATTGAAAACTGTCATAAACAAGACAAATAACGTACCTTAATTGGTAGAGTAATTGATCCTTCAAAAAAATATATTGCCAACCTCTATTAACCAGTCTAGGATAAATCATTTCGATCGAAATTTAAGTTACATCTTCTTTACTTCTTTATGTAAGTTCACAAATCATATTATAACAATATTGTTAGGATTTTATGTATTGTCAATTCTTTAGACAAAAAGGAATTAAATTAAAGAGTTGTAAAAGTCAAGGAGTTTGTGGAAATATTGTATGGTTGAAGTTGGTAACCTAGGGTTTGAGTTTGGAACAAGAGGAAAGAGCCGCCGAATTTACGCTAGCTTATCGCCCAACTCATGTTCGAGCGGCAAAAAACAAAATTTTGTCGTCTACCTATCACTGAGCTATCGTTCGAGCGACGGGCTCGCTTGTTGCTGAGCTCTAGCTCAAGCGACAATGTTATATGAAAAACCCTACTTTGCATTTTTCAAGAATTTTATACAACTCATACTACCTAATTGACTTCCACTATGAATACGCAAGGCATTACACGAAATTCGGTTGACGATCCAAGATCACATCCATATATTGATTTCTATACTTTGATTCTTGAGATTATACAACCACTCGTTGGGAAAAATATCAAAGTTCAAAAATTCAAAACACCCACTTCCGTAACACATCAAGGAATATACTTTTTCAATAGCTTTTAGATGTTGCTGAAAATTTGAGGGGAGTTGGACTAGAAGCACATGAAGCGTACAAGAACAAGAAGTTCTTGGGAATATACAGGAGATAGACAATTTCAAAAGATCGGGAACAGGTGTGAGTGAAGCACGCTCCGGCGAGTTTTGGATATTGTAGAAATTAGATCAGCGAGTTTACTAGAATTTGTTAGGTTGAATCAAACTATAAGTTCACATTGTTTCTATTAGAGGTTATTGGCTTGGTCCTGGAATTTTTACCCAATTGAATTTTCTCCGTCAACAATATTGTTGTTCTTTATTGCTTTCATATTTATTGTTTGTGACATTTAAACCATATGATAAAGTGAATTGTTTGATAAACCATTTAGAAACAATTAAAAAGTGACTTGTTGCTTTTAATTGTATAATTCCACCCATAAGGTCAAACTTAATCGGTAATAAGAGCTTTTCAAATATGATCAATGACCTTAATCGCTTACTCAAGTATGCAAATAATAATTAATCATTCTTTATTTAAAGATAAAATAAAATATCATAAATTACAATTATTTCTTAACATTGGGAACCTATCCCATCAATGGATACAAAGATTAAAGGCAAACACCAAAATGAGAAGATTAATCATTGCGTGACTTGAAAACTCAACAGGATTAGGGTAGAAGACATTGCACCCAATAAAAGCTTTCATAGGGTAGAAGAATGGGAAAGATTCTCAACGGACCAAGACTGACCATTAAGAGTGAAAGAATGGATCACACGAATATGTTGGACCATGGCTCTATCTTCACCCACCCTTCTGATTGATGCTATAAAATCCTGGTTCATATCATATAGTGTCAGCTCTTCAACTTTGGATAGTTTATTGATGCCCAGTGGAGGCATTTCCAGTTTTGGACACCTGCTGAGAGAAATTTGTTGAAGTCCAGGCATCACTCCTTCGACGAATTTAATTGTATGTAGCTCGGAAAATTGGTCGATAACCAACTTCTTTATTTGGTTGAAGCTTGAAGTTTTAAACGTCAACTCTTCTGAGTCTTCTCCCGCAAAACAATCTACCAGATGAAGCTCCACGAGATTCGGAAGATTCTTAAGAGAATTCAGTGGACTATCCTGCAACCTGGAATACTTCAGACGAAGACAAAACAGATCTTTGAGTGAAGAGATCCACTCTGGGAATTTTTCCAGACGCCCTTTCAAGTATAGCCGCTGAAGAGAGAGAGGTGGTTCCGCATCCAAATCACCCAGTTCAAGATAATCTTCCTTGGTCGAAGCACATAAATCCAAAGTTGTAAGATGTCTCATCTGTTTGATAGATTCACACAAGTCTCTACCAAATTCTTTCTTGAGCCCAGTAAGTCCCAGCTTCTTCAGTTGGCTTAAATGTTTCAACTCCTTTATGATTTTACCATTTTGTCCAGCATCAATTCTTGACAATGTTTGCAGATCAGTCTTTTGAACCCCTTCAAATACCTTCACTCCTTGCACAGAGTCAAAATCTGCAAAAATTTTCACGGTTTTCTCAAATGACAATTTCTGCAGATTCGTCAAGTTTTCAATCCCCTTCACTCCTTGCACAGAGTCAGAATCTGCAAAATTGTTCGCAGTCTTTCGCCCAGCAAGGAGATGACGGAGTTTCTTCAGTCGCCAGATTTTTTTTGGAAGCTCGGTCACGTTAGTCTGCTTGAGGTCCAATGTTTCAAGGCAACCAAGCTTCTTTATGGACCTGTCATTAATTGCCTTTACTTTAGTATCCCTTAGACTAAGATACCTTACGAGAGTGAGTTTATAATTTCGTTTTGGAAATTCTGTCAAAGATGAGCCTTCCAAGTCTACGACCTTGAGCAATTTGAAATCTTGAAATCTGTTTCCAGTAATGGAGACAGAATCATTATCGGAGCCGAAGATGAACAGGGAACGAACATCACTGAAATCTCTATCTCGTGACCAACACCTGCAAGCTCTTGAATTTCCCCTGATGACCAAGTTCTTGAATCTCCCTGCAGGCTCTTTAGTGTTCCCCGATGAACAAGTGCACGCACTTTGAACAGATAGGTGGCGTCGTAGTTTCGGTCTTCGACTACTTTGTTTTGAGATAATTGATATAAAATTCTCTTCCTCGCACTTACTAAAAATAAATTTAAGCACAAGGTTGTGAACTCGACAGTGCCTGGGTGGATGTCCATCAGAATAGCGTCTAGAAACCTCAACCAAATTCCACAATATTAGTTCGTTGAGAAACTCCTCTGCTACGTTCTCAGCAGTTTTGCCATCTCTTTCATTCGCAAATTTTTCTGCTACCCACAAGCGCACGAGCCTTCCACAATCAATATCGTAACCTTGGGGGAAAATGCTCAAGTACAAGAAACAACTCTTAAGATCGCTTGGAAGATCCTTGTAGACAGATGACAATTTATTGTTGACATCTGGATCATCAAAATTAAGAGGATTAACAAGAACTCGAGTCCGTGTACCAGAACCCGGAACGTTGATGTCTTTAATAATTTGATGTTGCTCGATAAAATCACCTATCTTCCTCTTGATGGCTGTTATCTTGTGAAAGGTATCATTAAGTGGAACATAATGCTTGATATCATGGAAAAATTCCGAGGCTTTCTGAGCGAGTTCAGTCCCGTGAGATACGTGTTGAGAATGAAGCTCAAACTCCTCGATAACATCCTCTATTTCTTTAGCAATAGTTCGAACTTTTTCCACATGACGATCGAGCCATTTGCTGTGAACAGCACGATCTTCATCATGGTACATGATGAAGGCCTGAAGCGTCTCCAGCCAACTTTTGATCCTCTCAACTTCCTCTATAACATCGTTCTTGAGGTGCAGACGTTGTTTGAGAAGTGAAATCACCATCTCAACCGAGATCAATGCTCCAGTAACAGAAAGTTCTGCCATGTTCTTCTTCTTTAATGGTCGATTTGATGATGTTTTGGGCTTAGGTCTAAGTATATGTAGACAATAAAAAATGCAAGACAGAGAGAACTGATTGTTCCAATGGATTTCAGCTCCATTTATACAACTCTTGGCGTTGCCTCACTAGTTATACCGCGTTAAAAGTCTGTCATGATCAAGGAATTCAACTTGAAGTACTACATGTTTTCGCTGAAATTAAGATAGTTAGAAATTTCATATGAGTTGAATTCACTTTCGCTTAAAGATAATTTATTAAATAGGAATTCAAGAATATTCTACTTTCTAGAGATCCTTCACAAACTATGACATAACTTCTAAATCCCATGTTCTTACACAAGGTTGAGAAATTTTAATTCTTTTGTCATGGTAAGTTTGCAGTTCAACTGTCATAATTTTTTTTCTTTTCTTTTATTTTTTACTTATTTAATTTACAGTAGTAATAAATAATACCAAATTTCATGCTGGTATGGTGACATGACGTATGCATTGTATATAAGAGTAATGAAGCCAGACAAAGTCGTCCTTTACCATGAAGCAGATAACGAATTGTCCTTTTATCTTTGGTAGTTTCCTAGAAAGTTAAAAATGACATCATCCGTGGCGCATCATGATGACAGTGTAAGTTGTCACACACCACTTGAGAAAAGATTCCGAATGAGATGGTTATGTTAAAATAAAAAGACCAAGAAACGATCATAACACGCCTTGAGAACTTGGAATTTTCTGTTCCAATTTTGTCCGTGACTTTGAAGAGTGAATTACCCATCAATCCATTTTCGCTAATCCTAAATGAATTTTTTCTCGTGTATAGAAGCCAGGTTCACATGATCCAACCAAATGACTCACAAAGCGTGGATTCCACCAAAAATTAACCAACCCTAACGCCACCCCCATCATGAGGTGTCAATAGGGGTTCTCCTACATGTACACCAAGTGCTTCTCATCCTAAATTGAATATGGCCATGTTCACATTTTGGAGGAAAATTTAGAATGTAGACGAACTTTATTGATGGAATAGAAAGGAGAGAAATCCGAGTTGACATTATTTGTCTACAACAACAATTAATCGAATTGTTCATTAGGCCCATCAATGTGAACCAAAAAACCGATCTTGTGGAGAAAAAAATTCTGATAAAAAAGGGTCTCAAGTGTTAAAATTTTGCATCTTCACATCGTTCGTTTGGCATAACATTTGAAAAGTCAAAATAATTTTTTCAAATTCAAAAATTACTTTGGGACCTGTTTGACTAATTTTATAAAAGTATTTCTTCCAATTAAAATTTTTTTTTCAAAAAAATTGGTTCAATATATAAAAACACTTTCGAAATAGAGAGGACTTTTAAAAATTAGTTATCAAACAAAAATTGATGTAACTTTTTCAAGAAACTATTCTACATAAAGTAAAAGTAAAAGTAAAAATTATGTCAAACAAGTTCTAAGAACTTACATGACTCAACCAGAAGCAACACTCTATTGACGTAGAAAAAAATAATAATTATAATAATAATAATTGAAAGTAAACAAAAAAAAGATTAATACTAGTACATAATATTGTGTACATTAAGATATCCATACACTCACATGAAGTGGGGCCTACTCGAATAAAATATTCGAATGGGCCCTTCCCCATGTGATTATGGGAAATCTTGATGTACAAAAAATTAAGTACACCAAGCAAAGAACGTTTAAAAAAAAAAGGCGTTTAATTACTACTCTTTAGTTGTGGCATCTTTCCATTGGTTGATTTGTTGGTACCCAGATTGTGTTTTCTCTTTTTGGTTGTGAGACATTGTCGACACACTAAAAGTGCGGTCCAAATCAAATAGTCCAAAGAGTGAAGTCCAATTGGGGAGTCCAGGATAAAGGTCTAAACAGATTATTGATGAATGCAGTAGAAGCCCACGAACACAGTAATATCATCGCCCAATCTTACAAGACGCTCAGAATCTGAGCGAATGGAGTGCCTTACGGTCGCCCAGAGCGATGACCCCGTTCTCGCCTAAACTTTCGAATCGCCAAGGATATTGGCAAACATAAAATATTATGGTTATCCAGAATAGCAGTTATTGAAGTAGTTATTGAGTAATCTTATCACATTTCACAATTCAAGGAGCCCAGTTGAAGGCGGTTGAACGACAAAGAGTAATGGTAGCAGTTAGAGACGACAGTTCCATGACAAGTTAGCCACCATAAGGAAAGTGGGTAGTTATAAAGCAATCAAGCAGTTTCCAAGCGATCTGTCACGAGGAAATCATCAAGGGAATATAAAAAGGAAGAGAAGACATAGAGAAAAAGTCCGGAATCAAATACTCTCAAACAGAGAATATCTAATTTTAATTTCTTAGGTTAAATTTAAACACTTTTTTTAGTACTCGTGTGCTTGCGCCCCTTGGAGGCATTCTGTTTATTTCCAATTGTAAATCATCGTCAGTAAAACACCCATTTTTGGGACTTTATCTCAAGAGGTCTGTTCCTTACACAATCGTCCGATCCCTTTTTTAATTGTTAACGACTACCCGCGCAAAACAATTTGACACGCCCGGTGGGACCTTGGTGTTTGGTGTTGAGGAAACGAAAAGTTAAACAATATGCCTCACAAATCTGATAAGGAAGCAGCAAGTCAGGGAGGAGTCTAGTCTGTAATCGAGCAATATGAGGAGTAGCAAAGCTCTCCACAAACAGAGGGACGGAGTCAGAGCAGTCATAGTCGTTACGAACCAATGACGGAGTTGAGTCCTCGAACCATGCATGCATTGCTTGGAGAACTCACACAGGATGTCGTTGAACAGGTAAATCTACGAAATGTTCATAATATGGAAAGATTTACCCAGAATGGGAATGCACATTATGATAACATGGCCAAACAACTAAATACATTAAATGAAATAATGAACAAGTTAGTAGGCCAAATTTGTCAGCCAGTTGTGCCTATTGCAAATCACTTTCAAGTTAGGACAATTGGAGGACATAATTCCCCAATCCTAAGTCCAAATCAAGGGATAGAACCACTTTTGGTTCGTCTACTTCAAACTAGGGGGATGGTGTAATGCCAAATCAGAATAGTGATAATAGTGCATCTAATTTGGGCGGTAACCTAAATGTAAGAGGCAATGTTCTAAATAATGGACAGAATACCCTATGTGTTAATGAGGAATAAATATTCAGGCTAATGGTAACAATAACCCAAATCATAGCAACTTTGTTGCCAACCAAGGACCAAACATCAGGCCTCAGGCAAATCAACTGATCAACCAACCTGTAGAAATTCCATATGACCCCAATGTCATGTTAAGAAATCAAATTATGGAAATAATATAGAATCAAATGGCTTTTGAGGTACGTCCTGTCATTAGGTCGACTTACACAAAACCATATCCTGATTGGGTAGACCAAGCATATCCATGGCCTAGAGGGTATAAAGTGCCAGAATTCTCATTATTTACCGGTTTAGGAGAGATGTCTACTCTAGAACACATCGGACGATTCATACTGCAAAGTGGTGAAGTGACCGACTACCATAAAATGAGGTTGTTCCCTAGTTCATTAACAGTAGTAGCTTTCTCCTAGTTCGTAAATTTGCCAGCGAACTCTGTTCTAACATGGCAACAATTGGAGCAATTGTTTCATGCTCAATTTTATAAAATTGAGTCTGAAGTTACTTTGACCGATTTGACGAATCTACGTCAAATGCCAAACGAATGGGCAGAAGGTTTCCTTCAAAGATTCAAGACAGCAAGAGGTAAATATTTTGTACCTTTGCCCGAACAGGAGTTTGTCAAAATCGCTCAAAGTTGTCAAAACTTTGATTTGAAAAAGAAATTCCAAGACAGCGAATTTCCTGATCTTTTTCAATTGAGTGCAAACGTGATTAGGTATGAACGATTAATAAGAGAAGAAGAGCAAATGAAAAATTCTAGCAAGGGTACTTATTATAGAGACCTAAATTTTGATGTTCATACCATTAATGTCGAGTATTACGATCAAACCAAAATGTGTTTGGCCGAATTAATCAAAGGAGAAGCGTATACTTGTCCTATAATGGCTAAGCCTAAATCGTCAGGTAAGGATGAGCCTATAAAAGATGAAAACAAAAAGGGTAGAACGTACTCGTTCAATGTAATCAAAGCTGACCTTATATTTAATAAATTATATAAGGATAAGCAGATAAAGTTGAGCGATAAACATAAGTTGCCAAGCCCTGAACAAATCAAGAGTAAAAAATATTGTAAGCGGCATAATGCATGGTCACATTTGACTAACAACTGTTTGATTTTTCACCATGTGTTACAGGACGCCATTGAATCATGACGAATTACGTTCGAGGATATGAAGAAGATGGCAGTGGATGAAAACCCTTTTCCATAGCCACTTGGGGTGAACATGATGACGACTGGCTTCAAAAACAAGTTGTCAAAATTCAAGTTGATTATAGACGACGGAGAGGAGGACCCTGGGCCACACCCCAGTGTCTTTGAACGTATCAAAGGGAAGGAGCCTAAAGAGGATGAAGACGTCATGTGTGCAATATGTAAAGGAGAAGTGAGTACAAATACAAAGAAACCAAGGATATGGCAGCATCACCATCGCCCTAGTTTTTTACCAAACGCTCAGCTTGTTAGAGGGCGAGATACATCATTCTATAGGGACCGCCTTTTGAGAGACAGTTCAGGTCAATAAATAATGGAAGAACATTCAGGCCGCAACCTCGCCAACCAAATGTATGGCATTCGTTCGAGTATAATGCAGGAAGGGTGATACCCTTCAACGAGATGACTAGAACCCAATAAAGGCATTTTCAACAGAATTATGGACGAATGATGAGGCAACAACAGAGAGTGCCACGTCCTAAGGCGCCTAAACTACTCGAGGTAGCCAATTAAAATGTTCTCGAAGACAGTGAAGAGACTGGTACAGGTGAATCGATGGAAGAATTGCCAGAGAGTTCTTCTGGGAGATCGAAGTTTGAGCGAGATAGAAGGGACGAAGAAGATCCAGATCAGCCCCTTAGTATTCAGTTCGGTACGTTACCTCCTGTCATGGCTAATAACTATTTACTAGCCAATGAGTTCAAGAACAAAGAGAAAGAAGAAGAAGAAATAGAGGATAACGAAGAAGAAGCATGTGTGCTGGAATGTGAAGAAGGCCAAACTTCTAGAGGGGCCTACAATGATGAAGAGGATGATGGTATGACGGACATCGAAGAGGAAATTAATCCGGAAGCAGAAAGAAGAAAGAGAGGAGCATCGCGCAATACCCTGTTGAAGCAACTACATAGAGAAGGTGTTCGTGAAGTGGATTTGTTGGGAGAACCATCTGGACGTTCTTTCAATTATTATGTGTTGTATGGGACACCCAAGAGAAAAAGGAGAGTACTTCGCTCTGAAAAGTATGGATCATTTCCAAGAATATTGTTTTCTCCCACAGGTTGGGTAACCGAAGAAGAAGTATTAGAAAACAATAAAAAGAAAATTCAGGAAGCGGAAGCTCAGTGTGACATACTGCAAGCTGACTTATCACAAAAGGATAATTCAACAGAGAACAAGCAGGAAGTATAAACAGATGCTGTTGGAAAGGTTATTTTTAAGAGACCAGCCATGAAGTTAACTAAACACTTGAGGCCATTGTACGTTAAGGCTTTAGTTAACGGTATACCTGTGGCGAAAGTACTTATCAATAATGGAGCAGCTATAAACACCATTACATCTACGATGATGAAGAAATTTGTAAAGACAGAAAGTGATATGATTCTAACAAAAGTCATCCTTACAAGTTTCAACGGAGGAGCAACTTCAGCTAAAGGGATTATGCCATTGGATATAACTGTAGGGACAACTACTAGGGCCACAGTCTTCTTCGTAATAAATGGTCATACTAGTTACAATGTGTTATTAGGAAGGGATTACATGGAAGTCGCTGCATACCTTCATCACTCCATCAATGCCTGATTTTCTGGAATGACAAGGGTGAAGCAGAAGTGGTGCAGGCAGATCATAGACTTTTGTCGCAGAAGCAAATTCAGTGGAAAGGTTCATGTACAAATGAAATTACGGACCTGTCAGAGTAATCCAAGATGGAGAAGAAACTCAAATTGTTTCACAGAGCGAAGAGCCATTTTCAGTAGATGCACTCACTGAAATGTTCAGTCAAATGAGGCCAAACGTAGTGGCCCTAGAAGAGCCAGTAATTGGCAAAAAAGTAATCAAGGAGTTTTAAATGAGTTGTAAGGAACAAAGACAAATGGCCGATGTTCAGACATTTAAAGCCAAATTAATGACTTTCAATAAAGAATGTAAAGACAAGATGAAAGAAGAAGCAGCCTTGAAAGCATTGGGAGACAAATTGGCAGTGTTCGAGTTGGAACAAAGTATTGGCCGAGAAGTCAACAAGGTGGATTGTTTAGAAGAAGAAGTGCCTATAAGGGAAATGGACGATGAAGTAATGAGGATCACCAAGCCTAGATACGCTCAAGCACAAGACCCTCTGATTAAAGTGAATATTGGCAATGAAGGGGAAGATCGCCCAACATTCGTCAGCCAGATGCTGGATCAAGAGGTTAGTGATAAATTAATCGCTTTATTAAAGGAAGATAAGGATTGTTTTACTTGGGAATGTGAACATATGCCTGGTTTAGATAGAGATTTGGTGGAACATAGATTGCCAACCAAGCTAAATTTTAAACCTCATAAGCAACCTCCTAGGCGCTTTGCTCCTAATGTACTTCCTGAGATTAAGAAAGAAATATAGCGATTATTAAAAGCAAGTTTTATTAGAACAGCCAGATATGTCGAGTGGTTGTCCAATATCGTGCCAGTACTAAAAAAGAAAGATAAATTAAGGGTGTGCATAAACTTTAAGAACCTAAACATAGCAACACCCAAAGATGAATATCCAATGCCTACAGTAGATTCTTTAGCAGACTCGACTACCGGACACGTAATATATTCCTTCATGGATAGGTATTCAGAATACAATCAAATTTATATAACTGAGGAAGATATACACAAAACTGCCTTTAGAAACCCTGGATCTCTAGGATGTTTTGAATGGGTAGTTATGCCTTTCGGTCTGAAAAATGCAGGAATGACTTATCAAAGCGTAATGAACTTGATTTTTCATGATATGATAGACAAGTTTTTTGAGTTGTATATAGATGATATAGTGGTCAAATCCATTAAAGAAGAGGACCATTTTGAATAATTGAGATGTTCATTTGAGCGAATGAAGCAATATAAACTAAAATTGAATCCCTGAAAATATGCATTTGGTGTTAATACAGGAAACTTCCTTGGTTTCTTAGTACACAAAAGGGGGATTGAACTTGATAAAAATAAAGCGAAGGCCATTTTAGAGGCCAAACCACCTAGCAATACAAAAGAATTGCAAAGGTTTCTAGGCCAAGTAAACTTTTTAATACGCTTTATTTCTAATTGTGCAGGGTGAACTAAAACTTTTTCGCCGCTTTTAAAGTTGAAAAATCAGGACGAATTCGTCTGGAAAGAAAAGTATCAAAAGGCTTTTGAAAGCCTAAAGACATATTTATCAAGTCCACTAGTGTTGGTGTCACCAATCCAAGGACGGCCAATGAAAGTGTATATATCGGCTGAACAAAAATCAATAACTGGAATGGTAGCGCAAGAAGACCAATTTGGTGAAGAAAGGGCGATTTACTACTTAGTAGACAGTTAACAAAATGTGAATGTAATTACTCTGCCATTAAAAAATTATGTCTTGCATTGTATTTCACATGTACGAAATTAAGGGCTTATTTACGGCCCGTAACCATTTATTTGATTTTTAGAGTAAATTTGGTTAAGTATATGTTCTCTCACCCTATTTTACACCAAAGGATAGGCCTTTGGATTTTAGCGTTATCAGAATTCGAAATACAATACATACCCCAAAAGACAATCAAAAATCAGGCTTTGGCTAACTTTCTGGCCGATCATCCATGCCTTGACATGCCTGAAGAAATTGAATTAGAAATCGATTCATTCGAATTAAAACCTTGGGTTTTATATTTCGATGGGTCAAAAACTTCTAAGGGTGCAGGAGTAGGAGTAGCATTGATAAATTATTTAGGGATTTGTTACAAGTTTGCATTCACTTTGGATAGGATGTGCACCAACAATCAAGCCGAATATGAAGCCTTAATCGTGGGTTTAGAATTAATGACAGATGGAGATAAAGAATGTGATTGTTAGAGGCGATTCTCACTTGGTAATTCACCAATTGATCGGTGATTTTAAATGCCAAAGTGATTCCATTATAAATCAATATGAAATCGCCCAAGAATTATTGGAAGAATTCGACCAAGTAGATCTTCAATGTATTAATAGGATATATAATGACATAGCAAATGAGTTGGCCCAGATGGCCTTAGGGTATTCAAAGGCTTTAAATTGAAAATCTACTTGTGAATATGGAGTAATATTACCCGTAGTCCAAAGAAGGGCAAGAAGGATTGAAATTCATTGCATACAAAATGGAGATGCAATATATTGGAGGGTAGAAATTAAAAGGTTCCTTAAAGAACCTAATAAAGGAGGTAGTAGAAAAATGAAGTTGCATTTGCTAAACTATACATTGATAGATGAAGAGTTGTTTAAGAAATGCTCTAATGGTATATTACTAAAATGTGTAAGTTTGCAAAAAGCTAGAACAATCATGGCTGAAGTGCATGAAGGGATATGTGGAGCTCGTCAAGCTGGCCAAAAGATGAGATGGTTAATTATTAGGAATGGATATTTTTGGCCCAAGATGAGAGAATTATGTGTTCAATATGCGAAGAGTTGTCTAGCGTGCCAAAAGCATGGTCCAATACAAAGGGCGCAGGCAAGAGAGATGACATCCATTATCAAACCCTGACCGTTCAAAGATTGGGCGATAGACCTGATAGAGAAGATTTATCCCCCATCGTCCAAGCAACATACCTTTATTATAGTTACAACTGATTTTTTCACTAAATGGGTAGAAGCGATACCTTTAAAGGAGATCGCCCAAAAGAGTGTCATAGAATTTATCCGTGATCATATTATTTATAGATTTGGGATTCCAAAAACTTTGATGGTAGATCACGGAACTTCTTTGAATGGAGATCAAGTGAAGAAATTCTTGAGCGAGTTTGGAGTTAAGTTAGTGAACTCCACACCATATTACGCTCAATCCAACGGATAGACAGAATCTTCTAATAAGATTCTAAAAAATATCGTAAGAAAAATGATAGATGAAAATGCCAGAAATTAGCACGAATGTCTAAACAAGGCCTTATAGGCTTATAGGACGTCGCCTCGGTCAAGTACCAAAGTTACTCCTTTCCAACTTACTTATGGACAGGAGGCCGTTTTACCTATGGAAATCAATGTGCAATCAATCAGAGTGTGTTTGCAACATAAGTTAAGTGATGGTGAGTACACTGAATCACTTGTTCAAAACTTATTGGGGTAGGACGAATTAAAGTTGGACATCCTAGATAGAATGCAAGTTCAAAAACAAAGGATGGCTAAGTTTTATAATAAAAAAGTTATAGCCAAGTCATTTAACCTGAGCGAATTGATTTGAAAAACAATACTCACTTTGGATAGCAGGGATCCAAAGTATGGCAAGTGGTCACCCAATTGGGAAGGGCCATATAAAATAAATAGTGTGTTGCCTAATGGAGTCTATCATTTAGAAGATTTAGATTGCACCAAGCACATGAGGTTCATTAATGGCAATATTTTAAAAAGTATGTTCCTTCCTTATGGGAAAGTGAACAAATAAAAGCGTAATCAATATAATTGCGTTGAACGATCATAGATAAATAAGGCAAGAACGAAATACGTTCAAATAAATTCCTTTGTTATCAAATATTTATTACAAATTGTTAGATACAAAATACTAAATGCTCTATGAGCTACAATTGAGAGCAAACTAATTTCTCGGTCGATCGCCAAGTAAGATGGTGAACCGGCCTTGATCGCTGTCCTGATCGTACTGCTACAAGGGCAGGCAGAGAGGTCGAGAAGCCCTCTCAACAAGCAAAAAAGGAAGAAAAGTACCCTCAAATCGCCTACCTAATCGCATTGCTACAATAATGGGCAAGGAAACTGAGAAGCACTCTCAGCAAGTGAAGTGGCTCAAAAGGCATCCTGAAAAATCACCCTCCATCATTGAACTCCTTATAAAGAACATGGATACGATGGGAAGACCTTCGCCGGCCAAAGAATATTTCCTATATCTCTCATACCAAAGGTGACATCAAGTCAGATAGCAAAATGGGCGGATCAAATGATACATTTCTATGGAAGATGAAAAATTTTGGATCAATTGTTGAAATGTCAAACGATGACAACAAATTAGTTTTTGAAGAAAAGAATGGAAATGAAAATGATAAGTGCGAAATACACACACATTTATAGAGGCGTGAAGGTGAAAAGACAGAATATGAACGGTCACATTCGTGCCTAATAACTGAAATCAAATGGCCCAAAGTCTTGGGAAAAGAAGTGAGAATACCAAGAAAGAATGTACATGATTCTTAGTATAAAGCAATTAAATGCTTGGGGGTTGACTATTAAGGACAACGTCAATTAATACGCAAGTAGACAAGATAGTCGTTCATTAACGACGATAGCTGCTGTTACATTAAAAATTAGCAATGATAATTAGTGCGAAATTACAAAAGGAAAGTTAAGGCATTGGATGTCTTAATTACAATTCACCCTAAGCCGAATGTATTCTTTCCCTAAGTCTTCCCCAGTCTTCACTCTGTTGAGAAGAAGCGACATTTAATTCAGTTACAAAATCGTCATCAGCCTCCAGCTTTTTATACTGCTCAACCAAAGACTAGGTTCGTTCAATTTCTTGGGAAGCATTACGCTTTTTAGTAGCCATTCTCGCCCTGCAGTCGTTCATCTTTGCTTGAACCTCCTTCATCTCTGCAGCCAAGCTTATTATCAAAGAGTTTTCAATCATAACGTCGGAAGAGATTTCTTTCAATTCATCCTCGACTTTGTTAATCTCTAGAAGCAAAGACTCTCTTTCAGATGCAGCACGAAGATATTGAGTACTCCTGGCTTTCAGTTCAACATTTTTAGCTAGCAAAGAGAGGATGTCAGAGTGGACAACCTTCAATGTCACTTTAAAGTCAGCAGAAACATTGAGCGACGGAAGTGTAAGTGCTTGCGCCAATTTCATACTCAATAGCTCAAACTTATCCTTATGTTTAGTAGCACTAGCCTAACCGATATCCATGTCCATAAAAGACACATACTCAAGTACCGATTGCTTGAGAGACTTCATATTTTCCTCCGAAAAAGCAGAAGGATGACTGGTTGAAGTAGGGCGAGACGTCTTGACTTGTCCATAGAAAGTAAACAAGTCCTGGATGGAACGCACAATGTCATCAGCACCCTGCAAAGAAAAATGCCAACATTGATGACTTTCACTATAATAAACGAAGCGAAAATGAAAGTGAAGCAAAAGGTTACCTCATCAGCAATCTTGGAAAGTTCAGGCATATCACCAGTTGGCTCCACCACCTGTGGGGACTTCCCCTTATCTGGGCGAGAAGACTCTGCCGCAACGGGCAGGCCCATGGGAGCCTCTGCATAATTTAAGAAGCAACGAATCAGAAACTAGTAGCACAAGTAAAGGTAAAACATCAAAATATGTATTACCTTCTGGTTCGACATTTGGGGGGTCGGTGCCCTGGGAAGAAGGTGGCCCTTTTACTGGTTGTGATGAAGATTTCGAGACTAAGGGTTTCTCTTTAAGCATAGTCCCTTCATCAGTTGATTTGGACGAAGCAGTTTCAGCAGAAGATGATGAAGCAGGAGTTGCCAAAACCAAAGCCTTCGAAGGAGAGGCTGAACTTTTTTAAAAAATTCAGGTAAACCATTAGTACATAGAAAAGTATGTTTGTGAATAAACAAATTCAATTACCTTTCTCCTAAGGATGAGAGGAGCATCATCATCATCATCATCATTATCATCCCGTAAAATGGGAGATGCTGAAGCTGGCCGTTTGCGGCTTAAGGCACATTTAGCTGTAGTAGCCTTGGCAGGTGGAGAAATAAATGGACGGATAGGATGTTTAGTACGAGCAGGGGAAGAAGGATTCCTAATGGACATAGGGATGACCAAAATAGGAGAAGTAGAGGAAGTGTCTGGCTGATCCAGTAAATGCAAGGCACGATTAGCATCAGTTGCAAATAATCTGCATTTTACTGATGGCCAGAGCTGTTCAAAAAGAGGATGGACGGCACAGCTAGAATTGAAAGGGGCTAATGAAAATTTGCTCGTCAAAAGAATGTTGCGAGCATCTACAACTTGTGCTTCTGCCTTATTAATAGTGTGAAAACGATCTGTCAAATTTTTGGAGTAGCAAGGAGGAACAGGCCAAGTTTGGCCAAAACCAAGTTGGCGAGCAAAAAATTGGGGAGCATATATTTCAACCCCAGCTTTGGCATTGGTTCCAGTTAAAATATCGTGGAACAATTCCCTCTCAATCAAAAACTGAACCCAAACAAGTAGAGAGGCGCTCGCACTGTCCAGGGTGGGTGCAGGTTGTACATAATCTGGAGTCAAGTGAGCAGGAAAAGGAAAGAATGAAGGAATCGAATTTAAGGTATAAAAGAATGAAAAAATGTCCCTACTGGACATATTTACAGGTTTCAATGGTTCAATGGCTAGCCCATGACAACTAGCAGAACGAAGGGAAATGGATGGAGAACCAAGTGGTGGAAAGTATGCTCTCAACCAAAGTTGAGTGAACCAAAGGGGCCCACTGCCAGTGGGAGATGCACCGTTCTTCAGTTGAGATTGAAGGGAAGCCATACCTCTATAAAGGGTAGTTAAAAAGAATGAACATAAGTTCAAAAGCCTACTATGCGCCAATTCATGCGCTATGGGTAAGTAGCTCATAGAAGGTTTCATACTTAGCACGCAGAGAATATATTTACAGAGCCAAATTTGAAGAAAGGCCATACGCTCAGTGTGGGAAGGTTCAGCGCTTGAATGATTATAAAAGCCTTGCATGCTTGAATAGGACTAAGTAAGTTTCTTGTCAAATTTCGAGCCAACACTGGAAATCAAGATACCATGAAAGATGGTATCGCCCAAAGGCGAAAGATTTACTAGGGCTCCAACGTCCCTTAAAGTAATAGACATGAGACCAAGAGGGAAAACGAACGTATTATATTCAGAAGACCAAAAATCCAAAGCAATCGAAAAAAGCACTGGGTTGAAAATTGGGGGTTAAAGAGCAATTTCTAATAAGTCTGAAATCCTAGCACGATCAAAAATCGCCTTGGTAGGGTCATGATTTACAAGACGTGCATGCCATCTACGAAAAATAACATCAGCTTTGGGCCAAGTGCGAATACCTTTTTCACGAATCGGCCTCAATGGCAGAGAGTTCAGGAACGGAGGGTCTTAAGTGCAAGGGAACAGCTGGCCCACCATCACTTGTCCAACGACTTCGACATTATTGAATGATGGACCCAAATAGAATTTATTGAGGTCAGCATTGGCTTGTGCAAGGAAGTTTGGATTTACATACGGCCTAGTAAGGATTTTCTGAAAATCTTCGAAACTAAAAGAATCATCAGATTGAATTTGTGAAGTCGCCATTGGGTGCAAAGTACAGTTTTGTTAAGATTTGCCTGAGAAACGTAGCAGAGAAGCAAGAAGATGAGCAGTAAATTAGTGAGGAGGAAGCGCGAAAATGGTGCGACGAAATGGCGTGTCTTTTGGGTTTATAAGGGTTTGTAACGTTGCACCTTTTCATGCTAAAGGAAATAATGATTGAAATTCTTGGAAATTTCAAATGTTGCTGGAAAACACTAAGTGAATATGGCAAAGATTAATAATTGGTATTAATTCTGCCATATTGGGAGGTAATTGTTGACACACTAAAAGTGCAGCCCAAATCAAATAGCCCAAAGAGTGAAGCCTAATTGGGGAGTCCAGGATAAAGGTCCAAACAGGATTATTGATGAATGCAGTGGAAGCCCACGAACACAGTAACATCATCATCCAAGCTTGAAAGACGTCCAGAATCTGAGCGAATGGAGTGCCTTACGGTCGCCCAGAGCAATGACCCCATTCTCGCCCAAACCTTCGAATCGCCCAGGATCTTAGCAAACATAAAATATTGTGGTTATCCAGAATAGCAGTTATTGAAGCAGTTATTGAGTAATCTTATCACATTCCACGATTCAAGGAGCCCAGTTGAAAGCAGTTGAACGACAAAGAGTAATGGCAGCAGTTAGAGACGGCAGTTCCACGACAAATTAGCCACCTTAAAGAAAGTGGGTAGTTATAAAGCAATCAAGCAGTTTTCAAGCGGTCTATCACGTGAAAATCATCAAGGGAAAATAAAAAGGAAGAGAAGACATAAAGAAAAAGGCCGGAATCAAACACTCTCAAACAGAGAATACGTAATTTTAATTTCTTAGCTTAAATTTAAAATTTTTTTTTAGTACTCGTGTGCTTGCGCCCCTTAGAGGCATTCTGTTTATTTTCAATTATAAATCATCGCCAATAAAATACCCATTTTTGGGACTTCGTCTCAAGAAGTCTGTTCCTTACACAATCGTCTGATCCCTTTTTTAATTATTAGTGACTACCCGCGCGAAACAGACATTGATTTAAATCCATGGTTGTGATATTCTTTAGATATATATACGTGTTTGGCCGAGTCCATTAGGAGCCACGTTTTTTAAATGGCCACGTCAAACATTCTATTCAGCATATAGGTTGAATTTGTTAATTATTCACCACAATGACTTTTTTACCATTAAACGACAAAAATACCCTTTATTTAAAAATGTTTGAATGTCTTTATCTTCTAGCTTTGGTATACATTGCACGTCAACTATAATTTAAAAATGTTGGATTGATTATGTATGAAGTTTAATTATTGTTGAATTGAATTTTTAGATTTTTCTCCTCCTACTTAAAAATGGCAGAACTTGGTCTACAATGCATCTTTTAGAGTAAATTAGTGGGATTTGAAAGGTTTACAAGTCTTCTAATAGTTATCTTTAGATTTACATTAAAATATTTCCTTGAGAAAAAGTTATATCCGTTTTAGTAGACTACATCAGGTCAATTTCAAAAATACTGTCCAACTTAGTTGAAAAATATTTTCGTGCTTCAGACATTGTCGTTGATACCTCAAATTTTTATATGTTGTACGTATATGAATGTTATATTCTTTGTTAAAATTTCATAAATTTCAGTCGACATTTTCGTTGTTGCGCAGCCAGCATTTGCTGAAATTCTCCCTAATGTTTTCCGAAATCAAATTACACCATAGATATATATTTCAAATTTCAAAATATTTCTTATTTACAATTTACTTTGGTCAACATTAAAGAGCTCAAATGGAATTGATTTTTCTTCTAATGCTCCGAGTTCCAAGAATTTGGAACGTTACAACTTGGCGTTAGAGCCAAGTTTATTTTCTGTAGACTAGCACTAGAAACCATATCTTAGGTGTATCGTGTCACATATATAGTTGATCAAATTTTTTTAAATGAGGATCTTGAGCACGGTGCCTGCCATAGCAACGCTATATCGATTTTGATATAAAAGAAAGTTTCATAAATATGTTTGTATCCATGTGATGAGTATGAGAAAGTTTAATCTAAATAAAACATTTGAAATGTACGTATGAATATCAGTATATGTTTGATTTTGAATATTTTTTGTAGATAATCATTATTATGCCAAGTATTTTGATAACATGAACAAATTAAATGTTTATTTAAGTCCTCGAGAACTGCCTAAAATTTATTAGATACCCACTAATTGGATTTTGAATAATTGGTATGACACAAATGGTACGTGATAAGTGTGCTTTTGCACAATAGTTTAATACATAAATAAGCTTAAATATTGATTAAATGAGCGAATTTCTAATCACAATCATGTAATTATTGTTTTTGTATGTAAAAATCAGCCAAGGAAAGAAAACAAGACAAAAGAGAGTGAAAATGGATCAAAAGCGCACAAAAATGTAAAGTTGAGGACTAAATTGTACAAGTGTCGAAAGTTCAGGATGTTGAGCTGCAATTTATGAAGGGTAAAATTGATATAAAAGGTAAAATCTAAGGACCAAATTATGCCAGAGCAAAATTGAGGGACCTTGAGTGCAAATTACTAGAGGACTTGTGTACAAAGAGGAAAAAAAGGGAAACACAAAACCTGGTAGCAGAGAGTTAGCACCTAGGCACCACTACTCAGGCACCTAGGCTCCAACTTCTATGATTTGAGGACCATTTTGTTAATTTTCAAAACTTGAGGGACTTGGGTGCAATATTTACTAGGTTTTTAATTTAAAATCTAGGTGCTAGGATTCCTTTTTTTTTTTTTTCCTTCCGACTCGATTCCGTCTTTTTCTCTAGCTTTCTCTTCTTCTTCTTTTTTTTTTTTATTTTCTTTCTTTTTCTTTTCTTTCTTTATTCTCTGTCTCTCTCTTATTTTTCTTTCCATTTTTCTTGGTATTTTGAGAGTGAAATCAAAAACACAAGGAGAAGACTTTTAAGGATTTGAAGAAATATTTGGAAAATCATAGTCAAGTTTCAAAATGGGTTTTATCTATAACTTTTTATTTTCTCAATTATTTTGTCATAGTTGTAATGCATTATGATAAATATTCTCCTCTTTGTTATTTATATAAAATGAGCTAATTTATTGTGTTGGGTTTATGGTATTATTTGAGCCTAATTTTTAATTAATTTTAATATTTGCTCTTTAATGTTAAATTACTTATTTTAGACCAAACAGTAAAAACACTAGATTTGTATAGAGGATAGAAATATATCATTAGCCCTATGTGAAACAATGAGCTCTTTTCACAAATATTTAACACAATTGTGGGATTTGAATCAATATAGAGATATAGTAAGTTAAATCAATCAATTAATGTGTAATTAACTAAAATTGAAAAATCGGGTCTAATATCATAAATGAGCAATTTGTTAAATAATTTGTGGAGAAATTAATTAGATAACGGTTAAGCGAAATCATGAATCCTAATCACGTTTTCTTCTGAAATTTACAAGATTTTTATATTTTCTTATTTTGTAGATTTTTCGTTAATTTTTCTTATATTCCAAAATCTAACTTTATTGTGTGTTTTATTGTTAAAATTAAATTAATTAAAGTTGTATGATTACAAGTAAACATTACATGACGGATCGACAATTTGGACTCAAAAAGTCTACTTTATTACTTGAACGTGACCCATGTACTCGCAATTTGCACTTTTAGCGAACAGTACGGAGTAAGAAAACATGTAGGAGGACGAGTTCATTGATACGTCATCGATATGAGATCGTGAGGCTATATGAAGAGTATCAATTGAACCTAGCACACAAAATGGGCCAACACATTTGGGATATGTTAATATGGTGGATAGAGGTGAGAGGACTAGGCCATATGGTCACTGGTTGTTGAGTTACCCACCTCCTTATTGATACCTTGCTAGAAGAGTGGCTAGATACGATCGAATCGATTTACAATTGTTTATGGAGAGTTGGTGAGCCTATATTGCCTCGAGAGATTAACTATGAGGCTTTTTGCGAAAGCTAATTGAACAATAAGAGTTGGCCCAACTTGCGATTCCCGAGGACGATAGTGTACCCACTGAAATGTACTTTCATGAAGATGAAACTTCACCCATTTCAGTCGATGAAGCGCAACCTTCTAAGAAACCTAGAATTCATGGAGGCTAGATTAGTGTTGATGAATAAAGGAGTGAAATTTTAGTAGATTTTATTAGGTTTAATTGTTGTTGATGTCTAGTTGAATTCTTTTGTTTTCTGTTGAATAGTGATGCTCTTTTATTATATTGTATTCCTCTTGAAGGTTTCATTTGAGAAAATATGAATAGAAGTTGAGATATAAATATTATTTCTATTTTGTGCAAGCATTGTTAACTCATCTACATGAGATTGTCATGGTATATAGGAATGTGGCGCAAGCAATGACAATTAGAAAGTTAAGGCGGGAGATTGATGAGTTGAAAAAAGCCTTAGATGCTCATTCTACACCACCAGCACCTCAAGCTCCACCAGTCCCCAAGCACAACAGTGCCACCAACATACCCGACTGCATCATTTATTCCGACAGTAGAACAGTTTCGTAGATATCGACCCCTACCTTTGATGGTAGGAAAGACCCTCTAGTAGTTGAGAAGTGGTTGCATACTATTGAGAAGATCTTTCGACACATACATTGTCCAGAAAATCAAAAACTATTATGTGCGAAGTTCATGTTAATCGAAAAGTAGGTCACTAGTGGCAATACTTGTCATGTACTCGCACCATGGAAAAACAACTTAATCTAACTTGGACTCGGTTTAAAATGGAGCTAATACAAAAGTATTTCTCGTAAGCTCTGCAAGACTGTAAGGAGGCAGAATTCTTAAAACTAGTACATAGAGATATGGAAATTTTTGAATATGAGAGCAACTTCAAAAAATTGTCACGATATGCCCCATACCTTACGAGTACTGAGCTCTTGAAGGCAAAACATTATGAAAGGGGCATGTGCCCAGATATCAAGCAGATTGTGAGGTTACACAATCTCACCACTTTTCAAGCAATGGTAAAGAAAGCTCAAACAGTGACCTATTCAGATGTGAAGTTGGTAAATTAGGGATAGCATAATAACTTTGGAAAAAAGAAGTGGCGGGATAAGAATAAGATAGCAGACACATGCGGGTCAGCCAAGCAATCCTTTATCTCAATGCTCTAAGTGTAACAAGTTTTACAAAGGAGAATATTTGTATGGAAAGTGTGTTTGCTATAAGTGTAACCAACCCGTCCACGTGGCTTCTTCTTGCACGTTGATTAAGAAACCCGAGCAAAGGAATAAAGGAAAAGCAAGAATGTTTGCATGACTCTTGATGAGGCTGTCCAAAATGCAGACGTAAGCACAGGTGTTTTATCAATTTCTAGTATCCCTTTTTACATCCTCATTGATTATGGAACGACTCATTCGTTCATATCTAATACATGTCTAGTTAAAATTAATACTTCATATCAGAAGAATGATAGTGCATTAGAGGTTAGTATGCCATTAGGGAAAATTATTGATACAGATAGGATAAGAAATGATGTACAGATAAATTTTGATGGACTGACTTTCGAGGCCGATTTGTATGTCATAGAGATGAAAGATTTTGATTTTATTTTTGGTATAGATTATTAGGTAAAAACCGAGTCACGGTAGTACGTTTTGGGAAAGAGGTAATTTTCGGAGAACGGAGAAGAAGAATTTGGATTTTATAGATTGAAGATTAAGGCAAGTCCTCGTGTCATCTCGTCTTTAAAGATAGAGAGCATGTTAAGAAATCCTGATTGTCAGGGTATTTACCAATCTTACTAGCACCTTGTCTCAAGAGAAAATATTAGATGAATAAAAGTGTAAGCCGACGTGTTTCCAATTGATCTATCGGGTACTCCGCCTAATAGACAAGTGGAATTCACGATAGATTTGATACCTGGAGCTACTCATGTATCCAAAACTCCATACCGAATGGCATCAAAGGAATTTTAAGAGTTAAAAATGTAGTTAGAAGAACTTCTAGATAAAGGTTTCATTATACCGAGTGCATCTTGATGGGAAGCTCTAATACTCTTTGTAAAGAAGAAAGATGGTACTATGAGGTTGTACATCGACTACCGTGAACTAAATAAGTTAACAATCAAGAATAAGTATCCTCTTCCTAGGATTGGGGATCTATTTGATCAGTTGAAGGGTGCATCCGTGTTCTCGAAAATTGATTTAAGGTCAGGCTACCATCAGCCAAAGATTAAGTCGGTTGATATACCAAAGACAGCATTTAGGACTCGATATGGGAGTTATGAGTTTACAGTGATGCCCTTTGGCTTGATCAAATGCCCCTGCGACGTTTATGGACTTGAAGAATAGAGTATTCCATCAATATTTGGACACGTTTGTCATCATATTTATTGACGACATACTGATATACTCGAGAGATTTTTAGCAACATGAAAAAATCTGAAGATAGTTTTGGAAATACTACATGAGGAGAAGTTATATGCCAAATTTAAGAAATGTGAATTTTGGCTAGACTGAGTGGGGTTACTAGGCCATACTGTTTCAGCATGAGGAATTGAAGTGGATCAATCCAAAGTTGAGGTTGTAACCAATTGGCCAAAACTTATAAATGTTGGAGAAGTGAAGCGTTTTCTAGATTTAGCTGGCTATTATCAACAATTTATAGAAGGGTTTTTCAAAATAGCGGGTCTCATGACACAGTTGACTCGAAAGTGTGCTAATTTCGTATGGTCAGAGAAGTGCGAGCGGAGTTTTCAAGAGTTAAAGAACAAACTTGTATCTGCACTAATGTTAACTATCCCATATGGTTCAAAAGGCTTTGTAATTTACAGTGATGCACCCAAGCTTGGTTTAGAATGTGTTTTGATGTAATATGGGAAAGTGATAGCCTATGCTTCGAGGCAATTGAAACAATATGAACATAATTATCCTGCACATGATCTCGAACTAGCAACGATAGTGCATGCGTTGAATATTTAGCACCACTATTTATATGGTAGCAAGTGTGAGATCTACATCGATCACAAGATTCTCAAATATTTCTTTACCCAGAAGAAATTGAATATGAGACAGTGACGATGGTTAGAATTAGTGAAGGATTGTGACTACACTATCTTGTGTCATCCGGGTAAGGCTAATGTAATTGCTGATGTACTGAGTAGAAAGAACATAGGGTAGTTGTCAGCACTGTGTACAAGACATGATTGTTTAATCAAAGTTTTGAGAACTTAAGAGTTGAAGTATTAATGTCACCAGTAAAAACATCGGCAATGTTAGCAAGTTTTACTGTGAAACCAACTCTTAGGGATAGAGATGCTCAAAAAGATGATCATTTTTTGGAAAAGATTAGGGTTGATGTTGGAGCTAAGAAGAGCAAAGGACTTGACATAGTAGAAGATAAAGCCCTAATGTTTAAAGGTCGATTGTGCATGCCAAAGGATGAAGTATTGAAAAATGAGATTATGACTGAAGCTCACTCAACTCTTTACGCCACATATCTAGGGGGAATCAAAATGTAAAAATATTTGTGTAACATATTTTGGTGGAGAAATATGAAGGGAAAGATAGCTCTATTTGTGTCTAAATGCATGGTTTGTCAACAAGTGAAAGCTAAACATCAGAGGTCGTCTCGGCCATTGAACCCCATAGATATACCCGAATGGAAATGGGAAAAGATTGCAATATTTTGTCTTTAGATTTCCTAGATCAATGAGAGGTCATGTACAATTTGGGTGATTGTGGATCGACCGACAAAATCTGCTCATTTCCTGCCGATTCGGACAACCTATAGCTTAGAACAATTCGCACAAATTTACGTCAGAGAGATTATGCAACTTTATGGTATTCCAATTTCTATTGTATCAGATGGAAACCCAAAGTTCACTTTAAAGTTTTGGATAAGCCTTTAGAAAGCTATGGGTACCAAGTTAATGTTTAGTACTACATATCATCCTCAAACTATCAGACATTCTGCACAAACTATTCAAGTTCTTGAAGATATATTGAGAACTTGTGTCCTAGATTTGGGCGGTAAGATGGAAGATCATTTGCCATTAATTGAATGTGCATACAACAATAGTTTTCAAGCCACTATTGGCAAGGCACTGTATGAGGCTTTGTATGGTCAACGATGTCGTTCGTCATTGTACTGGAATGAAGTTGGTGAAAGGAAGTTTTGTGTAATGTCGAAAAATTTTGGTAAAATAGAATTTAATTTTATATTTTAATATTTTGGAAGGTATATAGTAAATTTCAATTTTTTGGGGGTTAAAATGTAGATATTGGCGGAGCAATAATTAATATATGAATATTGGGCTCCTTGGATAGATCGTAATTAATCATGCATGTTAGGTTCGAGAAAAAGTTAATTTGGATTAGTGGAGCCCAAGTTATCAAGATCGAAAGATATAGCTTTAAATTATATTTTAGTTGATTATTTGATGAATTTAAATTTTTTTCTCAAGTGACGTGTATAGAGCAAGATTCTTGGGTAGGTTAGTGATTGAATTTTTTTTTATGAAATAAAGATTTTAAAAAAAGAAAAGCAAATATGGAGTGAAAGATAAATGAAGTCACGTAAATGGTTCAACACAACTAGGTGTGCCGCTACGTGTTGATTTTTTAGTGGTTTAGTTGTTGACAAAATTTGGCCAAATTTTGGTTTCCAATATTTTATCCATAACTCATTTTCACGCCCACATGTTTCTTCACAATATACCAACTCTTGTATAATTGTCTATGTATATAATTACATTACATGATAGAAAATACATAAAAATATATACAGGCACAACACATAAGCAGAGGCAGAAAAATGAATTCTTGGAACGTGAATTTTATTTTGTCTTCCAAAAATTAAAACAAGTTAACAAGGTAGGGTAACGAGGTGCAGTTTATTCTATCCCGTTTAATTATTATTTTTTTCATTTTGATAAATTATTATACTCATGAAAGTAAATGATATAATATGATATGCTATGATATGAATGTTATGACCCCATTCCGGTACAAATAAAATGATATGATATGAGCTCCTATTGGTTTCTAAAGTTATGAGACGGTATGATATTCTGATACATGTTTTAAAATTTTTACTCACTATTGCCCTATTAATTTTTATATGTACTCATCATTTTTCCCTATACCTCATAGGTTAGGTCGGATCGTTGGTCGGTAGGCGATGGGGTACAATCATTGGGCTAAGATTTATGGTACTAAATAAAATAATTCAGTGTAACATGCCTTAAATTATAATTTATGGGACTAATTTGTTCGAACATGTAATTTCAAATGATGACTTGGAATTTTAACTTGGTTAGGGTATTTTGTGTTTTTTCTTGCTATTCAAGTTTTATCATAAATAATTACGTTAATTGGAGATTGGAACATAGAGCAATTTTGGAAATTGATTTACAGTTTACATGCATGTCTAATTAATGTCACCTACCATAATGATGTTAAATTTCTTGTATTCTGACTTTTGGGTCCGTGTCCCATACGTTGAAGAAAGAGGATACCTTAGAATCTTGAGATTTCTAGAAACATGATTTGGTACAAAATTGAATTATTTATGGGGGGACCCATGATATGCATTACTACTCAATTATGTTTTGTATGGGATTTTATTTTAATAATATTTCATATTTTCACTAATTATCTTTGTGTGTGTGTTTATATATATATATATATATATACCCATGATATGCATTACTACTCAATTATGTTTTGTATGGGATTTTATTTTAATATCTAATATACGTTGGATATATATACATATTGGATATATATATATATATATATATATATATTATTTCATGCCATGTTGTTTAAAATTTAAATATAAATTTTGTCAATAATTCAAATCTTAAATTTTTGGGTCATTACAATTTGGGTCTAGAGTTGGTTGAGAAGACTGTAGAGGCTATGTATAAAATTAGATCAAGAATTAAGACTGCAGAAGATCGTCAGAAAAGCTATGCCGACAAAAGGAGAAAAGAGTTGACTTTCAAGGTTGGCAAGAAAGTATCTCTCAAAATGACATTGATGAAGGAAATACTACATTTTGGAAAGAGAGGAAAATTGAGTCCTTGATTTATCGGTGCATTTGAAATTTTTGAAAAAATTGGAAATGTGACATTTCGTTTATCATTGCCACCTGAACTATCGTGAAAGCCCAAGAATGACTAACCAAGAGGGGGGCAAATTGATTAATAAGTATGTTTTTACACACTTATTTGGTTCACAAACATGACTTAAACATGGATAAAATGATTGAATTGTGACTTAATCTCATTGAATTCATGCAATGTAGGTGTTTCTATGGAAATAGTGGAATTCAGGAGAAAGAGAGCTGAAAAAGGACTAAAATGAATTAAATTGAAAGTTTGGGGACCAAGTTGTAAATAATTCATAGATGAGACGGGAAATGGAATGAAGATTCAAGAGTGTTAGAGGTCAATCAGATGAGGAAAGGACTCACGAGGTGAAATAGGGTCGAAGTATTATCAAGTATCAACTTTCAGGCGAAAAAGCTATGCTCGTGATTTTTAGTATCTACTTGAGATCCATTTTTGACATAGTAAACATCAGAATTTGAGGAAGCCTATTTCTATTAAAAGTGTATATCTTTGAGTTTTCTTCACAATACACTTTGAATCACTTCAATCGGAGATCAGGAGAGAAAGTTATGGCCAAAATACTAAACGCTGTCCAGCGGAAAGAATTGTATAACTATGCGGTCGCATAGAAGCCTCCCGAGAACTTTTTCTCAAATTTTTTTACTCTATGCGACAGCATAGAAATGTACTATGCGGTCGCATAGGTATAATCTGGGGGCCGTTTTGCAGTTTCCTTATACGATTGAAACTCCTTTGGTAACCTAATTTCCACGTGATTTAAATACGAAAGAACGTCCAGAAGAGGGGGAGAACGTAATTGGAGGCACAAAAACACAATTTTGGAGGATTTGGAGAGGAAGAACAAGGCAAAAACAAGGCAATCCACTTCAAGATTCAAGATTTCACTTCAAGAATCAATTGGGTGATGTTCTTCCTTGGTTTTAATTGTTGTTTTTCTTTATTTCCAATTATGTTAGGCTAGATTTTCATGTACTAGGAGATCGATGTACCATGTGATTTGAGTTTTATATTTCTAGTTTTGC
>NC_036242.1:28486496-28496909 GCF_002742605.1 Olea europaea var. sylvestris | reverse complement strand
ATCTCGAGAGAGAGTATTGGATAGACTTAGGAACATTGATTCGTCAACAATTGAATTATGTTGTCATATTGTGAAACTAGAGTTTAAAGTGATAATTGCATGGGAAATCGTGATCCTAGTGTGTTTAATTTCTATTGATTACAACAAACGTGCGTTCTCAACAATTGATTTCATTTTAGAGTTTTAAATTATTGTTTTGCTTATTAATTTCATTACAATCATAAAAACTGCATAAGTAGGGTTTTCTTTCCAATTTTAGAGTTTTAATTAGGTCCACATTCATTTTGAGTAATTTGGTTTCGGTTAAGGTCGAATAAGTAAAATTGAACTAACCAATCTCTGTGGGACGATACTCGGACTCATTGAATCCACTTTATTACTTGTTAACGAACCGTACACTTGCGGTAATTTAAATCGAAAGAAAATATTTCGTGAACATTGATTTTTAAAACTTTTCGAAAATTAATTCTAGATATAAACCAAGATGATAGCAAATATGTTAGTTAAACAAATAGGCACAAATAAGAAAGCAAGTAACGACTAAATTGATAAATTAAAATAATAAGCACAAGTATAAAAGCGGTAAGTAAAAGGGAGAGAGAATGCAAATGATATAATTGTGGAGGTTCGATTCAAAACAAAGATCTAAGCCCTCCGTTACCAATCTCTTCAGTACGAGCAATGCCTTTTCACTATGTTGATTGACTTATGGTGCAATCCAATCCTTTACAACGCTTCCGATAACTTATAAATAAGGAGCACCGATCCTTTACAAAGTTGAGATTTACAAGACCTCAACACAACCCACACTATTGAGCTTTACGGAACCTCAATATAACCCACACGGTGACTTACAACAAGAAGCACCGATCCTTACACAATGTTGAGTTTTTCGGGACCTCAACACGACCCACACTTTATCAAAGTGACTTTACAATCAAATCCTCTCTTAATAAATTATACAAAACAAATTAAGTACTAATACAGGCCAACACTTCAATGAATAATAATAAATGATAACTTAAGTGTTAGATGAAAATTTTTGATGAAAATAACAATTAAAAATTATATTCAACCAATCGAAGTGTTTCAATAAGAAGATGAAGAAGAATTAAATGCAATGTTTATTCAAATAATTTTCTCAAGAAATATCTTTCTTTTAATGAATGATTATAATAAATCAAGTACTAAGAGAGAAATGAAAAACTTTAATGAATATGATATTTTTACAAGTTTGATTCAATCAATCAAAATTTTTCAATGAGAAGATTAAGATGAATTAAATACCATATAAGTTCAAAATAATCTTCTCAAGTAATCTCTATTTAATGAATGAGTGTAATAAGTTAAGCACTAAGAGAGAAATAGGAAACTTTAATGAATACGATGATTTTACAAATTTGATTCAATCAATCAAAGTTTGCAATATGAAGAAGTTGAAAAGTTTATGCAATATAAATGCAAAGTTCTTCTTAAAAAATATATATCTATTTTAAGATTTATATAAATAAATTAAAAACAAAGAGAGATGAAAAACTTTAATGAGAGAAATTGAATCAAGGAATTTAATTTAATAATCAAAGTTTTTGTTATGAAGAAATAAATGAAATGAAAATAAAAATAAGCTCAAAGAAGATTTTTTACAAATATATCTCACAAAGAAACTCTCTTCATAGTTGTTATAATGAATGGAAGTGAAGTGGTAATTATTGAATTCAAAACAGAAAATTTCCGTCTAATCAGACAACCAAACTAGCCGTTGTGCAATGATTAAAAAAAAAGTTGACCGTTGACCATTGACTATATATATATATGTATTTTTTTTTATAGAATTGTGATCCAAGTTCAAGTATGACTTTGAAAATTTTGATCTTACTTTTGATTAAAATATTTTATGCAAGTTATAATGAAAAATAATTTTTCGTGTATAAAATGATTTTTGTGCCATTGGCATTCATTACTAAGGATCAAAATGTTATACCTTTACATATAATCTAGAAAGTCTAATCCTTGATCTTGCTTTGAAGCTTCTTCCATGTTTGGCTCTTGAACTTTTGATCTTTATCTTTCTTGTCATAGATCTTCAATGCTTGACTTCGATCTTGACTTTTCTTAGCGTTTATCTTTTAAACTCTCGTCACGAATGATTTGACTTAAATGCATAAACAACTTTCAATTTGATCTTCATTTCAAGTCCGATATATAATGCTTGATAGATTTTAACATTGAACTATCATCACTTAAAATTAATTGTTTAAAACAATATTAATCTTGTTTGCTATGATCAAAACATTGAGAATGAAGTTAACCATAGGTCAACAATTTTTCCCTTTTTGAGTATGGCAAAAAAGATGATTTGCAAGGTAGAATTGAACAATTTATATCAATTTTATAAATGAATATACATTATAAATTTATCATGTAGTTCATATTCCCCCTTACTTTTTAAATCAATAACCATATATTTAAAACATACATTCACTATTCTCCTCTTGTTCATGTACTCCAAGCATATTATATTTTTAATTCAAAGCATGCATAATCATCTCACTACATTTCATCATTTTGGCATAAGTAAAAAGATATAACATTTAAGATCAAAACATGACCATAGAAAATATTTAGATATCGCATTATGCCCCCTATCTTTTATAAGACGTAATGCTTTTCAAATTCTATCTCAAAAAGTTTGCATATAGGAAGAGTATGTCGTGTAAAATCAAAACTTTAAATCAACATAGAAAATAGTAATATATTCCCCCTCAATTAATCACAAAATGCCAAATATATGAAAGTTTAAACAAGAGAATAATCATCATTTTATAGTAAAAATATTAATCAAAGTATGAAATAACGAAAGTATAATTATTTGGATAAGATTTATATACATTCCAACCAATCATATGAAAACATTTAGTATAAATTCAATTTAGCCACATAGTTCAAATTCATTGATAATTCCCAAATTTTAGTGTTTAAGAAAATTTGCAACCAAACAATTTTGAAAAACTCTATATGTCAAAAATACAGACTCACCCAAAAAAAAATTACTCATAACATGGAACGTAGTGCTAAAAGAAAATATTGTTGCAAACCATTTTCATAATTTGAGATATTTCTAACAATGTATGATTTTTTCTTTCTACTACATTGTTTTATTGAAGAGTTCCAGGAGCCAAGAAATAATGTTCATGGCCATCAATTTTGCAAAATATCATCAAAATCAAAATTATAAAATTCTCCATCATGATCACTTCAAATATATAATAGTGTATCCCTTCTCATTTTGAACTTTTCTTCAAAGATGTTTAATTGATTCAAAGTTTCATACTTTAGGTTCAAAAATAGGACTGAGGAAATCTACAATAGTTATCAATAACGACGAAGTGTAATGCCTACCATCTGAGCTTGTGATTCTAGATGGACCAAAATGATTCATATGAAGAAAGCGAACATGTTTTGTAGTCGAAGAATATTGCTTAAGTTAGAAGAAAACTCTTCAATTGTTTTTCAAATTGACATGCCACAAATTTTCTTTTTCT
Source organism: Olea europaea var. sylvestris (assembly GCF_002742605.1). Lineage (NCBI taxonomy): Eukaryota > Viridiplantae > Streptophyta > Magnoliopsida > Lamiales > Oleaceae > Olea > Olea europaea. The sequence continues at coordinate 28,493,367 of NC_036242.1, read as the reverse complement.
CAAATTTCAAATGTGGCATACCTTTAACAAATTTTTGGAAATATTTGAAAGTTGGTTCATGCAAACATGACTCTAATCTTATATGCCACAATCAAGTATCTTTTAAAATGTGATAAACATTTTTTTTCACTTTCAAACTCAATGTTTATTATATAAACAATCTTATTTTGGCTTCCTATAAACATCACTCATTTTGATGTAGCATTATTAATAAGGAAGAATCAAGTTTGATATGATAACATTTATCGCACAATTGACTAAAAACTAAGTAAGTTATGTTCAATGTTATCTATGTAGGGAACATTTTTCAATAAAAGGAGATGGGTGATCACCAATAATTTCAATGATTTTTATTTTAATATTATTTTTAAAAACATCATGACCACCATCATTCTTTTTGAAACTTGAAAAATAAGATTGAGCAACATAATAGACCACATTAAATTTCATAGCATTATTCAAATACATAAAACTGGATTTATACTCGACTAAGACATCCTCTTGACATAACTAGACGTCCGCATAGGGAAGCTCCAACATTCTGTCAATCTGGACATCCGTTTCCTTTTTTTTGTTTTTAATAAAATTTTGAAATTTATTATTATAGAGGCATAAAGAAATAGTTTTATCATCAAATGAAAATAAACATATTAGTCACAAATTTCAATTTCATCTAAAGTTTCCAAACCTCTTCAAATATGTGAAAATCTATCAAGACCTTGAGGCTTAGTAAAACTATTAGCCAATTATTTTTTTGTATAGCTAGTAAATCAAGGTCGATGACTTTGGATGCGAAAGATCTAATGTCTTAGTGCCACTAAGACATCTAAAAATTCGTTTTTCGGTACAAAGGTGTTATTCTTTATGATTAAATTGAAATATGGCACATAAGCACATACCAAACATAATATCAGGGTCCACTATAAGTTAAGTAAGAAGAGTTCGACCATACCTCGATATTTTGATGTGTATACAAATATACCTTATCGTCCAATTTGATTGATAACTTCTTTTGACTGTTTATTGACTCCAATTCTTTCATTTTGAACTCCATTCTTTCTTTTTAAGAATAGATCTTGTTTTCCGGTCATGTGCTCAAACATCTACTAACTCAAGAGGGTTCGCTCTTTATTTTCTTTGATACCTACAAAATAATTTAGTTTTTGTTTTTTGGTACCCGTACAACTTTGAGTCATTGATTGTTAGTTTTTGTAGACTTTGGAATTCACTTGTATTTGCTCTCAAAGTGAAACCTCTTTTGATTAAACAATTAAAATATACATGTCCATTTTTGCAATAAAAATTACATCTCACATTTGAAATAGGGAAAGTAGAAGCCTTAACAAAGAAGTTTATAAAAGACTTTTGTTTTAAAAATGGTTTGTATCCAACTCCTCCTTTATCAAAAACACATTTTTGTTCACCAAGCATTAAATCAAAATTTTTATTACCTTCAGTAAATTTGTGACAAAATGAGGCAGATCTAAAATCTTTTCTTTTATAAAGGAATCCTCTTTAATTAAAGAATCGTAATTGAGTTTTTCAAAATCATTTTGAGTTTCCAAAAGTTTCCTTACTTCTTTTTCCAATAAAGAATTTTTCTTTTTGAGAGTAGAGTGTTTGAAAGCAAGTTTTTCAAATTTTTTAAGAAGTTCATCATATAAAATAGATAATTCATCATATAAAGAATTGTCATTTGTGTTTACCTCATTTTCAAAGACCATGAAGCACATTTTTGCAATTTCCACTTGACTTCCATCTTCTTCATGGTCATCATCATCATTCTCATCCCATATTGATTGAAGTTCTTTTTTTTTCTTTTTTCTTTTTTTTCTTTTTTTTGATGAATATATTCTTCTCTTCACTCTTCTCTTCTTTCTTTTTGAATTGATGATTGTTGCAGAAGCTTTTCCATTTCTTAATAAGAAGAACTAGATCATCAGATTCTTCATCATTCAAATTTTCACTTGAAGTGCCTTCATTAACTATTGATTCTAAAGCAATTTGGCGTCTTTCTTCTTCTTTGCTTTTCATTGTTTTCTCCTTCGTCTCGATATGATTTAACTCATATGTCATCAATGTCCCATAAAGCTCTTCCAATAGATAAGTTTTGATATCTTTAGTGTTCTCTATCAACATTCTCAATGGGCCCCATTATTCCGAGAGTGACCTAAACACTTTACTTACAAGTTCACCGTTAGTGAATTTTCTATCAAAGCCTTTGACGCCATTAACAATATTGGTAAAATAAGTAATCATGTCAACAATCGGTTCATTCTCTTTCATAAAGAAATTTTCAAAATCTTTAACTAAGAGATTTGTCTTAGCTTCTTTCATTTTGCTAGTTCCAACATGAGCAACTTATAAAGCATGCCAAATATCATAGGTGGAATCACATGTACTAATACGATTAAATTCATTCCTATCTAAAGCACAATAAAACATACTTTTTGCTCTAGCATTTAACATCAATTTTCTTCTATATTCAGCATCGTACTCCTCTCTAAGTTTTGGAATGATTTGATCTAACTTACCATCAACTTTAGTAATTTTTGTAGGCACATAAGAACCAAATTCAATAGCTTCCCAAATATCATAATCTATTGATTGAATAAATATCGTCATTCTAGTTTTCCAATAGTTATAATTTGTATCATCAAAGAAATGAGGACGATTTGTAGAATGCCCCTCATGATTTTGAAAAATATGGTTAGACATCAATCAAGATTGTAGAATCTTAATTTCAAAGTCAGCACCTTGCTCTAATACCAACTGAAAGCCCATGAATGACTAACCAAAAGGGGGCAAATTGGTTTTTAAAACTTTTTCAAAAATTAATTCTAGATATAAACCAATATGATAGCGAATATGTTAATTAAACAAATAGGTACAAATAAGAAAGCAAGTAAAGACTAAATTGATAAATTCAAATAATAAGTACAAATATAAAAGGGGTAAGTAAAGAGGAGAAAGAATGCAAACGATATAATTGTCGAGGTTCGATCCAATACAATAATCTACGTCTTCTGTTATCAAGCTCTCCGGCACGAGCAAGACCTTTTCACTATGTTGATTGACTTATGGTGCAAACCAACCATTTACAATACTTATGATGACTTACAAACAAAGAGCACCGATCTTCTACAAAGTTGAGCTTTTACAAAGTCGACCCCCCTTTGTACATTAAAGGTTCATGCCTAAAGCATCTTCCACGCCCATATATACTACTACAACTTACTGGACAATCAAAGTGGGCGCAGTCAACTCTATCCCCACTAGAAAAAGCCACATGTGATTAACGAATTCAGGTGGTATTAGTTTCTTTTTCTTTTTCTTTTTCTTTTTCTTTTTACTTATTTTATTTGTTTAACTACATTAAGGTTCATTCTAATCTTCATATTAAAATTTTGACCTTTTCAATATTTAATTGAATAAAAAGTGAAAATCGTATAAAAGGATCAATTGCACCTATTAAGTGAAAGGTTGAGACTGTTTGTGGTATGATTTGAAGGTTAAGAATCATTTTTTCGAAAATTCGATACATTAGAGACCATTTGTGCCAAAAAGGTTATGCATGTGACAATCACGTACATAATTAACAGCAAATTAGACCTTAGGGATAATTTTTGGAGTTTTAGAACACTAGGGATACTTTGCCCAATGACCCAACGGGTCAAAGACTCTTTGCGTTAATTTCTTGATAATACATACGATGAATTGAACCTTTTCAGTAGTTAATTGAATAAAAAGTCGAAATCATATAGGGGCTGTTTGGGCCCAATTTTTTCACCCAAAAAATTGATTTTTTGACCGTTATTTTACTATTCCAGTCGTCATATTTGACTTCTTCTCTCACAGGTGAATCCCACTTTTTTCCTAACGGTCAAAAAATCAATTCTCAAAATCACTCCCAAGCAGGCTCATAAAAGGATCAATTGCACCTATTAAGTGAAAGGTTGGGGATGTTTGCGTAAGGATCATTTTTGCAAAAATTCGATACATTAGGGACCATTTGTGCCAAAAAAGGTTATGCATGTGACAATCACGTACACAATCAACGGCAAATTAGACGGAAAGAGTCAAAAAAAAAAAAAAAAAAAAAAAAAAAAAGGGGGAATGGCTTGCTCACTAAGTGATAAGGTAGGGATAATTTTTGAAGTTTTAGAACATTAGGGATACTTTGCCCAATGACCCAACAGATGAGGGACTTTTTGCTCTAATTTCCTTATAATACACACGATGGATCGTACAGCTCCTTCTCAGACCTCTAATCTTTAGCACGTATTTGGTCTTCTCATCCTTGAATTTATTGAACTGCATAATCATTCACACATTGACGCACACACTCTCTCTCTTAATCAATTAAGGGAAAACTTCGCCTTATCAAGCTCCTACCCTTCAGCCACTTCCTCCTCCGACTCAAAGAAAGTGGTCAAGAAACAACAGGGACAACTATAAACTGTGAAGAAATAGAGAAAATAACTTGGAAAGATCGAATCTTTAAGCTCTGTGTTCTTCTGTGTGTGTTTCAACAGTCCATTGATTAACCCCAGTACCGTACATGGACTCGAAATCTTTAAGATTCATAACCCACCAATCATTCTTCTTTGCCGTGCGATCTGGGGACCTTGAGTCCCTCGAGAACCTTATCCAGAATGAAGTGTCTGAACCATCCTCTTTAATGGCCCTTCAGAATGATGAAAAGGAGACTGCTTTATACATAGCCGCGAAGAATGATTTCATTGAAATTTTCAGATATTTGCTTGGTTTTTGTGATCTGCAGACTGTTATGATCAGAGCCAAATCAGATATGAATGCTTTCCATGTTGCTGCATCATGCGGCCACCTGGGTATGGCTGTTGTCCCTTAAATCCTTATGACTAGATTTTCTGTTAAATATAAATCTCTGTGTTTGTCTGTATTATAATTTATATCACTCTGTTGACTTCTTGTTCATTTTAATTGTGTAATCTTTATTCAATTTGTATGTGTTTTTTCAGTTTGAGTTTCAATTTCTTGTATAAATGTTTTAATGATGTGTTGGGTTGAAATTAGAAATCTTGATTGAACTGAGGACCTAAGTATGTATGACACAACTCTAATATACTAATTGAGAAGTGAGATTTAACGGCTGATCGTAAGGATAATTGTTAGCTGTTAGTTGATTTTAAGTAATAGAGAAACGGAATAACTCGAGCAAAAACATGTTACTTAGTGAAAAATGCAATGGCATAGCATAGCATTTGTCTTCTGAAAATAAAACCGAATTTTGGGAACTTGTATGGATCAGATTGGGATAGTTGTTACTGAAATAGAGCTTTGTTTGGCTGACAGTTCAAAACAGGAGCTGCAGATGCGCCCGTGATTGCACAAAAGTGTACATCTTTGTGTTTTTGTGCAAGGAAAAAGGAGTATTGTTAAAGATGCTTCAAACGTGAGATACTGCAGTTGGATAGGACTTATTGATTAAGAATGACATTCTCAGTTTGAAGGTTATAAATATGGATTAAGAGGGCTTTTTGAGGTAAGGTTGACAGGATGGGAGTACAATTTTGTCAGAAAATAAACACTTAAATACGCATCTGCTTATAATCAAGAGTAATTTCGGCAAGAGTTTCTACATGAGGATGGAACTTAATTTTGCATTTGGTTTTAGAATGAGGGAAACTGACTTTTTGCTAATATGGGGATATGGGATATGAAATAAAAATTTAAATTTAAATTCAATCAGTGACGTTGTTCTTGAACTTTCTAAACACTTTGCCCTTGTTTGATTTTTAGTTTTTGAGAATCACTTCTCTCTTACACTCATTTTTAACCCCAAATTCTCCCCAAAAAAAAAAAAAAAAATCATTTTTCACATTTCCGCATGACTTTTCCCTACTTTTAGCCACACATTCACAAACAAAAAGAACAGTTTTCAAAGAATCGCTTCTCAGAAAATCTTTATCAAACGAGCACTCAACTAAAATTATTCTGCCTTCTCATTTCGTAAAATTTATTATAGGTTCCTTTATGGAGTAGAACTTTGTTTAATTTTTCTGTTCCTGATTATGACCTATCGGTACATAAATCCTAATACAGCAGTAAACTTAGATAATTATTTGCTGAATAAGATTTTTTATTTTAAAAGGGGTAGCATTTTATTGACTTTGTTGACAATGAATCAAATGATATAAGTTAATATGACAGTAGCAAGCTTGCAGTTGATCCAGAAGTTTTTGACTTTTTTTTTTTTCCTGGCTTTCAGGCACTATAGTCCTGTATTTTATAAATTTGAATTTCCATGTGATTAATTGTGCTTGAATATAGTTGGAGACTTGACACTTAACCAAAAATCTTGACTTTGTGTATTCAGAAATTGTGAAGGAACTTCTTGGGAGATGGCCTGATCTCTGTAATGTATGCAACTCATCAAACACAAGCCCTTTATATTCAGCTTCTGTGCAGGGTCATCTAGATGTTGTGAATGCCATATTAGATGCTGATGTGAGCTCAATAAGAATTGTGAGGAAGAATGGGAAAACTGCATTGCACACAACTGCAAGATATGGCCTCTTACACATTGTAAAAGCACTTATTGAAAGGGATCCAGGAATCATCTCCATCAAAGATAAGAAGGGCCAAACTGCGTTGCATATGGCTGTAAAAGGTCAGGATACTTCTGTAGTAGAGGAATTACTGGAATCCGATTGCTCAATATTAAATGAACGTGACAAAAAGGGTAATACAGCTGTGCATATAGCCACACGGAAAAATCGTCCTCAGGTACTGATTAACTAATATGTTTTTATGTAGTGGAAAAACTAATACTATGGGGTTTTGTTTCTTTTATTCCAATGTTGGCATTGTTTTATTTATTTTCGTTTTA
>NC_036242.1:28484714-28486396 GCF_002742605.1 Olea europaea var. sylvestris | reverse complement strand
CTTTTGGGTTCAAGGAAAAAAAAAATTCCACAAGGTCTTAATGTAACGTCGAGTATCGTGTGAACGTTTGGGGAGGGGGATATAAAGACGGGTTTGTAGCGATTATGGGATCTGATTAAATCTCATGTTGTACGTAAAAGTTCATGTAATCAAGTGTATTAAAATGTAATGACTTGTTTAGACTTGAGATGAACTAACATGTTTAAGCTCCATCTAGAAACGACTTATACAACTTATCCTTGTTGCATTGTCCACGCTATTGTCACATTTTCGTGAAATATGTGGACTTGGGATGAACTAAGCATTTCATCACGTTACTTGCTCAATTTGCATGAATCGGTACACATCTTTTGTCCTTTTCATGAATCCTCAAATAATATATAGTTTTGTAAAGGGTAAAATTGAAAATTCACTAAAGGTCACTTATTTACATATTACATGTTGGTTACGTAACTTCGAGTGTTATAATTTCATTCTTTAATTTAACCATTCCATTTATGTTTTAGATTAATTTTCTAATTTAATGTCACTAAATAGTATTTTAATCATCTTCGCCAATTACAATTGTTATTGTAGATTTTTAACTATGCCTGCAAAAAATTATTGTAAATTTACGACGATAATCAACTCACCGCTCAATGATCTTCTATCTTTGGACAAAATTATTTGGGTCATGTAAGCCTAGAAATGGAACCAACTTCAAGCCTAGAAATGGAACCAACTTCCACATTTGGGGGATCGGAGCTTTGAAATATTAAGCCCAAACAAAAATACAATCCAAAATCAAAATAATAAACCCACTTATAAAATTGAAAATAGATAATATGGCTAGAGAAGTAGGAGCAATCCAAAGGAAGGATCATGCACGGAAGACCCCTTTAGCAAAATACAAATGCAAAAGATGGCATCAGAATAGCGTTCACTTTCCTGAAGAAATCCAATCCAAGCACCAAACCGAAACCATCCATCCATTCAACCGATAGATAAACTGGCCATGCTAAGTACTAACAAGAGGCTTAGGTGGTAGCATTCACAATTTTAAGCAAGCCACAATCTAGGTGAACATTCTTGAGTTTGCCCACTTCATTCGAACCTGCAATCTTTACTTCGATTGCATTGAATAGTTTTCACGAACCAATTTGAGCCTCTGAGTCTCAACTATTTGATGCTTCAACTTGGGAATCAACAATGGAGGCCAAGGACCTTAGTTTGGGGCAATCCTGCATAGCATGTGGCCCTTGGCAAATGAAGCAGCCACTTTCAGGCACATAGGCAGATTTCTTTTTATCCTCATACTTTTCTATCCTGCATACTATTTAATATCACCAGTTTTATAATCAAATTTGAAATCAAGCTTACCTCGCTTGTCTTTCTTTCCATCTCACTCGACGATGGAATTCTTACCTCGCCCAATTCTTAAAACCATCCATGAAGTAAACAATAACACATTGTTCGACATGCTGGAAATTTGAAGCGTAAGAGTTTTGAATTCTTTGACATAATCATGGATGGTGTTCTTATGATTCAATTCCTCTTGCTTCTTATAGGCCTTGTAGATAGCATTTTTGGGGTAAAATTGGCACTCCAATTCCTTTTTGTACTCCTGCCAAGTCTCGATCTTGCTGGAACACTCTTCTATGTCAGCATCTTTACGGCACCACCATAGAGAAATGCTATCAGAA
>NC_036242.1:28465248-28479746 GCF_002742605.1 Olea europaea var. sylvestris | reverse complement strand
CTTATGCTTGTATACCTTCAAATTGTTATAAGCCACATTGATCTAAAGTTTCTTTACTGTGTATGCTTTATAGGCTGTACTTAGGATGTTGGGTGAGATTGGAAGTATTGACAAAATACCGGAGTTCATTGAGGGTGTGAAGAACAGGTCGTTAACCTTCTGTTGCAGCCATCTTTTTTATGGTTACAAAAATGCTTCTACTTATTGTCTAACTCATGCATGTGTTGTATAATTTTTTTCAAGGAAGCGTAAGATGTCAGGTTTTGGGCATCGTGTCTACAAAAACTATGATCCCAGAGCAAAGGTCATCAAGAAACTTGCAGAAGAAGTCTTTTCCATTGTTGGTCGAGATCCTCTGATTGAGGTAGGTTTGTTTCTTTTGGGAGTGAATTCAACTGTACTGGTTACATGAAGCATTTGGATTTCATGGACAAAGTGATTGAGCCTGTAACCAAGTTATAACTCACAAGTGTTAAAAAGTTATGCAGTATGGAATCTGCTCATGAAATCACTATAGAAATCAACTGTGCAAATGAAAATGAATGCTGCAGGGACCCAAGTCTCCCCTATGGAGTTCAAAAGTGATTAAAATCATGTCACTATAAAATTGTCAGTAAAAGCTTTCTTAAAAAACCTATCCAGGGTTTGACCTTTTTTCCCCATTTTGAATTTAATAAAGAACCATGTTACAAACATCTTAAATTAATAGTCGTCTATAAGTAAATGGTCAGGCACCCTTGATGACAAAACCTGCTGCTCCTTGCCCCTGTTACCTTCTTGATGGACACATCAAGAACAAAAGAAGAACTGGCCTCCTATACGAGGATAAAAGGGGGAAAAGGAAAATTGTCACAAAGGGGGGATTGGAATTTCTTTATAGGAATCTGACCAATGATTTAGATCATTGATTGGAATATGTTGACACTTCACTCCTTGCCTTTTGGTCTCACAAGCTTGCTGGAAAAACTAGTGTTCCCATGGGGTGTGGCTCTTGTCAGTGTAATCCTCGGTTAGTTACTGGTATTTCAATTTCAGCATCGTTGATCATTAATTCAAGTCTTGCGGCCGTGGTTCTGTTGGTAGGGTAAAGAGACTCTGTTTTTGGGAACCATTCTTCATGCTTAGCTTCTTCTTCTTGTTGCTGCTGCTTAATGTCGCTGTCTCTATACTAAACTCATTGGTTATAAGTGTGCAGTAGACAGACATCAATGCACGACTGTGCATGAACCAATTTGTACGAGGACTATGATTTCACACCTGATGTTGGTCAATGTCTCGTTTAGATTATGCAAGAACCAAAATTCTATGATGCTAAAAGACCCTTAGTTGATATTCCAAAAATATCAAGGCTACCTATTCAAATGCTTCTACTTAGTCTGAATCAGTCTCCTGTCATTTGCAGGTGGCAATAAATTTGGAGAAAGCTGCCTTATCGGATGAGTATTTTGTGAAGAGGAAGTTGTATCCAAATGTTGATTTTTATTCTGGGTTAATTTATAGGTAAGCTGAGAAATGTCAATTGTATTTTATTGATCTCTATTTTTTTATTTTAATTAAGCAAAGGGAATTTTTTACTCTGAAGTCTGAAGTGTCACGAAGATATTCTTAATCTTGCGGCACTATAATTCAGGGCCATTGGTTTTCCCACGGAGTTCTTCCCCGTTTTGTTTGCAATTCCTCGAATGGCTGGTTATTTATCTCACTGGCGAGAGGCTCTGGATGATCTCGACACAAAGATCATGCGACCTGCACAGGTTATATTGTCTTCCATTCCATTCCTTTCAGTTCTTTTCCCGATTTGTGCCCTTGATTTTTTTATGATACAAATTTTCTTGGTTCCGGCAAGAATTGTCCAAGAAAAGGAAAATTCAAAATTCTATCTATAGCTGACGAACATTTCAAACCCGCCGACTCTCTTTTTGGTTGCTTAGTTTGGGCTTGAAATATATAAAGAAACCTGAATTGGAAAATTGGACTTTAGCTAGCCTTCAGTCCTCAAAACTGTCACGCTTTCCCCCATCTATCGCATTAGTGAAAATATTCTGCTGGTCTTAAATCTTTGTTTTATATATCAGGTGTACACTGGTGTATGGATGCGGCATTATATGCCACTGAAAGAACGGATGGTATCAATTGAAGCTGATAGACTTGGTCGAGTGTCCGTCTCTAATGCTACCAGGAGGCGGCTTGCAGGATCTGAGGCCTAGGCTCTTGAATTTTCTTCTTTAGATTGTCATATTCACAATGGTGAAAAGATGAGTAATAATTTTTACCGGGCTGAGGTCATTTTTCTAGGTCGGTGAGGAAAATAAGCTTTTATTAATTATTAGGCAACTTAAGACTGATAATTTACACTGCTGCATAGAGCAAAAAGTGTAAATAGTTGTCTTTAAACACTGAGCTGTGATAATAATGAACGTGTGGATTTCTTATTTCGCTATGGTAAACCATCTTTCTGGTCACATGAGGCTTATCAATATCAGTTGCAACTTTGAATTCATATTCCATGTATGGCTGCAGTTCTAATTTCCAGAAACTTGCTGATAGGTCTTCTGCTCATGCTGACTTATTGATCCATAAAACATATCTGTTGACTCGTCACATAAAAGCTCTCACTTTTAAAATCAATTTGCAAGTAGAGTGTGGACAAGAACTTGTATACCAGACATCTTAAGCATCGACCAGGATGGAGAAAGAAATTTGATGCTCGCTCGTTCCCATTTTTGTTATGATGTGTATATATTTGTGCGCACACTTCTCCAAGAACAAGAGAGCAAGCCTCCGTTGGGATACATAATTTATAACATATTATTTATGCATTCTGTAGGATTCACTACCATTCCTCTTGCTATTCTTCTTTATAAATCATTTAAAAAAAATTGTCAAACGGAGGCTAAATTTGGGATTAAATTGCAATGAAGTTCCTAAGATAAGGCTAATGCGCAGGTAAACAACGTTGCATCACATAATATTATTCAGTTATTTCTTGTAAATATTGTGCAATAGCATGTAAAAATAGTAAATACATAGCGTCTGCAAGGTTTTGTACCACATCAAAATTCTATTCAAGAGATTGGCTAGCCATACAAGAAAGTAGAGTACACAAATTAACTAGCGGCATGGCAAAAGTAACACCAGCATCAGGATAATAGAATAGAAAACACAGGATAAAACCTTCGTCGTGTAGGGTAAGTGTCACCGGATCCAGAAAATGACTTCCCCCAAACAAAGTCAGACAGTTTTCTTGCTGCCGGAATTAAGAGTATGGGAATAGAAAGGCCAAGTTGAGGCAAAGCTTGATTTGGTGATATCTTGAATACAAGCAACGTATAGGGGCCAAACAACATAGAAACAGTAATCTGTGGCCATGGCTTAAATGGGAATTCGTGCAAGGGATAGATAACCCCGGCTAATGAAGATACAAACGCCGTTGAGTTACACAGTATGAATAGCAGTGCAATAACAGAATCTTGTCTCTCTTGGGGCTGGTCGTGAACGACTCCATGCCTTGACGCAGCCACTAAGGTTACCATCATCATCAGGGCTAGCAGAAGTAACAGCACATGATCGTTGCTGCGTTTCATGCTACTGCTGAAATTATTTAAATCATCAGAGAGTTGGCATTTGATTTTTTTTGTGGGGATCCCGAAATTCATACTGGCTAACTCTGTATCTCCATCAGCTGATTGATGCTCAAAATTCTGCATCAAAGATAGAGTGAGGATAACGATATTTATCAGCTGTTTTGAGGCTCAAAATGTTGCACAAGAAACGGAGTTAAAATAACAATATGAATCCACTCTCGAATATTTATCTTACCTCTTTGGAATGCAAAGCTTCCCAAATACTTACTAAGATATATAAATATAGTGCATTTCAAAGTTCTCCTTCAATGATAGCTTTATTTAAACATTTTCTAAATGTAAGATGAAGTGCGATCTATCAAATTATGTATAACAGGAAAAGCTAAACAAGAATTATCACTGAATGCCAACAATCTATCAACGGGGCAAATCTTTGGAAATTCTCATGTAGACATGGCTGCAACAAACATTTGTTACAGTTTATACGGAAATCAAATAACGATATCTGAAAACATTTCATTTTCAAATTGATATAATTTTTTTTTATTTACATAGTCTTTACACTTTAACCCTGTCTGAAGTTAACTCGCTTATAGATGCAAAGTGCCATGTGAATGATGTAATAGAAAACAATGCAAAGTGCAGTGTGAATGATGCTTCGCATGTACGACACAACACTGTTTCATAAACGAACATGTTTAAGATCAAAAGTATCTAAATCGATTTCTAATAACAATGTGGAGTTCTAATTCCAGGTTTTAGCCATTTCAACAAAGATTGTGTACCAATGTCCCCTTCTAGACAGGAATCATATAATGAAACAGAGGGCAGCCCTAGGCTAAACCCAAGCCCTTTTTTTATGAGGTATGTATTAGTCCAGTGCAAAAAATAACTCTGTCATCCCTTTAGCTCCTCCGCCGGACGCCTAAAAACACTTAATTTTGAAATTGATATAATTCACTTTTTTTACCTACTCTTTAACCTGACTGAATTATTATTATTATTATTATTATTATTATTATTATTATTATTATTATTATTATTATTATTATTTATTTATTTATTTATTTATTTATTTTTTGAAGGAATTTTAACATGTCTGAAATTAAGTGGAATATAGGTGCAAAAGCAAGTACGGAGTTTATGGAGATTCAATTCACTGATAACACAGGTGCAAACCAGAAAATAGCCTTTGTTAATTCTTGAGCAAATTCCAAGAGTAACTATTAAAATTAATTACCATATTGATCAGAATTACAAAGGTCATATCAATTTGATGCTTTAGGTAACATAATATGCAATTATACTAAACTCTTCATTAGACAATGGTCTCAACCACAAAATCCTTTTCTTTTTTTCAACTATCTGTGAGTAAGAATCAAATGTTAAAATTTGGGGTTCCATCTTAAAAGGTAAACCTTATTAAGAGGAGTATCTCAAGACCTTTTTAAGTTGATCAATATTTCGGTATTTAACCGATGTGGGATTTTTATCCTTCAGCATGCCCCCACAAGATGGTAGCTCGTTTGAGCAGACCAGTCTTAAAATCCGTGTGCTCATTTTTATAGTCTTAATCAGATCGAATTGCTCGTTGGAGTTTAATGAACTTTAATACCATGTTAAGACTTAAGTTTTATCTTAAAAGATCAACTTTATTAAGAGGAGTAGCCCGATATCTTTTTAAGTTTGTTAATATTTCGGTATTTAACCGATGCAGGATTTTTATCCTTTAACATCAAATAGATTCACTTTATCGTAAACAATAAAAGCAAGTGAAGAAATTACCTCAAATTGTCCAATAGAATCACTCTTCTTTGCTTCCGGCATGCATATGTTTTCCAAGTCCTTGTTTCTTTCTTCCTGAAACAGATATTTACGAAAATTTTGAATTTCGACAAATGAATTTCCAATTTAAGTTGAACGAAAAACTGACTAACTGGGCTACGAACTCTCTAAAAATACTGACTATTGATGCCACTACTACCGATCTCACCATTATTACTGTATAAGCAAACTCGGCGAATCTTGTACCTGGAAAGATTTGAGTCCGTGGACAGGTTTCTCCTTTTTTTAACAAAATGTCTAATATTTTCTGCCAAATTACCTTCTCAGCAATTGTAAGTCAACCTTATCCATATGGACAAGTCTTTCTGTTGCGGAAGCTCTCTTGAATGATCTTCAAACGGTGATTTTTCAGGTTCAGTCCAACGTACCTTTCTCTACCAACAACCAATCAAATCGGCTCCAAACCACAACCAATCTGAGTCACCTCGGTTGCTATTCAATCTTACCCACGTAGAACAAGAAAGGATGATGATTTGTGGACACAAAGGCTAGGAGAAGACACCACAAATGTATACTATGAAGAAACCACCAATTACACAAAGTAAACAGGCGTTTTGGACATTTCTAGGGGCTGTTTTTTCACTCACCAAGAGGGCAGCTGGGATTCTCGTTTTTCTCCCACAAAGTCTCACAAAACATCACAAGAAAGAGGCTAGGGTTATATCAATATATATACTCTAGGGTTAGACTTTACGTTGGGCCATTAAAGAGGTAAACGGGCCAAGATTCAAGCCATCCAGAAGGAATACAATTGGGTCGGATGTAGCTCATAAACTTGGTTGTTGGACTTATTTCATTCATCGGCCTATGCATATGAAATAATATTAACCCACATTAACATCATAGCCCGGGATTTATTAGGTATCAAAAACCCAACAAATCTCCACCTTGATGCCCAATAAATCTGCAAGCAGTCAAAACACACAATTAGCACTTGCATAATCAAGGTAGCTAATAAAATTGGATCACAGACCTTACCTCGTGTTTCCAACTTGAAACACATACCATACCTGCTCCATGTACTCACTGGGGTTAAGGTCAGAAAACACCCAAGTAGAAGCAAATATTTGACAGTAAACAATCAAGAACAAATACACGTGCGATGACGATATACTATAAGATAACACACACAAATCTTTTCAAAAACACGTTCACATAAAACCATAGATTAACACCAAGTCAATCAAACCACGGTCAAATACATATGCAACACATGCATAAATGACCCTAAGAAAAGATCCACCACACTTATCATATCCCATTTCGTGTTGCTCACACCTCGAGAACACATATCTCCTCTCATCGCCCACCATGCTCACTAGACAGATCACTTAACTCATGTCTAACTGACAAGTCACAATAGATCCTAAGTCCATGGGATAATCCTCTATCTCCACATCACTTCTCCCAACCTACGTGGATAATGGGTCTCCACCTAACAGAAGTGATAGAAGTGTCTCTCTCACACTCCACCTGATCAAGGTCTCTATCCATATAAAGGATCCTAGACATTTGATCACATCTCCACTCGTGATCCAAATGTCACACTCCACATCCCCGGTACAAACCACCATGTACGCCTAGACATCTATACTCCACTTTCTCAAGACACACAACACACTGTTAATGCATCTCAAACTCACTATGACAAATCAATACCTTTCGGTGACCACAAAGATTACTTCAATCACCAAAGCTCCAAAAATTCCGCAAAGAAAATATAGAAGGTGGCACTCATAAAGAAAAAATCGAAAAAAGAGATGGTTACTTCACAACACTCACAAAGGAGGCTCACAAAGAGGAAGAATATAACCCTAACATGGCTGCCTCACATAATCTCTCAAACCACACAGGCTCACAAAGATAAAGGAGAGAAACGATTGCCCAACTTTCTTCTCACTACCACACTCTCACACCACTCACAGAAGAAATAGAGTACGCCACAAAACTCAACCCAATATGCATGTAAACATATTACACAAAGTAATAAGATCACCCTCAATTCATGCAATTACACACATCAAACAAGTTGAAAGTGTAACATTAATATTGCAATAAAATTAAGTGACCACATACATACAGAAAGGATTACACACAAATACAATGTAAGAACGAGGTTTATTCTCTCAATAAACCTCATTAGGATCACTACTCGACGCTAAAGTCACATTCGCCTTATCTCTATCCTCATTTTACCTATTATTATCATCTTAGGACAATCTCTTTCAACTATGCTCAAATTTTACCACAGTTAAAATATATTTTATTTTTCGCATTTGTCTTAAACCTACATTTTCCACCAACGCCAAATAATGACCACAAGTAAAGTATGAACATAATTCACATAAAATAGTCCAGTAAACTTTTCTAAAGCCACATGCAATTCTAATAATGTAGAAAAAATTGATAGCAAATTCACAAAGAATTTAACGCAAATAATTAACAAATAATTCCTAGGTCTAGCAACAGGCAATGGTTACCCCTTCATGGTAACCTCAAACGTAATGTCACCCCACACGATGACCTCTAATGCAAAAAATAAATTACTCTACACATTTATTTCAACTGTAATAATAAAAAGTAAAGAATACGATACCGAGTGGACCACGTCTGAAAGTCCGTAAATATCGAGAGATGCGAATTCACCACTTTAGGATTACCACTATTCGTCCTAAAGTCTCTGAAAACTGTAGCAACCAAAAAATCATGATCGAGTCCCGAACGTCCAAATAACAATGCTGTCCAGATTCTACTGCGTACCTTGAAACAGAAAACTTTCAACACGAAAAATGTCAGAAATAATATGAGGAACAAACTGCCTGAAGAGACCTCCTCGGGATTCCCTCCCACGCGCCCTCACGCGCCGTCTCTTCCCTGTGCGTGTGGTCCACACGCACCGCCACACGCGCCAAATCTGACCGTCACGCGCCTACCTGCAGGGTGCGCTTCCTCCTACACATCACACCAGTGGTCTCGATTTTCCCAAACTCCTTCTGGATTGATCAGAAAATGCGAAAAATAGAGACTGATTTTGACAGTTTTTGGACAGCTCTTCAATCTGATTGCTACTGCGTTTCTGCCGATTTTTTGGACGATTTCTGGTAGATTTCACGAGCCAAAACCTTCACCTTGAAGCTCTGATACCAATTGTTGCCGAAGCTCTCTTGAATGATCTTCAAACGGTGGTTTTCCAAGCTCAGTCCAACATACCTTTCTCTACCAACAACCAATTCAACCGGCTCCAAACCACAATCAATCTGATTCACCTCGGTTGCTATTCAATCTTACCCACGTAGGACAAGAAAGGATGATGATTTGTGGCCACAAAAGCTAGGAGAAGACACCACAAAGGTATACTATGAAGGAACCACCAATTACACAAAGTAAACAGGTGTTTTGGATACTTTTAGGGGCTGTTTTTTTACTCACCAAGAGGACAGTCGAGATTCTCCTTTTTCTCACACAAAGTCTCACAAAACATCACAAGAAAGAGGCTAGGGTTATATCCATATATATACTCTAGGGTTAGGCTTTAAGTTGCACCATTAAAGAGGTAAACGGGTCAAGATTCAAGCCATCCAGAAGGAATACAATTGGGTCGGGTGTAGCTCATGGACTTGGTTGTTGGACTTATTTCATTCATCGGTCTATACCTATAAAATAATATTAACTCATATTAACATCATAGTTCGGGATTTATTGGGTATCAAAAACCCAACACTTTCTTTATTAAATTTTTTTTGCCGTCTCCTTTTTTTTTTTTATTAAAATTTCTTGTCAATAATTCTACTTGCGTGAAAAAATCAATGTCTTCTAAAAGCTACTTTCTGTCGCAAGCTTTCAAACTCGGCCCCTACCCATTTCCAGGAAATTTCATATTTATTATTTTCTATTGTTTCAAAGAAATTGCAGAAGTCTAAATGCTGGATAAAAGAGATAAAGTAGCGAAAGATGGGAAGTGGGAACTCAGATGAGCAAGTTTTTCAATTTGCTTTTGCCGTCTTTTCTTGTTTTTTTACTATAATTTCTTGTCAATAATTCTTCTTGCGTGAAAAAATCAACGTATTCTGAAAGCTTTTTTCTGTTGCAAGCTTCTTGATAACTTTCAATCTTGGCCCCTTCCTGTTTCCAAGAAACTTCATATTTATGATTTTTTTTTCTATCGTTTCAAAGAAATTGCAGAAGTTCAAATGCTGGATAAAAGAGACAAAAAAATAGAGAAAAATGGGAACTCAGATGAGCAAGTTTAACAAACTGCCCATGCCTTCCCTCTCAACGAACCCTCAATCTGCTGCATCACTGACAGGACACAGGCTGGACGACGAGGAGTTGTCAATTGAGGTATGTCGCCTAAAGGTTGTTGCTTGCTTTATTCTAAGTTGGCTCAAAAGTTGTCGGTGTAACATATGAGAGATGGATTCATCACTTCTAATCTGCTGACAGCAGGATAAAAGCTTTCCACCGTTGATGTGTTTGAAATAGTCATGTTCTCTTACCATGTCAACAGTAGTAAGTTTTTATCTTATCCCCTTTGGGCAAGAGATCAATTGTAAGAAAATTATATTCAACAATAACAGGTTTCCTTGAAATTCATCGTAGGCAAGCCCTTTTGATTGATTATTGAAGTTCATGAGCGTATGAATTATATCCTTATTGTGTCCTCTTAGACCATCTCCTGTTTAGTAGGAATTAAAATTTAGATTTTAATTTAACTTAAATTCAATAAATTTATTTATATGATTTTTAATTTGATTATTATTTTTATTAGCATTTATAATAAGCCCCTCTTTGTCTATATTAATTGTCAATTAAAATTTTTAATATAATTTGAAAGCAAGTATGATAAATATTTGAAACTATATACATATATATTGTATTAAATAATTGGTTATCATAGTAAAAAAGCTTGACCCTTGAAACGTGAAGTCTTTGGTTCAAAATTGTGTATTTTCCATTTTTTTTTTCAATTAAAAAAAAAAATCTGTAGAAAATTTGAAAATAAAAATAAAAATCGGCAAACTCAACAGCTTTAAGTGAACAAATGATAGTTCAATTGTAAATTGATCCAATTATGCTAATCGGATTCGAGTTCTAATTTAATAACTATTCTTGAATGAGTTCATATATGCACCGGACATGCATAGTCGTGCTTTCCTAATGTGAAAATAAAATATTTGCGCGTTTGTTTTATTCATACCTAATTTTCTTTAGGCTACTAAACCACAAGATGGTGGCAAGAAAGAGGAAGTTTTGCCATGAGTGACATGACGCCCCTTGATCCAAAGGGACATTATTATCAACCAGCTTCATTCGTTCATCAATTCTCAATTGGAAAGGCAAGTTTCTCTATGCGAAAACACAAAGGCAATGAGATACTCAACACAAGCAAATGTGCTTTGGATGTTGTTCATTTTTGACATTGCTGGGGCTTTTGCAACAATCTCAACTCGTCCCAACATCGATCCTGCAGAGGCCCACCTGACGGGCATTAAAAGTCTAATGGAGGTACCAAAGGGGTTCTACTTTATATTAATAGTCACGACCATATGTTTGGTGAACATAACTATGGTGATCGTCATCACGTGGTCGCAGTTGGTTCGAGACTCGGGAGCATTTTATCTGAAATCACTCGTGTTCTTCGTCATGGCTTTGACTTTCATCATTTATGCCCTTCAGATGCAGCAGATTACTCCACACTTCTCCATGAGGATAAGGGGGGATTACAAGATTTCTAGCTTCTGGCTTTTATGGCTATGCTTTTTGACTATAATACTCATTTTGGCTACACTTGTGCTCATTGCAAAAATGATTGTTGGAGTATAGAGGCTGACCAATCATTCTTGACTGTAATTAGCATCGGTAAATAATTCTCATTCTTAGCTGTAATTAGTTCGTCAGAGGCAATGTTGGAGTTGGAGTTGGAGTTGGACCGGACCACCTGTAGATAGCACGGAGGCACAGCTAGGCATAGGCATGAGCATGAGCATGAGAATGACCCACGCATGACCCACGCTGTAGTAGGGGACTAGTTAAGCCTAAGCAAGAATTCTACTCAAAAGTTCAGACACTCGTTGTTTTTCTTTGTTTTTTGCTTAGTGTATAAAATTTTAGAGTTCTCATTTTGGTATTCTTGTGAAAGATCGACAAACTTGCACTCCCCAAATACTGATATTTGCAAATCAATGGATTTTTTACATACTTATTGAATCTTTCTTGGTTTCGCTTCAATAATTTGGTATCAATACAAAAATCTAGATCCTTCCCAGGATACAGAAAGACAATACTGCACCGCTGAGTCCACAGGTGGACTAGTTGGCACGACAGTACAAATTGACAGTTCAGTTTGTTAAGAAACCTATTCGCACCCTCTATTAGATCATAGACGAGCCAAAAATGGATCGGTAGATGCCAATGACGACAGGGGCAATGGGTAACGTTGTTAACTGTTCTATACATTACAATACGTAAAACAAATAAATTAAGCCTTATGAGCACGAGCACGAGCACGAACCACGCTGTAATAGGGGCATCTTTAAGCCTTTGGCTTATTTTTGGTTTCTGCTTTGTCTTTCTAAGCAAGAATTATATTCGAAGTTCAAAGACTTCATCGTTTTTCTTTGGATTTTGCTTATTGAATAAAATTTTTTAGAGTTCTCATTTTGGTATTCTTGTGAAAGATCAACAAACTTGCACTGATACTTGAAAATCAATGGATATTTCACATACGTATTGAATCTTTCTTGGTTTCGCTGCAATAATTTGGTATCAATACTAAATTCTATTTTTCATTCATGTAACAAACACAATGCCATTGATTCACTCTATCAGTGATTATGAAGCTAATGGTCAGCTTAGACTACCACATTAGTATTTCCATTGAGTCACACTATCGGACATTCACAGGGTGGCTCAATTGCAACAAAAATGATGTCCAAAGATTCAAATTTTGCACGTCTGTAAATAGAACGATACCATTGAATAATGTCAATGAGATCAAGAAAGAGACTTGTGATGAAAATTGTTAATTATTCTATCCACTATATTACATTAAACAAAAATGTTATATAAGATAAGGAAAATGAGAAGTTTTGATCTGAAAATTTCCAATCAAGTCGAATCTTCTAAAAACTGATTATGTTTGATGGGATATCTTGAAAGGAGCATTCATACACTCGATTACCATCCACCTGTTAACTATTATTAACAATAATATTTTGCCAATGTAGAATAAATTCAAACATTTTTAGAAGGAACAAACAAACTCATTATCCTTTCCCAGGCGTTTGCTCCTTGATTTTCTCAGGACTTAATTCTGGGACCCATCAAAGAAAGTGGAGACAATTGTGTATAAACAGAGGAACAATTGTACTGAAATATATATTGTGTTCTGATGCTTGTAAGTACATAATTTACAACATTGCTTACTCAAAATAGAGAGTCAAAGATTCATTGAGGCCATGTTGAGTCTCGTTTACAGTGGCTTAGCGAGTTTTGGAGGATGAAGAAGCTGCAAATCTGGAACTAACAACTGGTTTCTTCATGGGAGTAACACTGGAGACAAGCAAGAGATGGCATGATGAGGATTGGTAATTGTTTCGCGCGTGTTAATTCGCTAACAATTAAAGAGGATCAGACGATTGTGTAAGGGACGAAACCTCTTGAGACAATGTCCCAAAAAGGGGTGTTCCTTTTATTGGCGATGAACTTTACAATTGGAAACGGAAAACAACGTGCCTCCAAGGGGCGCAAGCACACGAGTTACAGAAAAGGAAGTGTTTAAGTCTAAAAGCTAAAGGAATGAAAATTACATATTCTCTGTTCGAGAGTTTTGGATTCGGTCCTTTGCTTCTAAGTTCTTTCTCCCTTTTATACTTCATAGGCGATCCCTTTGTGATTAACTGCTCTAAAAAACTGCTTGATCGCCCTATAACTACCCACTTTCTTTGTAGTGGCCATTTTGTCATGAAACTGTCCTTTTAACTGCTGCCATTATCTTGCATCGTTCAACCGCTTTCGATTGAACTCCTTGAGTCGTGGAACGTGGTAAGGTTACTTTAGCAACTGCCTCAATAACTGCATTTCTTGATAATCATAATGCTTTATATTTGTTGATATCTTGGGCAACTTGAAGATTTGGACGAGACTCCGGGCGACCGTATGCCACTCTATTTGTTCAGACTCTGAGCGACTTGCAAACTTGGGCGATGGCGTTACCGCACTATTGGGCCCCTTATTTGGGCCTTCACCTTGATTCGTTCAATTGGATTTCGTTTTTTGGGCTATCTGATTTGGGGATCCTCCAATTGGGCTTTATTCTCTGGGCCGTTCGATTTGGGCTGAATTTTTATGTGTCAACAATTACCCCCCAATATGGCAGAATTAATAATAATTATTGAATTTTGTCATATTCACTTCACGTCTCCAGCAACGTTCGCGATTCCCAAAGAATTTCAATCATTGTTTCCTTCTATAACTTGAAAAGGTGCGTCGCTTTGCAAACCCTTATAAACTCCAAACACGCCATTTTACTGCTACCAAATCACGTTTCATATTTCTTGCGCATCCTTCACGATTCACTGTTCATCTTTTGCTTCCTTGTTACGTAACTCTGAAAAGCTTCGTTCCTTCTTCAATGGCTGCTTCACAATCTCAAGCTAGCGACTCCTTTAGTTTTGATGACTTTCAGAAACTTCTGAGTCGTCCATACGTAACCCCAAGTTTTCTCGCGCCCGCTGATGTTGGACGTAATGAGTTTTACTTGGGTCCTTTCTTCAACAATGCGGAGGCAGTTGAACAGGCGGCGGTGGGTCAGCTGTTTCCTTGCACTCATGGCCCTCCTTTTCTGAATTCTTTGCCGCTGGGGCTAACTTGGCCTAAATCTGACGTAGCTTTTCGTAGGTGGCATGCTCGTCTTATGGGTCATGGTCCTACTAAGGCACTTTTTGATAGCGCTAGGATTTCTGATTTGTTGGAAGTCTCTATTCGCCCCCCTACTTTTGATTCGGCGCTCTTTCCGATTGCTCTGAGCTTTTGGTCCTCTGAGTATAACACATTTATTTTTCCTCTTGG
>NC_036242.1:28463747-28464747 GCF_002742605.1 Olea europaea var. sylvestris | reverse complement strand
TGCTCGTCCATCTTCTTCTCTCCCTGCCAGGCCAACTATGGCCAAGAGTGCTCCAAGCCGCAAACGGCCAGCCTCAGCATCTCCCATTCTGGAGGATGATGTTGATGATGATGATGATGATGTCCCTCTTATCGTTAAGAGGAAGGTAATTAAATTGGTCTATTTACAAGTATGCTCTTCCCCATTTGAAATTTTTCTGTGTACTGATGATCTTTTGGACTTTTCAGAAAAGCTCAGCTTCCCCTTCAAAGGCTTTGGCATTACCAACTCCTGCTCCATCATCCTCTGTTGAGGCTACTTCATCCAAACCGATTGATGATGGGACCATGCTTAAAGATACATCTTCAGCCCCAAATTCTTCATCACAACCCATGAATGAGCCACCTTCCTCCCACGGCGTCGACCCCCAATCATCAAAGCAGAAGGTAATTCAGTTTTTGATGTCTTACCTTTGCTCGTGCTATTGATTTCTGACTGGTTGCTCTTTGAACTTTGCAGATACTCCCATGAGTCCACCCGTTGTGGCAACATCTTCTCGCTTGGACAAGGGGAAGTCCTCACGAATGGGTGAGTCGTTGGTGGCCAGCTTGGCTGAGGGTACGCCATCTTCTACGATTGTCGACGAGGTAGTTTTTCTTTTTGCTCCATTCCTATTTCCAACTTGTTCGTTGTAGCGAATATTTTTAATGTTGGCAATCTTCTTTGCAGGATGCTGACAGGATTGTACGTTCTATCCAGGACTTGTTCGCTTCCTGGGGGCAGGTCCAAATGCCTCGCCGTGCTCCATCTGATCGTCATGCTGCTTCTTTAGAAGAGGACTTGAAGTTCTTGAAGGAGTTGGTATTTGAATACGTGTCCTTCATGGACATGGACATTGGAAGGGCTAGTGCTGCCAGACACAAGGATGAACTTGAGAGCTTGAGTGCGAAGTTAGAGCAAGCACTGACGCTTCCGTCGCTCAATCTTTCTGCCGACTTTAAAGCGACGTTGAAGGTCATTC
>NC_036242.1:28447074-28456066 GCF_002742605.1 Olea europaea var. sylvestris | reverse complement strand
CGTCCCACCGGGCGTGCCAAATTGTTTCGCGCGTGTTAATTCGCTAACAATTAAAGAGGATCGGACGATTGTGTAAGGGACGAAACCTCTTGAGACAATGTCCCAAAAAGGGGTGTTCCTTTTATTGGCGATGAACTTTACAATTGGAAACGGAAAACAACGTGCCTCCAAGGGGCGCAAGCACACGAGTTACAGAAAAGGAAGTGTTTAAGTCTAAAAGCTAAAGGAATGAAAATTACATATTCTCTGTTCGAGAGTTTTGGATTCGGTCCTTTGCTTCTAAGTTCTTTCTCCCTTTTATACTTCATAGGCGATCCCTTTGTGATTAACTGCTCTAAAAAACTGCTTGATCGCCCTATAACTACCCACTTTCTTTGTAGTGGCCATTTTGTCATGAAACTGTCCTTTTAACTGCTGCCATTATCTTGCATCGTTCAACGGTTTTCGATTGAACCCCTTGAGTCGTGGAACGTGGTAAGGTTACTTTAGCAACTGCCTCAATAACTGCATTTCTTGATAATCATAATGCGTTATATTTGTTGATACCTTGGGCGACTTGAAGATTTGGGCGAGACTCCGGGCGACCGTATGCCACTCTATTCGTTCAGACTCTGAGCGACTTGCAAACTTGGGCAATGACGTTACCGCACTATTGGGCCCCTTATTTGGGCCTTCACCTTGATTCGTTCAATTGGATTTCGTTCTTTGGGCTATCTGATTTGGGGATCCTCCAATTGGGCTTTACTCTCTGGGCTGTTCGATTTGGGCTGGATTTTTATGTGTCAACAGTAATTATATATACATAGAGAGAGAGAGAGAGAGAGAGAGAGAGAGAGAGAGAGAGACTAGTATTCTCGCATATGTTACTCAAATTAGTACCTATGGTTCCTCTGCACTACTTTACTCTTCATGGCTGCTAAATTTTTGACCTTTCGGCTAAAGAAAAGAGTAGGAAATCACAGGGCTGGACTTGGAGCGATTTCTTTTAATGACGAAAAATTACCAGGAGAGAGTCTTGATGAAAACTGTTTCCAGCATGTTATTAAGATTAAAATACTGCAAAATTTTACTGCAGGAAGCACAAGAGATAGGAGAATGCTGAAGTTGTGACTACTTATGATGCACGAACACTTGCGAGGTCAATGTGTCTGTCTCCAACACGTGTCATGCCGTATCGTGTCCAACCTCGACAGTCAGACACTACTCGAGAACATGTAGCCAATACATGCCCTTGTCCAATTTGTTATATAATTTTTAAATTATCAACACTAAAAGGATACTTTAGAGACATCCCTAAGTAAGTTTTCGATATGCCATGTGGCCGTGTCCTATATAAAAATAAAGATACTGTATATAAATTTTAAATTTCAAAGAATTCAAAATCGACTTGTTTCCAATGCGTCATGTCCTACCTTTCCAATAGTTAGGCCCCATTTGAACCACATTAATAGAAGAATGAGAATGAAAAATATAGTCGTTATGGACCCCACACAAAGATGGAAAGTCAAATATGTTGGCTTGATATGATGGATAACGATCATATTTTTCATTTTAATGAACAAATAATGGGAAACAAACAGGGGCTTAAATGTTGCTGTCCGTGCATGTGTCTGTGCAACTTAGGTAACTATGAATCTTTAGATTGCATTTTATGTGATAGACAACAAATGCAGGCAGGCACATGTACAAACAGAAACAAATTTGACAAAGTCAGATTGTGAATCAAACATAAATTTTGGTTTGACTTGCCACTGATTGATGCAGGCTCTTTTTCTCTTTCAGCTTTGTCCTCTCCGCCCCCCCCCCCCCCCCCACACACACACACACACACACGCGTTATGACATGAAATCCATGGTTCAAGAAATAAGTACATACACCACGTTATAGATTTGAGGTACCTGTTGAGGAATTCTAGCTTTGCCTTCTTCATCAGCCTACTTTTTGTGTTGCAAATGTTACTAGCATTTACACCTGCATAAGATTAAGTTACAGCGTAAGAGAATCAGATTAACATATTCACAATGGAATATTTCATGCATTTTTTTTAAATTTATTTGCGTGAGTCAATTGAATCTCATGAAGATCATAATGAAATAAGTACCTCCATAGAAGGTTCTTTTCCTGCTTGAAGGTGGAATCTTCGTGCACACCTGAACTTGTTAGCTTTGTTTCCCTACAGAGCAAACTAGTGAGTATGTTCAAGTTTGGGCCAACAAGCCTTCATATATTTTATATATAGGCGTAACTTTTAGATATGAAAATTCAAACCGAAATGCCATATCTTGTGATGCAGTATAGCAATATGCTAATTATTTATTCTTACAAGAAAAACAATTTCACTAAGTATCGTTTAATACTATTTGAGGTTAACACGCCTCGAATCCCGCCTCACATGAGGCTTTCATAAATCTCCTTGAATCTCGCACCTTTAGTGCATTATGAGGCTTACGCCTTGGCTAGACTAAGGTGTTAGCCCGTTTATCTTATATTTTTAGGACACTTAACTATTGGCCTTCGCAAGTGGAGGTACAATATCTTGGTACCCGATCAAGCCTTTTTAAACATTGTCACTATGGACACAGTTTCACCATATGTATATCTACAGGATATATTTTCTCATTAAACAAGAATAAACTAGAAGTGAACACTGAATCGAAGTCATGGGAGAAGCTTCTTAAGATGAAAAGGCTACAAATAGTGACATGACATCCGACTACAAAAAAAGCTAAGAAACTTTGGATTTTACAGGAGATGACATCCTTCATACTGTAGAAAGTCAATTTGAATGGATATTTCATCTGACTAGAGCATTGTATACCCATAAAATTCAAAATGACAACAAGACCAAGTAACTGTATTGAATGTTCAGCAAGTTAAGAAACATCATACAAACTAAGTAAGAGAGGAGGCCTCCACACAACTGTATGGTCATTCCATCTGACCTTAAGATCATATATTCAAGTTTCAGAAACAGTCTTCTTGATTGTAGGGGTAAGGTTGCGACCATCTACCTTTCCAGAGCAATAGCAGGACCCTTATGATTGCTAAGTCCCTCTTTTTAGAGAAGCAAGATAACCATGGCTCAGATAAGGTTATGGATGTAGTATGTAAAGAAGAAATGGAAGAGAGGATAACGATCATACATGGAATGGCAAAGGTATCATACATAGAAGGCAAATTTTGAAAAAGAAATAATTACAATGGCTTACAAACAATTAACGAAGACAGGGTAAATTAAAGGAGCAAAGTACTATAATAAACATTAACAATCTGTATGGCTATAGGAAGAGGAAGCAGGAAAATAATGGGTAATGAGGTAAAAGAAAATCATATTCTATGTTTATTCTTGGAGAAAATGATCCTAGACCTTGTAAAAGGAAAGGCAAGGAAAGGATAGAAAAGGATACATACAAGAGACCTTGATAATACAAGACTTTATTGAGATGAGTCGTGATTAAGTAATTTTAGTTTTAATATACATCATAATCAGCTAAAATATCCACCCTTGTGATCTCAGCAAAATCAGCCTTCAGCAATTTGTGGCCATTAGCGTGTGCGATTGGCAGCACATTGTTAATCTGGTCAGAAGTAGTAGTCTACTCAGCTTTATTTCTGGTGACTAGCCCATAAAATTATAACTCAACCTCTATAACACTTCACTGAATCGAAATTCAATCACAGATTCTTAAAGAATCTCCCAATGAAAACGAGATTTTAAAGAGGAGAAACACTTCTGCATGCATTAACACACTCCAGCAGGACACTACAGTATTATTTTAGTCAAATAGAACACATGTTACACTTCCAATACAACACCAGAAAGTTACACACTTTACAAAGAATGATAATCACCAAATTACATTAAAGAAACACACAAACAAATGAAGAGACCTGCGACCTGTCAGTCAATATCCATAACAAATAAATATGTACTTTCTAGCATCTTCTTTTTGAAATAGCAGCCTTAATCGATCAATTGATTTTTGTTGTGCCTCTTCCATGTCTTTTGACTTTGCCTGCAGTTTAGCAACATTAGGTTAAATATAACACCAAAATGGGGGTACCTCACTAATACAGATGGAAAAAGGTGGGAAAATGGAAATCACCTTGAATAATTGTTTCCATTTAAAGGTTACTTTTTTCTTTCTCATCCTTTCAATCACAACATTGGTGTTTTGAGCTCCAAATTGGCGTTCGTAAAATTTCTTCCATAATTTATCTATTACTGAGCTAAGATCTGTACCCTGCAGTAACACAGAAAGATATTCATTATTCAACTTAATATTCAATTGTAAACCAAGATTTTATATTTCAAAATGGAAAAAAAGAAGTACAAATGTCTTACTTCTGCACAATTCTTGATGTGCACCAACTGATCAAGAGTACAGTGGGGTAAAATGCGCTCTAAAAGATGAAAGTCTGTTTCCCCAACATCTCCCAGATACCTAACATTATCTATGGCCACCTGAACACATAAGTCAACTAATGACGGAACTCTCTGCTTCCTCATTGTAATTCTGTAGCGTGTCCCGATATGCGTTTGAGCCTTTGTAGAACCATGATAACGGGCATTATAAAAGAGGGACAACAGAATCAGCGTATGAAATCTTTGTGACACTACAAAAATCAATCAGAAAGTCTCTTGCATAAAGATTGTTAGCAGTTTCTCTTTCTATTACAGGCTTCTGAAACGCATATGTGCATCAACAAGCATGGCCATATTTGTTGAGCATTTCAGATGCAGACGAAGATAACTCTCTTTATCGTCATTGCAATTCTTGGTATAGTGTTACTGTGTTGTGTTACGAAGTGGCTTTATGAAATGAAAACGAAAAAAAGGAACCAGAAGAATCAACCAGATGCTCCACAGCATAAAGCTCTGTAATAATTTCTATTTCTGCTGCATTTTTCCAAGTAGTTTAACTACAGTTCAGCATATATTCATATCATTTTTTAGATGCCATATTCAGCAACTGTATCCTATTAAATATCACTTCAATTTCTACCCCTATAGCACACGAAAGGAAGATAAACATAGTTTAAATTCTTTAATTCTTCAAAAAAGTAAGGGGTATAGCACCAAATCCACAAGATCACGGAACTTTATTACTGTATACAATTCACCTGCACAAACTCACGAATTAATCAATCTCCACAAAATCTCAAGAACTTCAACATGATCTCAAAGTCAAAACTCAGACCACCCAAGAATTCCATTCCAACAAATAAATTATATCACCCTATGTCATATCAACTAGTCCCGCAATAATTAAGGAGCTCACCTGGACTGATCGGATAGGGACACCGAGGACACGACGAAACAGGAAAAAGCGGACTTTATTTATACATACATCATATGCATCTTTGTAATTTATACAAATCTATATAAAATAGGATCCTGAAACAAACTTTAATTTTGCACCAAACTGGGATGATAAGTAATCACTTGTTCCACGGCCTATTAGGATAAAATTTTTGGATTTAATTATAATTGTTATTAAAGTTGTAAATTTAATTCTAGTTATAATTGAAGTTTTCGGAGTAACCATGTAATTAAATATAAATTAATTAGATTTAGACTTTAGTCGAAACTCTTATTTAAATTTCAATGGGAACTCCTGTATGGACTGTAATTGGAGTTGTCAATTATCATTATATATGGAATGAAACTTTTTTATCATTATAAATAAAAATTAGATGGAACAAAGAAGTCCTATAAAACAATAACACAATACAATAATTCTTCTATAAGTATTTGAATTTAAAGAGAGAGAAGGAGAGTGTGTTGTATAGTCTAGATTTTGAAGAACACCATAAGAAAATTTGGAAGATTTGAAACATCAAGTTCTTAAAATTAAAAGTTGGAATCTTCTATGGATACAAATTTACACAAAGTAATCAGCTAGTAAAATATGCATAATTATAATACTCATTAATTTTCATTATTAATGAACTGAATCGGATAATGTTTTTTCAGTATTCTGTTCTATCACTAAAGATAAATTATTTCCATATAGAAGTAATTCTTAAACAATAAGGATTAATCCCAGGATCAAGAAAGGTTGAGAGTCCTAATCGGAATTAGTCCCTTCTTTTGCAATAAATTCTCTGCTTTTAATCTTTAATGTTGATAATGCAGGAAAACTACATGCAGCTGCCTCTTGAATTCTCGTGGTCTCGCTATTCTCGTCCACGTTCTTCGACTCGTCCTATACAAGCTAGGGAAGAAACTGAGAGATCCCTCGTTTCAGCTGATAACACCGTTGTATCTGATGAGATAGTTGCTCCTCGTCCTATACAAGTAAGCAGAGACACTCAGAGAGGCTTGAGGCATTCAGATCAGACAGGGATTGGTTCAGATAATGATGATGCCATATTTGATGAATTTTTCCTGATGCTAAGAGGGCTTAGTAGAGAAATGAATTTCTCAGAAGAAACTAATTCAGATGATGACACTGTCATGTTTGATGAATTTGCTGATGAGATGGGAGAGCTCGATTGGTATGGCAGTAGTTCTCGTACTGGTTTCTCAGAAGAAACAATTCGACGCCACTTGAAAACAAGAATTTTGTTAACGTCAAAGTGAAGAATGCCATCGATGAAGGTCCCGAAGTTTGTGTAGTATGTCAATGTGAATATGAAGAAAATGAGAAAGTGGCAAGTCTTGTTTGTGGACATGAATATCATGTTGATTGCATAAAGAAGTGGCTGTCTCAAGATACTTTTTGTCCCATCTGTAAAGCCAAAGCGCTCTAGACGCAGAAACGGGTGCTCAAGGACAAATTCACTGGAAATTCCACGGATTAAATTTTTGTTAATTTTTCTTTAGTATTTATGCTTTTTCTTGTGTTCGGTCGACAATATTTATATAATACTATTGTTTAATAAAATTTTCGGTATTTGAAGTTGCTTCTTTTTAAATTTCTTCAGATCAAAGTTTATCTACATGGTCTCACTAAGAAGTAAGAATTATGTATCTATCAATATCAATAATTCAGGTATACTTAAAAGTAAATTATGAAACAATTTTGCTTCAGTTACATCAAGAAAAATAAGTTATTGAAGAAAAATACAATTTTATATCTGTAAATAATAAATACGAATAGACAAAAAAAAAAATTATATAGAGTTATTGCATTATAAATCTTCTCCTACATTAGCTGATACAAGCTTATATAATCACGGGTAAATTTATCAGATGTCACTAAACTTTAATTTGTGTCAAATGAATCAATCAACTTCAATTTAGTTTTAAATGTCACCGTCCGATCAAATTCTATCGCCTATTATCTTTTATACTAACAAACATTACTTGATTGGCAATGTAGCATAACTCATATATCCTCCTAATCAATACGCAACAGTCGACACCATAAAAATAAATTTAAAAAATGAATGTTATGTAAATATTAGATTAGAAGGTAAAAATTTTAACGATTTTATGTCGTGGGTTAGTAGTAAGTTGTCATGTCACACATAAATATGGGGAAGATTTGTTGTGGAATGACTGCAACTAATTATTTTCATCAATTTTGACCCATGTTTGGACTTCGTTATTAAAAAAAAATACATTTTTTCAAATTCATTTTCAACCATACATTCTTCCATAAAATAATATTCCTCATTTATTAACCAAACATTTAAAAACAAAAAAAAAATCACTATTTCAAAACACATTTTCTCCAAAAATTAAATTTAAATGGAACCCAAACAGGGGCTCGGTTACTTCAGGTGACAAAAGTGATGAAATTTAAAATTAAAATTTTGTGATGCAGATCAGTTATATATTTTTTCCCGTATGTGAAACCATTTAGCGTTCTGTTTTATCACTATATCTTGCCAAATTTAAGACTTCCGATCAGAAACTATTTTCCATATAAAAGAACTCCTTTGAAAGGATTCCACATAGTATGTCAATGTGAATACGAAGAAAATGAGGATGTGGGAAGTCCTGTGTGTGGACATGAATGCCATGTTGATTGCATAAAGAAGTGGCTCTCTTGAAAAACATTTTGCCCCATCTGCAAAGCCAAAGCATTCCCAATGCAAAAAGACAATGCAAGAAATGGGCACTAAAGTTCAAATTCGCTGGAGATTTTACGGATTACTCGTACTGAAATTTTTGCTATTAATTCTTGAGGACTTAATACTTTTTCTTGTGTTTGGTCGAGAAACATGTCCATATCTGATGTTGTTTCATGAAATTTTCAATATTGACATCGCTCCCTCCCTTATAAGCTACGGGGACTTTCTCCTTCGTCCTATATATATTACTCTTTTTCTCTCTGTGTTCGAAGATTTAACTCTCGTTTGGCTCCCATTAAATTAAAATTCATTTTTCTCTTTTTATTTTCAATCACACAATCTTCCATAAAATATTATTATACATAAATCGAAAACTTTTCCTTCTTTCTCAACCACTCATTTTTCAAAAAAATACTATTTTACCCTTTTTAATTTAAAAAATGGGAGCCAAACGAGGGCTTAGTGTTATTTCTATCAAAAATTAAGATATTATGAAAATAAAAGCATACACAAAAAATGTATAATTCAGGGAATTCAAGTGTTAAGCTGTAGAGTGACATTGCAGATCTAGCCACAACATTACAAGGACAAAGGATTGTTAAATTTCTGCAGATCATCTAGTAACCAAAGCATGATTCTGCACATGCTATTTATACTAAAATCTCAGTTATTCAATTCATTATTCGGTACATGGTACAATGCAGTTCCTTTATCATACAATTTATCAATTCAACAAAAGAAAATTTTGAATAGCAAGTGAAAAGTAACCCACTAGACATGCAGAGAAATACTAAGCGAACTTGATAGTAAAGATGTTACGATTGGAAGGGAGATGGGAATTTCCAGCGTGAGCTAAATAAAGAAAAGCTTGAAACCAAACTCCCCCTACTCAGAAAACATGGCATGAGGTATAGCTAGAACACTCAGTGTATTGAGGACAGGCAAGTAGACCAAGCACCAGATGCA
>NC_036242.1:28369084-28447004 GCF_002742605.1 Olea europaea var. sylvestris | reverse complement strand
TCTAAATATATGAATCCCTCCTTGCAAAACTAACCGGATTGGACAGATGATTGAAAGTGTATCCATAGCTATTCAAACTTCAAAGCATTCAGCTTTAATAAATCACTTTCTGGTTTGGCAGTAGTTCTGATTGAAACAGTGTTCAATGGTGTTCTCTCAGGCCGAAGAAAGGGAGAATGTGACCATGCCAAATACTGATCAATTCAAGTGAGATTCAAACCAGTCAAAGATTTGCTGAGACTGCAAACTAGTCATTTCATGATAAGCAAAAGCAAGATTCATTTCCTCCTGAATGTGATTAACCAATGATTTATCTGGAAGAAGAATATTTCTCTCCTGAAGAACTGTTTTCCAAGGTATTCTACGCCCATCATCTCTCATATAACTATTTTTGTCAATAAAGCCCTTTTCTGTAAACAAATCAAACAATTTTCTTGAAAGGGTTAGATCAAGACCTGGGATTCTGTTAGCAAAAAAATCAGGTGTTAATGGGAATTCCATGCATTTAATTTCTGTGACATCAACACCTTTCTCCCTCAGAACTATTAAGTACTTTTCAATCCTCCGCCTCCTATTTTCATCTTTCGGCATGTGCACAAAAAGTATAGGTGGGTAATCCTTTGTAATTTCCATGTGACCCAACACCCCTTCAGCAATCATTAGAGTAATACCTCTGAATCTCATATCTGTTGCAAGTACTGAGACAAAATATCCGCCCGAGGAGGCACCCAAAGCAAAAAGAGGCAGCTTTTCAAGATTTTGTTTCACAACCCAACTCTCAATGATGTCTTTGACAATCCGTCTTTCGGTCCTAAGTGACCAGCATCTTCCATTACTTGATATGGAGAGGACAGCAAAATTTCTAGCCAAAGCATGCAGCACGATGAGCCTCTCTTCAGGTAAACCAACACAGTTTGAGCATTTGGGTGACTTATCCCAAAAATTTGCTGCTCTACCATTACAACCATGGGACAAGAAGAGCACTGCCTTAGGCGAGTCAGGTATCTGCCATATAAAATCAGTCCCATTCCGGAACTCTACATTCGGGTCTAATCGAACCAAAGAATCAAAGCTGTTCCATTTTTGGTTCAAAATCTCAGACATAGAACTGGATTTATCAGCATTTTTTCCAAACAACGCCAATGCTACCAATATTAGAAGCAGCAATGCAACCAAAACTGGTAATCGAGCATTTGATGTACTGTTGGACTGCTTCAATAATCTTTTCCCACGTCTAAACATGGCTGGAAAATATAAAACGTAACACCATCATTTTCTCCCCCACAAAATTTTGCAGTAAGTCCAAAAAACAGTAGAGAAGATCACAGAAAAGCATGCTGGTTAATATTCAGGCGGTAACAAAAGCATGATCTCTACTTGTATCCAAAAAGGAAAGTAGAGAACAAAATCCACATTTCACCTTAAAAATTAAAAATGCATTCATAACGTTTAAGGGTTTGGGGCCTTTATATTCAGACCAGAGTTCCCCTAATCTATTTTGACAAAATTAAGCACATCACCTTGAATTATAGCTAATCCCATATGTAAAATGAATGGGGAAAACCGAAATGCTTAAAATTATAAATTTCCGATTGAAAGGTGTTGTAAATTCATCCAGACTATAATAATTGACAGAGTAAATAAGACGCATCAACTCCCAGATAGTAAATTCAGAATTTAAGAGTACCTGGAACCATTAATTAATCCAAAAAATATTGCAAAGTTAACAATTTTGCGAGGTTTTTAATCTACTTTTGCTGTGCGGAAATTTTGGTCGCGGTGTGCGTGCCGGTGTGGGTGTGCGTGGGCGTCGAGGGAGTTAATTGTTCCAATGGTCACTAACCTTAGAGTCATATCTTTGATTGGTGACTGAAGTTTAAAATGTCTAATTTTGCTCATTGATCTTAAGAACATGTCTTCGATTGCTCGTTCAATTTTAAAATGTCAAGTTTTGACTGCTAAACTTTGAAAAATATTATACATTACTCACTAATATTTGAAAAATATTGTACATTACTCACTGAATTTTGCAAAATATTGTACATTACTCATTGTAAACTCAATATTTTTCAAAACTCAACAGTTATACTAGTGAATAATGTACGTTATATTTCAAAGTTCAATAGTCAAAACTCTACATTTTAAATTTCGGTGAGCAATCTAAGACGTGGACTTAAATTCAATGAGCAATAGAAAACATTGACATAAATTTAGTAATCAAAACTCAACATTTTAAACTTTAGTGATCAATTAAAGATATAGGCCAAAGTTCAGTGACCATTGGAACAATTAACTCGCACCGAGGTGATAGTTGACATGGATGGGTAAGCTTGATTGGATGATAAAATTTTCTAACTCCTTAATATGTATTTAATTATTAATTGTTTTAAGTTTATTTGTGCTCTTTGAGCCTTGAGAATCATTTTTCTATTTTTTTATTTTTTAAGAGGAGAGTAATAAGTCATTTAATGATGACAATGGTAAGAATAACAAGTTTTCTTATATAAGTGAAATATTGATTGTTATGACTGAAGCTAAAGTAATAATGTGTTACAAATGAAAGGAAAAATTTAATAAATTAATTGCTGGAATATAGTGAAAGACAGAATTCCTCGTTATAAGTGTGTTGGTTGTGTATTACGTAAAGTGGATTAGCTAGGTAATTGTCCCTATATATATAAGCATCCAATCAAGAGCTTATTGCCTTTTGTCCAATCAAGTGATAGTTCTGACTACGATCTGTGTGCTATTATCATGTTTGAAGAGATTTAATTAGACGTTGAGTTCGCCTGATTGATTTCACCTTAGCATATAGTTGTAACTTAGATCATGATTATAGCATGTCTAGGCAATCGTTACTCTATCTTGATTGGTGGATTGTGAGAGGTTGGCGTTAGAGTTGACACTTGTCCTTTTTAGCAGTGATCGTTTGAATTGCGTCGATGTCGTTGAAAACACTTTTTCAATGGGGTTAATGATAATGTTACAGATGATGGTGGACTCATGTCAAGTTCAATGGATGAGGTTTTAGTTTGACCTCATGTTTTAACTCGAGGATTTTTACAATTAATCCCCTTCTGATCCTTTTTGATGTGGGTTTGAGATTTTCATGAGCTCAAAACATTATCGTTGATGATGGATTATGCTAAACAAAAGGTAGAGGATACATTTGTTACATTTCTTAAATTTTGGAGATATAAAATGGAAATTTCCCTTTAACTTTTAATAAAAGATTTAAAAATTTTATTCACATTAAAAAGGGGTGAAAAAATGAGAGAAAAACAAAATCCAAAAATTGAGGAGTAGAGGAAGATACTTCATAGGTAATTGAAAAATGAGTTAATTGTTTCAATAGTCGCTAAACTTAGATTTATATATTTGATTGCTCATTGAAATTTAAAATATCGGATTTTGATCACTGAATTTAGATACACGTCTTCAATTGCTTACTAAAAGTTCAAATGTCGAGTTTTGGATACTGAACTTTTAAAAATATTGTACGTTACTCACTAACATAACTTCTGCCTCAAACTTCTAATGGAATTGGTAATGTGGCTGATGGAATGCATACTTGAAACTTCGGTACGCAATTAAATTTTAAAATGGTCGAATTTTGGTCATTAAACTTTGAAAAATCTCTTCTATTGTTTACTAAACTTTGAGATGGTCAAATTTTGGTCACAAAATTTTGAAAAAACATCGAACTTTTGGCCACTAAATTTTGAAAAAAAGTCTTCTATTGCTAACTATATACTTGGATTTAACCACACATTTTCAAAAAAAATCACAATTTAAAAACTCGATAATCTCAAATTTTAGTGGCCAAAATTCAACTATCTCAAAGTTCAATAGCCAAAATTCGACCACCTCAAAGTTTAGTGAGTATGATCGAGTTTTTGTCACAAAATTTTGAAAAAACGTCTTCAATGGCTCACAATAAATTTGGATTTAATTAATATTTGTCATTAAAATTTGGTTTTAATTAAATAAAAATTTATTTTTCTCTCCCTTTTTATCAAACATACATTTTTCAATAAAATAATATTACATTTAAATTTTAAAAAAAATCCTTATTTTTAACCACACATCCTTTAAAAAATTATTATTCATTTATTATAATTTAAAATAATGGAGCCCGAACAGTGGCTTAACAACAAACAAATTCATTATGTGTTGTTATAAAATTCAAAAATTATAATGAAAATATCTTCAAATTCTAAAAATATAAATTACATTTAAATTTAACTACTGTGTAATTGAGTAATCATTCCCATTGGTATAAACAATACTTGCAAAATTGTGCAAAAGAAGTGACTAATAATTACAATGAAACACACAATATGTTTATCGTAAACATTAAATTAAATCCGAATTTTTTTAATAACGAATTTTGGACCTTGTTTGATGGCCATTATTTAAAAAAAGATTATTCTTAAAATAGTGATTTTTTAGAGAATACGTGGTTACAAAGTTGGAAAAAAATTTGAATTTACGTTCAAGATATTTTATTGTATGGATATGTGTTTAAATCCAAATTATAGTGAGTAATAGAAGACTTTTTCAATGTTTAGTGGCCAAGGTTCTACGTTTTTAATGTTCAGTGACAAAATTCGACCACCTCAAAATTCATTGAACAATATAAGACATTTTTCAAATTTCAGTGAAGAAAATTCGATTATCTCAAAGTTTAACTGTGCAACAGGGTGTCACGTGTGCATTCCGTCAATCACATCATCAATTTTGTTAGAGATTTGAGACGGAAGATATGCTAGTGAGTAATGTACAACATTTTCCAAAATTCAGTAATCAAAACTTGATATTTTAAACTTTAATGAACAATAAAAAATATAGACCTAAACCAGTGATCAAAACCCTATCTTTTAAACTTCAGCGAGCAATAAAAAACGTGGGCTTAAGTTCGGTGATCATTGAACAATTAACTCTTAAAAAATTAAAGGAAAATTCTGCATGTACAAAATTTTTATTCACAGAATCTGGTCAGAACTCTCACTTTGCGCAGGCCCCTTGCGTGATATAAAATGCCAAAAAACCAATCACCCACCCTACCAATGTATCTTTTTTCTAAAATACCTTTGAGCAAAAATTCTAAAAGTGTAGTGCAAGTCAAATTTAAAACCAGGGGCGAGGGCGACGCCTATATATTCTTCTTCTCTCAACCTTTACCTTCAGTTAGGCTATTTTCTCGCTCTTCGTGTTCAACTGAAAATCATTACTGTGTAAGTGCATTATTTCCTCCTATCCAAGTTCGTCCGAGACAATATATATAAAAAATTATGTAAAGATGCCAATGTCAGTTTGACTTTTTCTATTTTTATGAAGATTCAATATTCATGAGTTTCTGATGAATTAAACCCCAATTCCCACCTTATGATTTCACTTTCCATTAATTGATATCTTTTTTTAAACACGAATTTGGTATATATGAGTGTTTATCAAAGGCCCATGTGAAAATATTTCAAAATTTTGAATCTGTACTCGTATTTGGAAAATCTGCATATCGTCCCAAAGAGGTAAAATTTTTAATTTATTTTGTATGCAATATGTATGATCTCTGTCGGCCTCAAGAAGCTTTGCTCTTTTCATGGGTTCTCGTAATATTCTGTTACAATTTGATCCAATGCCTGTAATCCGGTGCAATGCAATGCAATGCTCAAAATCTGGTTGCTTGAGAATCTGAGATCAGGGGATTGAATTTTTATTTACTGTAATTCGTAGATCTCGGAATATGGTATTGTTTTTTACTTTTTTGGTGTTGCTAAATGCTTCTAACTTATGATATGAATGTCCTTTCAGATCTCGTTTCGATATGGCAAATCATCAACCGAAAAATATTCTGATTACTGGAGCTGCTGGTTTCATAGCATCCCATGTCGCAAACAGGCTAATTCGAAATTACTCCGAGTACAGAATTATTGTTCTTGACAAACTGGATTACTGTTCGAATTTGAAAAACCTTGATGCCTCGCTATCATCACCAAATTTCAAATTCGTGAAAGGAGATATATGCAGTGCCCGCCTTGTCAATTATTTACTTGATACAGAGTCCATTGACACAATTATGCACTTCGCAGCACAAACTCATGTTGATAACTCATTTAGTAACAGCTCTGATTTTATTAAGAATAATGTTTACGGGACTTGTGTCCTTCTTGAAGCTTGCAAAACTTTTGGTCAAGTTAGGAGATTCATTCACGTCAGTACAGACGAGGTCTATGGCGAAACAGATGAGAATGCTGTTGTGGGAAATGATGAGAATTCACAGCTTCTCCCAACAAACCCATATTCAGCATCCAAAGCTGGGGCTGAAATGCTTGTCTTGGCATATGGACGATCATATGGTCTACCTGTGATAATCACAAGAGGGAACAATGTTTATGGGACACATCAATTTCCTGAAAAGTTAATTCCTAAATTTATGCTATTAGCAATGAAAGGAAGGCACCTTCCAATTCAAGGTGATGGGTCCAATATTAGAAGTTACCTCCACTGCGAAGACGTTGCAGAGGCTTTTGATATCATACTCCACAGGGGTGAAGTAGGTCATGTTTACAACATAGGGACAGACGAGGAGAGGAGAGTTGTTGATGTTGCAAGGGATATTTGCAGGTTATTTTCATTGAATCCAGATGCTGTGATAAAGTTTGTGGAGAACAGGCCCTTTAATGACCAAAGATATTTCTTGGATACTCAAAAGCTGAAAAATTTGGGATGGTCGGAGCGTACTGGATGGGAGGATGGTCTAAGGTTAACTGCTGAGTGGTATATGAGAAATCCTGATTGGTGGGGAGATGTTTCTGGGGCATTGCTCCCTCATCCAAGAATGCTATCCATGCCTAGGATCAAGAAAGAGAAGAACTTTGGTGTTGGAACTCTTGAGTCGTCCTATGTGCTAAATGATTGTGGCCAGGATGGTCAGGATCGAATAACATATCTTAAAAATTCCATCACTGGACATAAAAGCCGTCTCTGACATTCTCGATTTATGATACAACTCGTGATGGTCTTTCTGGAAATCTGTGAGAACAAGTGGTATATGGGGTGCTTTCTTCAGCAGTTGCAGTATTTGTATATTTCAGAAACTCGTTGTCTTGATGGCACTGGAAGGACTCAGTTATTTATTTCACAGATGATTCTGCTACCAGAGTTTGACTTGAACCAGGGTGGTGGAGCTTCATGATCTGTTAACCAACTTATTGCCAACGTTAAATTGACAAGGTTCAGCCACCAAGTTAGTGAGTCGAATGATCTCCAGAAAGTCGAATAAAGAGTTTACCCAAGTTGGTAGTATACTCCAAAAGTAGATAGAAAACGAACATCGCTATTGATCATCCTTATTGAATGTATTTATATTTTATGAACAAAAGCTAGTGTAGTCGATTGCTTGCCCACCGTTAGAAATGATTTTTTGAACATGTTTCCATTTCTTGTATATTGTTTCTTCGATTAGACTTGGCTCTAGATGTTCTTTATTTGACTTGCCTTCTAACTTTGAGTGCTGAAAATTATGTCAAATTTTTTTAGTGCTATTTGTATTACATTATAAATAGTTTGATTTAACATATAACAACTATTTCTTGATGGTAGCTTGCATGAATTATGTACCACTAAAATATTACATTAATAATTTTCATACTATTTTCGTGCAATTCTATAGATATCACACCTGAGATTGATACTGTTATTTTCGTGCAATTCTGTGCTTCAAACACATTCTTAACATATTTGTTTAGATTAATGTTTCAATTATGAATCAACACAACCAGGGGGTTCCCATAGGTCACTTGACCCTTCAGTTTTTTTTTTTTTTTTTTTTTTTTTCGGCCTTAGTTTTCGGGCTTACTATGGAATGTCAAACGAAGTTGAAATATTACATTTTTAATATTATTTTAAAGTACTCATGTCATAGTATTTCACGTAGTTAATGGTGTGCTAAATGACCAATCATAGCAAATGTTACGACGCGTTAAAGTAGGTCGTTCCAAACTAATATTTCGAGAATTTTAATAACAAGCTAACTTTAAAAATTTTTCGACGATTATATGCTAGCCGTATCCATAAATATTCTATATCCCCTTGAATCTCATTTTGAGAACTCTATGATAAATATATTGAATGATCTAAATGAATATCGAAAATAGTTAAATGTACATCAAAAGTGTATACCAAAAAGAGACATATAACTCGTCTTTTTTGAAAAAAATATCAATTATTTTATTAATGCTTATTATTTTTGTGTGACAAATTTTTCAATATAATTTACATCATTTTATTAGAAAATTTTATATATGAAAATTTTTTAGATGTAAAAATAATCAAGATAAAAAAGTAGTACAATAATTTATAATCCATATAAAGTAATAAAAGAATTTTCGTCACTTTTTAAAAACAAATTTGATTGTGACCCCCTAATGTAAAATGTCTGTGTTCGCCCCTGAACACAACTCCAAATAAATTTTATTTTGTAGTGATATGAAGTATATACAAAACTATATCAATTTTGATCAACCGTGTTCGTAAAAAAAAAAATGCGAAAAGCTTGAGTCAACCAAAAATAAATTTTAAAAGCATTTTTGAAAGAATTTGATGCTATTCTAGTGAAATTGTGTATAAAGTTATTTTCTAAAGAGTAATTTCAAAAAAGATTATCTTTAAAGATAAGTGAGTTTTGTTTATTCAAAAGGAAATCTATATATTTAACAAAATAAAAAAAAAATTTTATATTTTTTTCTATAATTTCTTATTAGTCAAGAATATTTAATAAAAAGAAAAAGGAAATTAGGATAAAAGAGGGGGTATTTATTTAAAAGGATTGGTCAAACTAAACATTTGTCCAAGAAGACTAAGAACTAAAGCTTTTAGTCAAAAGGCCTAAAGTCATTATATATGGAAAAAGGACTAAAATATCCTTGTATGTAAAATGATGTTATTGCCATAATTTTCATTTCAATTTCCTTTCAACCCTAATCTCCTTCCCTCCTCTATGAACGACTCGACTACGGTAGCTGTCTCCATACTAATTTTCTTATCATCATCTTCTTCTCTAATTAATGAAATCACAAAATCTACATTCTCATTCCCTTGAATATTCATTTGGTTGAAGTGAATAATAAAGTCTTGCTATATTTTTATTGGGCATTTGGAGAAGAATAGAGGGTATGGTAAATTTTCAATATTTGAGCCACTTTCTTTTTCCATTGTTTTGAATCATCTGTTCATGTTGTTGTATATGTGTTTGTGGTGTTCATTTGTCAATAATGATTTTGAATTCATTTTATGATTAGATTGGATTGGATCTTTAAATGAGTTACTTTCCAATCTTATTCTCATTACCCCTTATTTGTTTTGGTGCCACAGTTGGTTTGTTGCTAACTGCATTTCCCTCCTTCTTTCTCCTCATGTATATGAATTTAACCGGGCATCTATCATTTTCCCCCATCCCGAAAGCCACATTGTCCTCAAGGTGGAACTCGGGGAACTGTTGTTGGATGATGTTGAAGGGTTCCCATGTTGCTTCAAAGTTGGACAAGTTCTTCCATTTGATCAGTACTTCCTTCCCTGCATTGGGTGGCCCTTTGTCTAACTTGTAGGATTGCCTCTGGTTTAACTTGTAACTGTTCTTTTGCCTCAAGTTGTGGGGGAAGTTGCGAGATGGACTGACTAGAACCAATAGCTTTGCAAAGCTGGGAAACATGAAAGATTGAGTGTATGGCTGCAGTAAGGGAAAGCTTCAATTTGTATGCTACCTACCCCACCCTTGCTTCTACTTCAAACGGCCCATAATATTTGGAAGACAGCTTAGCATAGGGACGAGTTGCCACAAAATTCCGACGATAGGGACATAATTTGAGATATACCGTGTCCCCCACTTCAAATTGCATCTCACGACGATGCCCATCAGTTGCCAAT
Source organism: Olea europaea var. sylvestris (assembly GCF_002742605.1). NCBI lineage: Eukaryota > Viridiplantae > Streptophyta > Magnoliopsida > Lamiales > Oleaceae > Olea > Olea europaea. The sequence goes on along the minus strand of NC_036242.1, from coordinate 28,437,077 downwards.
TTCATTCGTTGTTGAGCACGAGTTAGCTGACATTTCAATTCTTGAAGAGCTTCATCCCGTTCTACAAGCGACCTTTCGACAGCTGAAACGACAGTGAGACCTTTCTCAATAGGCAGAATGGAAGATAGGTCGCGGCCATACACAATCTGGAAGGTGATGTGTTTTGTTGCGATGTGGAAAGAAGTATTTTATCAAAACTCCACCCAAGGTAACCACTGACTCCAAGAGCAAGGTTTGTCGGATGTAAAACACCTCAAAAATGTCTCCAGTAACCGGTTCACGACCTCCGTCTGTCCATCCATTTATGGATGGTAGACTGTGCTACACTTTAAGCTAGTTCTTTGAGCCTTAATAACTCTGTCTAGAACTTGCTCATGAACACTTTATCTCCGTCAGAAAGAATTGACTAAGGTATGCCATGCAAGCGGACTATTTCTTTGATAAAGATGGCTGCCACAATGGGAGCGATGAATGGGTGTTTTAGGCCAATAAAGTGGCCATATTTGCTCAGCCGGTCAACTACCACCAGAATAGTGTCCTAACCTCCTGACTTTGGCAGTCCTTCGATGAAGTCCAAGGAGATATCCGCCAAATTGAATCTGGAATGGGGAGTGGTTGTAGATAAACCTTACACCGAGCTACGAATTCACGAACATCTTTCTTCATCCCGCTCCAATACACATCTCTGGCCATCCTTTTGTAAGTATTACAAAAGCCTGAATGCCTACCTATTTTGGTGTTATGGCTTTCCTGTAATTCTATTGTCACAAACAGGGAGTGTTTAGGCAACACCACCTTTCCCTTATATAGCAATGGCCATCCAACAGTGAGTATCCCTCCTTCATAGTTTATCCTGACTGCAACTCCATTACTAGCTTCCTCAATTCTCCATCTTCTGCCACTTCTTCCTTGATTTCCTCCATGTGAACCACCCTAGGAATGGTGATGTTCAAGAGGCTTAGAGCTGGTTCCATTCTTAAAAGAGCGTCTGCTGCCTTATTCTTGAATCCCGGGTGATATTGAATCTCAAAGTCAGAACCTAACAACTTGGTCAGCCACTTTTGATGTTCATTGCTTCCCATGCCCTGTTCTAGGAGAAATTTCAAGCTTCTTTGATCTATTCTCACTATAGAGTGTCGGCCTAACAAGTAGTGACGCCATTTTTGAATTACAAACACAATGGCCATCAATTCTCGCATATATACTGACTTACGATGCGCATTCTGGGGTAACATCTGGCTGAAATACGTGAATGGATGCTAATTCTACATTAAAATTGCCCCCAACCCGTGCCCCGAAGCATCAATTTTCACAACAAATGTCCGTGTGATATCGTCAAAGAAAACAAGTACAAACTTCCGAAGGTAAGGTTTAAAAACTTCATTCGTGAAACTTTGAAATGTTGTCGGTGCATTAGTCAGCCCAAATGGCATGACTAGGAATTCATAGTGGCCCTCGTGAATGCAAAAAGCCATTTTGGGAACATCCTCTGCCCTCACCCTGATTTGATGGTACCCAGTCTTTGAGTCAAGCTTCGAAAAGATCTTGGCCCCATGTAATTCATCCAAGAGTTCGTCGATCATGGGAATTGGGAAGCTGGCAGGGATAGTAACCTCGTTGAGAGCGCGATAATCCACACAGAACTGCCAACTACCATCCTTCTTTTTCACCAATAACACAGGGCTTGAAAAGGGGCTGAAACCCGGCTGGATAATTTCTGCAGCTAACATTCCTCTGACCAGCCTTTCAATCTCATTTTTCTGGACATACAGATAACGGTATGGCCTAACATAAACTGGGGCTGAATTTAGTTTTATAACAATTGTATGGTCTTGAGCTCGAGGAGGGGGTAGTTCATCGGGCAATTCGAATATCTCTCGAAACTGTTGCAACACCCCGGTGTACGAATTAGTACCACTGTAGGTTCACTGTTCACCCCCATACTTCCAAGCTCCAATAGAACCCCTTGTCCCTTATCCTTGATTGCCTTAACCATCGACTTCAGAGAGACCTGTGTCTTATGCAAGCTCGGATCCCTCTATAATACTACCGATTCACCAGACAATTTAAACCTCATTGTCAATGTACTCCAGTTCACCTACATCTTGCCCAAGGTTTCTAACCATTTCATCCCCAATATCACATCTGTACACCCTAATTGCAATGGAAGAAAATCATGTACGACATCAATACTTGGCGCAAAGTTACGGTCACTCCTTTGCATATATCGCCACCCCTTACTAACAATCCAGTTCCATGAGAACTTCATAGCTAGTGGTGTACGTGACTGGCAGCACTAGTTGACCCGCTAGCTGTGCTGAAATAAAGTTGTGGGTAGCACCATAGTCGATCATTACTAACACGAGTTGTCCCTAAATGCTTCTCGTGAGCTTTATCGTCCGTTGGGCCGTGAGGCCCACAATCGAGTTAATCAACAACTCAACCAACTCGTCCATCTTTGTCCCCTATTTCACCTCCTTCGTCTCTTTCGGACAGTCCCCGTCCTCCTCCTCTTGTACCACAAGGACTTGGAGCTCTTTGTTGTGACATCTATACCCTGGCCTATACTTTTCATCACATTTATAGCAGAAACCCTTTTCTCTCTTCAGCTGTAGTTCAACGTCCGACAATTTCTTGATAGTCGGTGCCATCCTTGCCGTCAAGCATGGGCGAACTACCATCGCTACCCTAGGAGTGGTTGGGTTTATCATATTTGTGGAGTGGGAGCCAAGTGCATGGTCATAAGAAGTAAATTGTGGGCTGTTAGTGGTTGGGCTGGTGTATTCCATCTTTCCTTTATTTTGCCCATAAGACATAAGAGCCTCCTTCAGTAACTCATTCCAATCTTCCAGTCGTTGGGCCAAATTCATGATATAGCCCAACTTACGAGGTTTTTAACATCCTCACCCTCAGCCTGTATAGGGGCTTTCAACCCATTAATGAAGTTACTCTCCAATACGTCATCTGAAATTGTCGGTAAAGGAGCAACCAGTACTTTGAACTTCCTTCGATACTCTTTGACAGTCCCTTCCTGCTTTAATGCCAAAAGTTTTCCAAAATTGAGCACTCTTGTCAAGGGGGAAACTGTTTTAGCAGCCTTTGTTTCAACTCCTCCCAAATTCGGATGACTTGGAGGCTATCTTCCCATTGATACCAAGCTAGTGGTTTCCCTTCCAAGCAAATCCCTGCCGCCTCTACCTTTTCCCAATCGGATAATAAATTCATGGTAAAATACCTCTCAGTTCGAAATATCCATTCATCAGGGTCTTCCTCGTTAAACATCGTCATTTCCAGCCGTCGGAATCGATTTTCCATTTTCCACAGATCTTCACTGAGTTCCCTGCCTTCCGACCTAGCTCTCGTTCCATTACACTTGGCCAGCGTCTCTGAGGTGATGGTAGGTTTTACAGAACCAGATGCTATTCCTTTTTTCCTTCCAGTCCATCTCTATCCCTTCCCACTTCTTCATGATGAATTCAAATTGTTCCATCATTGACGATAGATCCCTTTGAATCCTTGTCCTCATGATTCCAATTTCTTCTTGTATCTCTCCTTTGATCCTATCCATTCGGGTTTCCAAGGCATTCACTCGATCAGTGATCATCATACTCCCAAGGATGATGCTCTGATACCAAATTGTTAGAACCCTAGGTAATAAGAAGAACTCAAGATTGGAATTACTATTATTTATTGAATGAAATTCTGGAAAAATAAATAAAAGGGAAGCAGATCCAAGGCTTTCGAGAGATCTGGTCCCTCCCAAGAGACTCAACAAACATAAATGAATAAAATAGCTCACCCTCCCATTACATTAATAGACATAAACCCCCAGAATCAATTCCCTAAATTACCCTTCTTAACTAACTAACAGCTCCGGTGCCACAGTTGGTTTGTTGCTAACTACATTTCCCTCCTCCTTTCTCCTCACGTATGTGAATTTAACCGAGGGTCTATCAACGAAGCACGGTATAATAGTGAAATATAACATTTTTATCTATATTTCAACAGTTACTACTAGGGTTTGGGGTTGATTAAGGTCAAGCATAACTTTATGTAAGCATGGTTTGGAAGTGTCTATAAACAGTTAAAATTAGAAACAAATTAAATGGGTGGAGGATAAGTGGGTAGTACTTATAGGTCCTTCGAAATATATGAATAACAAGTGGCTTGAATGTTTATAAACACGAGCCAACACAGGCATCTCCTGAAAATTGGCAGAAGGTTAAAATGAACCTTGTCTTGCCTTTGTTGGGGTCTTAAATAAATATAATAGTTGGGTTATGAGGTCACTGAAAAGATGGGAGGAAGGCAGTAATGAAAAGAATGAGTATTAATAGAGAAGGTGTGATTGAATCGATACTAGAATTAATTACAAGTTTTAGTTGATACAAGATGTAAGACTCCGTATGGCTAATTTATAAATGGTTTATAATGAGGAATAATAGAGGGTCTTATTAAATGTGTGGACAATAATGAGCAATGGTTATGAATGTGCAGTTGAAATTAATGTTTGACTTTGATTGAGTTTATAAACCATTAAAAAATTTGTATCCAAAGGGAGGCTACAATGTTTGCAAGTGCTTGGTGAAGCTATGGTTTTTAATGCTATTTATGTGGTATGCATCCCCATTTGCCTCTACATTGTGAGTCACTTCAAACAATTTCAGAGTTGTGTTTATGGGTTTCTTTGCTTGTTTCTTACATTCCGAATGCTCCACAATTATCTAAGATGAAATGTTCACAGATGCCAATACTTGTCCTTTTTGTGAACCACAGGAATGCACTTCAAAAGAATTTTCTCAAAATGTGACATTCCTCATGCACTGCACAGAGTGAAATTATTCTAGAACTCTCAGCGCATAGGACTAGAGAGCAAAGCTGATCAGAAATCTTTTATCAGTTTACAAATAGGATATGTCTATTGGTGGACATTGTCACCTAGATACTTGGGTCCTGAACCTTACCACACACTAGGAAGTAATTATGAACAATTTCCACATAGAGCAACACCCAAATTTAAATAAGTTGCTTGACCAATGCAGCATTTATATGTGAAACCAACCATTTCAAAATGGTTGAATTATATTTTACGTTTTTGTCTGCATCTGAATTACACGTGAATCGCTTCACGTGTACACCCAAAAGATGTTTGAAAGCCAACCAAAAAACTTGAATTACAGGTGTTTTCTTTGGGGTTTCCCAATATCATTCTCTTGTGCTCAGTTACTAGAAAGCAAATGTCTTCAATAAATGCAGAGGTGGTACCTTTTCTTTTAAGTACATGTTAAACTCAATAGGATTAGATTTGAATCTGAGATCAAATTGAATGATTATATGGGTACACAATACAAGAGTTTGATGGTTTTTGCAAAGTTTAATGTCATTCCTACACTTTACCGATTTCTCTTTATATGTTAGGAAATTGGTTCTCAATTGATGCCAAGGATCCTATTGCCTATGCCATAGTGGAAATTCTTGAAGGAGCTAACATGAAGTCATCAGACTTAAATGGTAAGCTTGAAGTACTCTGATAATTATGAGACTAAAATTTTGTGATTGTAACTGGGAGTGATTCTCAGGGTTGGCCGATCCATATGTGAAGGGACAACTTGGCCCTTACAGATTTTGGACTAAGACTCAGAAGAAAAATTTATCTCCAAAATGGTATGAGGACTTCAAGATCTCTATCTGTACATGGGAGTCGCCAAATGTGCTCATAATTGAAGTTCATGACAAAGATCATTTATTTGACGACCTATTGGTGTATGTTATTGTTACTTCAATATATATACTGAATCATGCATGACAATGTTTAAATGCTTTGTTTCTTAATGAATAATTGATCTCTTACTTCCATAAAGGAGCTTATGCTTTTTATTTCACAACTATCTATGGCATCTCTTCTCCCTTGTAAGATATTGTTCTATCTTGGATCCCTTCTTATCATTTTCGTTCCATGCATTAATTTTGCAATTAGAAAAGCTTCTTCATTATGTAAAACTTATTACTCTATTTGATGAAGGAAAATTTTCCTTATCTCGAAGGATTCTGGATGAAGTTATCTACCAAAATTATTCCTAAGAGATGCTTAATAGTGTAAAACTTATTACTCTATTTGATGAAGGAAAATTTCCATGCTTTCTATTTGGCAATCCAAGTATCTTGCAATTAGTTTTTGTAGTCTCTAATATCCCATACATTATTAAAAATGTATCTGTGTTCAATACAATCATTGATTGCATCTTTATTTTGTTCCTTATGATCTTATTATTGTCTAGATGCTAATAGAGTAGAGATTCTGATAACAACTAAATATTTACTGCTTTAATTCGACTTTTCCTAGAAGCTACTGTTCAGAGTTTCCAATTTTTTCTGTGTACATTAAACTAATAATGTAAATGGTGCAGAAATTGTTCTGTAAACATCAATGATGTTAAAGACATACAAAGGCATGACATGTGGTTGTCCCTTGAGAACATAAAAATGGGAAGATTGCATCTTGCAGTAACTATGTCCGAAGGCGATACTAAGGTATCTTTTGTTTGTATATGTTTATGGCCGATGAATGTAATGCAAAATGCTTAGATGCTTGACACTTCCTTTGAAGGTCACACCCTATTTCTCTTGATTTTGAAGCCCTAAATACTGGCAACTATTTGTTTGTCTGGAGTTGAAAGCATATATAGAAAAAAATAGTTGATTTTCTTCTCTCTCGATGTTGAATAGGTACATTCCCTGGAGCGTACATACATAATTAATTGGCTAATTGCTGACAATGTGTGTTAATTATGTATGTAAAATTCAGTTATTAAATGATGAAGGCTAAGGATCAGAATAAAGGTCATTGTTTTACTGTCAACTTTTTTATCACGATTGTGGTTCTTTTCTATTTCATTGGACTTATATAAGGAGAATTATATATAGGAGGAAAATGATTTCGTTATGTACTGCCACAGTTTTGACTTTGTCTTTCATGTGTCTACAGAAATAAATGGGTATGATAAACTGTCTCTGCATGTATCTACACGCTTGTGGGTTGCCATATATGGGTTGCCATATATGAGTTACCATATATTTGTATTTATGGTTGAAGAGGGACGGGTTGTAGATTTTTCTGTAGCACAGACACTTCAACTAGGATAATATGTTCCTGTCCGATACCTACACTCATTGAACACTCTTTGTAAACATTTTTTTTTTATCAAAAATATTTTAACAAAAATATTTCAACAAAAAAAAATTAATAATAACTATGAAACTAAATTTATACTATATAGATAAAAAACTCTAGAGAAGTTTAGAAAAGAGAAATAGAAGAAAAGTTGGCCGCTGGTGCTGTGCTGTAAAGAAAGTAAAATAATAAGATGCAAATAAAAGAGTTTATTCTATGTTAGTTAATGAGTCGTCTGTAAAATGGATAATTATTGTAGCCCTATAAGCATCATTTGGCAATAACCAATTTGACCAATATTAGTAGATAAAATGATTCCTTTCACTCCCAAACAATTGTATTAAGCAGCAAACAAAGATTTAAGGTATCAAAGTATGAGAAAAAGGAATGACATGATATGTACACAACAATATTCTCAGAGTTCTTTTTTTGAACATTTCAAAAGTGATGTAGACTACTATTTTTCTTAGTTGGATCTTTTCAGTTGTGTTTATTGAGTTGCTATTTTTTATATTGCAAATTATTTCCAAATCTAAGTGTCAACTGAGGACTTCTTATTTTGGTTTAATAAATAGAGAATAGTTCATCATACTAAGCTTGAACATGTTATTTCCCTTAAAAAATAAAAAATAAAATAGATTTCTAGGTACTTGTTTAATTTAATCATTTTACCATAATTTGTTCTTCAAAATTTAAAGACACCTGGAAGCTTGTTAATAAAAAATGTTTGAAGACTAGATTGTGGGATGCCATTGGACATGCATAAATTTGGATAATGACTTTCATGAGCGCATTAATTTCATTACCAGAAATTTATTTCTACTTCTATACAATATTAAAGTTCATTGTTCTAGACCAACAAATTGTTTCTATATTTTTGAAGTTATGGGAGCAAAAATTAGTTATGAAGTGCTATTTTACATTATTTTCTCACATAATCTGAACGTGCCAAGTTGCCGATGATCAAGACACATAAGAACTTTTGAGATGGATTGCAAATGTGAAATTCTGATTAATGAATTCATTGCTCAACGATTACTTTCATTAAAAGAGACAGTGTAAACATATGAATTGTGGCATTGACCATGCATATGTTGATCTTTGAAATTAATGTGGAGGGTTAATTTTGAGATATTGAAGCATAGTGCTCTGAATCTGATTGCTCATGGTATATATTGGATAGCTGTAATTAGGGTCTAGCAGATGGGACTTGATCTAGAATAAAATGGGCTTAAAGTGCTAGAATGCAACGTTATATACAATTATGTTTATGGTCAAAATGTATGATCCAGTATGACTTTTGAGATGCTAAAGTCGGTGATTATTTTTCAGTGTGCAGAAAATGTATGTAATATAGAAAGTATTGACAAAGTGCTAAAGGAAAATTCAGTCACAGATGATGCTTCTCAAAGAGGCTCCTGTTACAGATTATCTGAGAAATCTCCCAAAGTTGTGGACAAGTTTGAGCCAATTGACATTGAAGGTCAACGAAAGACTGGGATTTGGATTCAGCAGCCAGGTAGTGAGGTTGCACAAGTGTGGGAGCCACAGAAGGAGAAGAGTAGGCACCTGGAAACTCATCACCTTGATGGACAAGTTCAGGCTGAAGGTGGTGATCCAGCTGGATCTCAAGCATCAACCGCTAGTAGCACTGATGAAAGTATGGACAGTAATAAACCTCATTCAATAAATCCATTTTGAAGGGGCTTACGAAAGATCAACTCTGTGTTCCACAGGAGCCCACGAACCCCACAAACCAAGGAGAAATCGACGTGTCTCATTGAGTCTGAACCTGTAAAATCTCCACATGCTAATATTAAGGCCTTAAATAACAAGGAAATTGGTGTGAAATGGATAGTGGATGATACCATTACTACTCCTCATTCTGCAAAAGGCTCCAAAAGATTATGAAAAAGAGAATAGGGAACGAAATGGGCCAGACAGTCCACAAAACGGGAATGCAAAGGATATGGCCAAGGGCATTTTGAATAATAACGGAAAAAGATTGAAATATGCACTTTCTCGAAAAGAATCAAGTCAATCTAGAACTGACGCGGTATCGACGTCATCAGATAATGACACTGCTTCATAGTATGATTCTTCTGAAATATCATCTCTTCCATCAACAACAGACGTTACACTTGGGGTTACTGATTTAGTCATTCCAAGTTTAGTTGTTTATAGTGCAGCATCTCGTTTCGGCAATGACTCTATCAAGATCGAGGACAATGTCAATCAAACTGATACCCTTTCGGGTACTAATTCTTTCAAGTCCAAGGATGATATTGTTCAGACTCGAAATGAGCCTACAATAAATAGTATGGAACAGAAAACCAAAGTCATTCCAAAAAGAAATGAGCCTATACTAAATAGTATTCAAATGAAAACCAAAGCCATCGCAAAAGATTCTGAGACGATAAATCGATAACAAATCTGAAATGATGAACTGGTTAACTCACATAGACGGAGTGGATGAATAGTTATAACAGTTTGTAAAGGCATATACAGAAAGATGTTTGGATTGAAACGTACCTTTAGTAAACAGTAGATTTATTTTTATTTTTTATTTTGGTTGTTTGGGTATATTAGTTGTTATGGTGTTGTGTCTGGTGTATATGTTGTTATGTTGGACTTATTTAGTTGAAGTTTTTACTTAAATTTGTGCAGTATTCGTACATGTTGCTTACAACTTTTCATAAATTTGTGCACTTCTGGTAAAATTGTACTATGTTTGTGCATCTTTCCACTTTTTATTAGGCATTGCACCAAGCAAATTTGATAATAACTTTATTACCTACCTAACCTATTTTAATTAGGACAAATAATTCCTTTGCTGCTTACCAACACCAAACATCGGTTCTTGCCGAAGTCAAGAGCCATATGAATAACTTTATTGAGTGAATATGAATTTAGCTTCAACATTGAATATTTGGTGCATTGCTAATGAAAGTCCCGTTTGACATGGCTTTTACTTTTTCTAGAAGAGTTTTTGGAAAAAATTACCTTAATTTTTGTTTGAAAATTAATATTTAAAAGCACTTCCCATTCAAGAAAGTACTTTTAAAGGAAGCCACATTGAACTAACTTCCTTTAAGAGTTCTTCCAACTACCAAATGAACCTTCACCAAATAAGCCAAATGGATTCAAAACTAGCTTTTGAATATGTAAGAACTTTCACAAAATTAGCCAAACGAGTTCAAAAACAGCTTTTGAATCTCAAAAGCTACTTTTAACTTTTCAAAAGCCATATAAAATTGTCACGAAGACAACTTGTAATCCAGGTTGGATGATCCTCTTAAAAATTCGTGTCTTATCTAAAAGGTAAATCACCTAGCTTGGAGAGCACTTGTAACCCAAAGTGTGCACCATCATATTTGTTGGCAAGTGCATTTTACCTAATAAATTTTCAATATACTCTAGTAAGATTTCAAGAATATATAATGAGTTGAAAACCTATTTATTTATATCTTTAGAAGGACCAAACTTCGTAAATGAGTCACTTAACAAGTAACTGACGAAGTTTCCACGGTATTACACAAGTTGGTACAAAGTACTAACTATGTTGATGAACATCAGCCAATTCTTTGTCCATCGTTCTGTTCCCACTACAAGAGAGAATCACAATACTAAACATTAGGGGCTCAAAAGTCCGTATTTAAAATTTGAAGGTTGAACACGCGATTAGCCAAACGATCTAAATGTTGGGAACTGTTTAAGCACTTCATGAAGAAAAGAAACAACCCCCCATCCCAACCCCAAACCCAGAGTCATCTCCAATCTGAATCGTAAAACGGAAAAAGAAATATTGAATTTGCTACCCAGCTGCCTATTACATTTCCTTCATTTAAATCTACTGGGAAGATCTCCACCTATATTCTTACACTAGGAAAAAAAATAGTTACATGGCTTTATGTTTCTATGGCAATTCTTGAAAACATCCTAACATTTGCTGGATAAACTGAATAATCATCACATTCTTCATATGTTCCTTTTATTCCTGGACTTGTAGGTAGTAATATGTTCTGTTTCCTGCAGGAAGGTGCAAGCAATGGACACACTACATCGACAGTATAAATAAATTTGAATCTGTGCTTGTCAAAAGTTGGATTGAGATCTCAACCTCACTCATTGAATGGGCTCATCTCCTCTCAGTTGTTTCAATATGAACTAGAGAAATGGAAGACACTCCCTGTCCAGAGTCTAGACATAGATCTGTCAACTATTTTGATAGGACAAAGAGCAACAATTAAACAATGTGATGATCTTTGGGTTCTTACATGACTAATTTTTTATGATTTCTTCGTAATAAATATGATCAGGATTAATCATATGACTATTCAAGAAAACACAATGAAGAGCTCGCTTCCATATTCCCATTTTTGGCCCAAATCCATGCCTTATCATTTGCCTCAACGCCCAATCTAAATCTTCCCCAAGATTCTCACTACAAAAACCATGTATCACCAACTTATAAGACTCAAAGCTCGTTATCAACCCTCTGTCACTCATCTTCCTCATAAAATCCTTTGCTTCAACAAACCTCTTCGCATCAAGCAAACAATACAAAACCTCTTGATAAGTCCCCGAATTTGGATCACATCCTTTTAGCATCATCTTGTCGAAAAGCTTAATCCCCTCTTCAACTCTTCCTCGTTTCCTGAGCCCCAAAATCAAGATGTTAAACACTATTGCATCTGGCTCCACACCCTCCATTTCCATCCTTTCCAACAAATTAAAGGCTTCATCAAGATGACCACGCTCACAAAGCCCATGCATCATAGTCGAAAAGGTACGCACATTAGGCCTGCATTTTTGCTTAGGAAATTCATCAAGCACGGAGAAAGCAGCTTCCATCTGCCCACACCCACACAACCCTTTAATGATGATATTCAAACAACAAGCGTCAATCTCTACACCCAACTCCGAAGCTCCCATGTAAATGTCGTGCAAAACATCAAATTGTTTGGTTGAGACTAGCAAATTCAACACAAAGTTCAAGGTTTTCACACTTGGCCAGCTTTTGTAATTAGGCATATCGAAGAGGGTTTCAATGGCCCTGTTTATTCTCCCAGCTGAATGCCAATAAGGATTTTGATTGGGAATTATTTAAATTGGTTTTGCAAAATAGGAGATTACACGTGAATAAATAATAGGAAGAAATGGGTATTATCAAATGATACAAATAAAGTGGGTTAAAATTATATAAATTAGTGGGCTAAAGATTAAAACAAAAAAATAGTTGAGGTGGACTAGTCCATTGAATTTTATTGTTAGTGGGCTAATAGACTACAATTCATATGCAATTTTTTTTTAAAGCATCTGGGCCTAGTCAACAGTGGGCTCGTCCCTGGTGGTTGCTGCGGAAGGAAGATGAGGTTGGGGTTAGGTTAAATTGGGTTTTGGTATGGTGGGGTGGAATGGGTTGGAGGAGATGAACAGTTCATGTTCCTTTTATATTTTTATTTTTTATTTTAATTATTTAGAGGGAATTTACCGTACTTTGAACGAGGAAAAATAGTGTATGAATGAAACTGTCCCTCCTTAAAAGTTACTTCTACATTCAGTTAAAAGTTATAAAAGTAGTTCCAGAGATAAAACCATCTATTGGTTAAAAACAAGAGAAATAGCCAACACAATTCATTCTTCAAGCATCCAATTGTAGAAGGATGGATTAACAACCTTCATCATATTCTTGAAATTACATGCATAATTTTTCACAACTTGGCAAGGTAATAAATCTACATGATCTGCTGCCAAAATGGGGCTTGGTCAAATAGGATTCTGTTGCAGTGACGTTTAATAGAGAGAAATTCCAGGCAGTTCATCAGGTTTAATTACAAAATCTGTGTAGTTTGCATGTCTTTGACACAGAGCTAAAGGAAAAGCTTTATGCAAGCCTTCATCAAACCATTTCTGAATAAAGAATAAGTTCTCTAGGTTCAGAATAGCCACTTCCGATTGAGAAAATGCATCTTGGTCAACGCTACCAATATTTTTTTTTCTGGAGTGGAAACATCGATCGAAATAAACAACAAAACTCATGTAGGATGGATTGAGAAATTCAGAACCTATAAAAGTTGAATAAACTAGCACAAGCAGCAGAATACACAAAGTAAAGAAACAGCTAGGGGAGAAGAAGAAGGAGAGAAGGGGGGAGAAGAGAAGAAATGACGGTGGAAAAGAACACTCCTGCAATAGTCAATTCCTTCTATCATATATGTCTTTCCACTAAACATTACAAAGGCTATATATAGAACTACAAAATGTAAGAAAATGATTGGGCATGGGCAGCCCATGGGTAATACAAGTCCAAACATAGATGGATAATACAAGCCCAAAAGTATATGTCCTCATCAACTATCTCGAGGTGGGAGAAAAACTCGACTCTGTCGAGTAAACAAAAAGCAATGGCTATAGTCAATCAAATACTCAAAGTGTTCCAAATCAAGCCAAAGGGGACGATCTTTCTGACGAGCCAAATATCGAAACTCAATAAATGACGACAATGTCAGTTGCAAATTATCCCCAAGTTTATGATCTGACCACAGTGAACTTGGTAAAGCACGATCTTGTTGATTTCTATAAAACTTCAATAAATTTGGATCACTCTGCTTAAGTCTTTCTCCGAGAATCCATGTACCTTCAGAATCAAGTTGATTCACCCAACGAACAAGAAAGCATCGAATCTCTCTATCATTGGTCAACACAATTTGTTCATCTAAAATAACATCAATTTTATCTTTGTATGTTGTGACATACAACATTTGAATAGACCTAGCAAAAGACTCGGTGTGGGAGCTCCCATGTGGAGATAGAAAAGGATCATCAAGAGGGTCAAAATAGCATTTATAAGCAATGTAGTCCTTTACAAATAAAATAGGGTGGTGGTCACAATGTGATGAAAGATTATTGATATATGCATTTGGACCAACATACTTTAAAATTTCATAAGGACCAGCATTACGGGCTTGCAATATAACATAATCCATAATATTAAATTCAAAATGTCGTTTATGCAAATCAACTCGAAGTTTATATGATGCATTATTTGTTTCAAGTTGTTTATTGATCTCAATATGTCATGCAGATGTGGTACAACTACCTCATTTGACATCAACGTGCTAGCATGTGGGGACATGAGAATAACATCTAAGGGTCTCCCAGGCTTAAAACCATGACTATCTTTAAAGAGATTTAGACCTAGAGATCGATTTACAGAAGTGTTATATGCAATTTGAACAGTTGGGGGATCAAGTCCCAATTTCCAAAATTTTTCTGGACTAGAGACTTGAATAAATTGCTAGGACTTTGGTTAACAACCTCATTTTAACCATCAGTCTGAGGTTGGTCTGCAGTGGAGAATTTCGATTTAGTGCTAGCCATATGCGATTGGGTTCTCCAAAAGTTCCTAGTGAAATCATAGGATATAGTATCTAAGTCTCAGGAAGAGTTTAGATGCCACTTAAGGATGTGTCCTCACTATCATCATCAACATCTTCAAGTTTAGGTTCATATACTAGATCTTCTAACGACTCTTCTATTACATTCTATGACTAAGGCTCGCTTAGGACATTTGAAAGAGATGTGGCCAAAATCCTTACAGCTGATGCATAGCAAGTGAGAAGAAGTCCTTGGAGTTTCAAAAATTTTACCCTTATTTTCCATGGTTGGAGGAACATTAGACGGGAGAGATCCTAGAAGGGACTTAACGGGAGGAAGTGGAGCCAATGAAACAGATGAATGGTTGTCAATACGCCTTCTATATGGAGAGGGGGGCTTGGACTATCACGAACTTTACACCTATTTTCCCAAATGGGAGAAGCACTAGATGGGGAAGTTTTTATGACAGACTTATGTTGAGGTGGCTCTAATGATATGGGTGAATGATGGTTATCGCGCTTTTCATATGGAGTACTAATAGTCAACTCATAATCTCATACTAAAGAATAAGCGTGATCAAGAGTAGTGACACCTCGAAGGAAAAGTTCACGCCTAAAATCATCTCTTAGACCTTGGCTAAACCTATTCAAAGTTGTGATCTCATCCTTAATGACATGACATCTGGTTCGAAATTCCTCAAATTATGCAATATACTCAGTCACTAACCGATTCCCTTGTTTAAGAGCAGTTCATTGAGCAAAAACTTCAAAATCTAAGCAACCATCAAAAGTAGGAGTGTCTAATTTAATGCCCCTAAAGAAACTCTCCTTATGACGAGAAAGTGAATGAATACTGTAACGATTACAACTTCGTTCTTGCTCACAAACTTGATCCCTATCCCTACGATCGTATTGGAAGCATTTTTTATGACTCTGTCGATGATGATATTGTCTATTACGGATCACTTTAGATTTATGAACGTCAGTCGAATAAGGGATTTGATTAAAATGGCTCATTTTAGCAGCTAAGTTCTTTCTCTCCTCACGAGTAGCAGCTATATCGGATTGGACAGTCACTAATTGAGTTTGAAACCATTGTTGATTAATGACAAGTTGGGCTAATTGTCGTGATAGTGCATCAAATTGGGAAGGATCTATGGTCAAAGTATTAGCACTAGAGATGACAAGATTACCACCCGCAATTGCATGCAATGTACTAACAACTAAATGCAACATATGAAGAGATCAATGAACAACAATTGCACATAAAGACAATAAAAACTTGAGCAGTTACGATTTTTTTTTTGTGGGATTATGTAGATCCTAATAAGGCAAGCTAATATTGCTGATCTATGTAAAATAACAAAGCACGGGTCAAATACTAGTCAACAACGTAATGACGTAAAAGGTTAAAAATGAAAAGTGAATAAGACGAGTTTGAATAGATCTAGGGTGTCGGTTATGTGAATTTTAGGTAAAAGTGAGGAATACCGCAGCACAAAGAAATTAATTAATGTAATTCTAAAGTAAACAGTAATATAAACCAAAAATAGATGAAATAGTAACTTCCCTCATTCATGGAGACACTGTATTGATTCGTTGAGATGTCAAGACAGAAAATTCTCGTGTTTGTTGAGACGTGGCACTCATCAGTCAAAGTAAAATATACCTGCAAAACAATGTTAGGAAATTCTCAATTTTTTTTCTCTCTTTTTTTTACCCTCTTTTTTTTGTTTGTCACTTTCTCTTTTTTGTCTCTCTCTCTCTCTCTTTTTCTTTCTATGTTTTTTTTAAAGCTTACAAAATCAAATAAGTAAAGTTGTTACAAATCAAGGTCCAACCACCAATAGAGGCCCAAAACACACACTGCCTTAAATAACATATGGCCCAACTTTAATACAGCCCAAATACAGCTAAGGCCCAAAATCAATAGAGGTTGAAATCACAATAACCCAAAATCTGGAGCTGGCTGTTCAATGAAAATGCGACGTGGGATGTGGTAATTGTGGAGTCGAGATTCTACGAATTTGGAGGTGGTTGGCGAAGGAAAACTTTGATAGCTTGGGTCATCAGTTGAGGGACAGCGGGCGGCTGGTTACGATTATGAAGGTATGGCAATGGAGTTGGGTTTCAAACAGATGCTAGAATGGTAGGAGTGGAAGTGTTTGGCGGTTGAATCGGATTTGTGTAGAAGTGCGAGATGTGTTTTAATTGGGCTTGGTTGGATTTTTTAAGTATGGCGACGTGATTACTGGCAGCGGCTGAGGTCGGGTTGGGGATTGTGTATGTATGGGCTGTTACTGTTGACATGGTAAAGGAGATTTGGGTTTAGGTTGTTGATTTTAATGGTGGTGGTCACGAATTTATAGGGTCGCGATTTGGGGAAGTTACTGACACGTACTTTTATCGGTCACGAGTGTGGTGTGGTTGGAGTAGTGGGCAGTGTGGTGGGAGTTACGTGTGGGCTGGTGTTGTAGTGGTTAAAACAAAGGAAGAGAAGGCAGCGATGACAGAAGTGAAGGAGTAATATGACAGTAAGGTTCATGGGAAGAGGTGGAGAAAGACATCAACCATTCCCAGTTTTCCAGTTTGAAAATTTGAGCAGCCTCTTGATGAAATAAACCAGGTTTTAGCTCTGATACCACTTTGATGTGGGATGGATTGAGAAATTCAGAACCTATAAAAGTTGAATAAACTAGCAGAAGCAGCAGAATACACACAGTAAAGAAATAGCTAGGGGAGAAGAAGAAGAAGAAAGAAAGAAGGGGGAGAGAAGAAAAGAAAGGGCGGTGGAAAAGAACACTCCTACAACAGTCAATTAATTCCATCATATCTGTCTTTTCACTAAACATTACAAAGGCTATATATAGAACTACAAAACGCAAAAAAAATGATTGGGCCTGGGCAGCCCATGGGTAATACAAGTCCAAACATAGGTGGATAATACAAGCCCAAAAGTAGATGACCTCATCAAAAACATTGGTCAGCTTCTGGAAAAAAGTGAAGCCGCTGCTTAGTCTAGGAAAATCAAAAGAAGACTGATATCAACTTGCGATTCTTCTACTATCAATCATCTTCATCACTTCCATATTGTTGGTATTATGATTGCAATCCACTGCTTGCAATAGCGATGGGTCCTGCCTCCTGATTCTTAGGCTCCTCCTTTGCTGGCTTGGAACTATTGGAATTAGGAAGTGGTTTCTTAAGAATAGAAACGGTGACCGTTGAAGACTTGAAAATGAATTTACCACTATCAGAAGCCCCTCAACTTTGCGTATTACCTATAATAATCACAATGTTTGTTTGTTCAGTATTTTAGAAAACACAACAGTATTTAATATTATCTGGCCATCTCAAAGAGGGCAATCTTTGCAAGTAACATAGAGTAAAATTAGTGATAAGTGACATGGCAAAACGAGTAACCAGGCATATTACATCAATCCAATCCAATCCAATCCAATCCAACTTTCAACAATCAGTAGTTGCTAAAGAGAGAGGTGTGCTTTGTGAAAGAGAGTAAATTCACACAATTTATGCGTCATTTAATATATGGGAAACAAATTGCTAGATGCATCCAACATTCAACAAACTAGCAATGTAGCCCTTTTTTGGGATCATTAAAATGTAATTTTGGAAAAATGTATTTTGGATTAGAGATTTTTTTTCTTTTTAGAATGTGGTTAAAAAATAAGAAAAAGTTTCGATTTACGTGTAATGCTATTTTATGGGAGAATGTGTGGTTGTAAATAAATTTCGGGAAAAATGAGTTTGTGAGAAAATGGGGACCAAACATAGGCATATTATATACAAATGCCAAGATATTCAAGTCTTTATCGGAACTGGAAACCTTGAATTCGAAAGAAACTTGTTAACAGTAATACTTCCAGAGAAAGTGGTACATTTGTTTTTATCATATTTAAGTAGACAGAGATGGCTAGGTAATCAAGAGTACAACATGGAAAAGAGGAGATCAACAAAAAATTATAACTTAAAATGGAACGAGAGGTCAAGTTACTAACCTTTACTGCTAGAGCTGTCAAGAACAGTACCATTCGTCAAAGAATCTGTTGGATTATAAGGTTTTTCGGATACTTTTCTCCTCTGCATAAAAAGTAAATGCCCTGAGTATTCAAACTAAATATACTAGCAGGCTTACATAAATGTATCTCAGAGAATACCGACAAATCTAGCAAATTTATAAAGTGATAAAAAGATTGGCGTAACTAGTAGATTCAGGATCTAATGATCATGCTACAGAAATCCAGTTCTTCAAGGCCTCATCCTAACTAAATCAGAGGTTATAAAATTAGTTAATTTTTTCTATTTTACTAATTGTAAAATTAAGTTATGTGTGGCATGCAAACCCCATGCCTCGTAAAGAGAATTAGATCAATGAAATGGTTCTCAACCCCCATAGCTATACAATAACCATCAGCACCCTTATCTCCTTTAAAAAATGAAATGGACTTAACTTCAAGTATTCTTTACCCTAACTTATCTTGCATCACACCTCCGTCAATCAAAAAGAGAGAACAAATGAATAGGGGTACATCAAGTGAATGAAACTGGCTATTGCAAGTGATAAATTTTTAAATCTTTAGTATCAGTATCTTTTTACTAGAAAACTTGTAGATTCGGAAGTTTTTGGAACACTTCCTGGAACCAGTCACTGAGTGCAGGTACTTGTTACCCTTTCTAGTCAACAAGAAAATTGGATACACAGGTTTGCCCCACTAATAATATTCAATAAAGTTGATGTGTTAAGAAAAAATAGATAAAACATCATCTACATAAAAAGTGTATAGGATACACAGGTTCACCACAATGGCCAATGTTATGTACTTAATGGAAATAGATAAAAAGTTGTTATGGCAAATTTATATATCATTACTCCTTTCTGCTAGATGTTCAAGCAAAAAATTAAAACCAACATCGATCATTTCAAATAGAAAAGAAGAAGATATTTACACATTTAGAGTCCATTTTGTTTCACAACACCGTGAAGGAAATAAATAAGTTGGGGGCATGGAAAACCAAAAAATA
Source organism: Olea europaea var. sylvestris (assembly GCF_002742605.1). Taxonomy (NCBI): domain Eukaryota; kingdom Viridiplantae; phylum Streptophyta; class Magnoliopsida; order Lamiales; family Oleaceae; genus Olea; species Olea europaea. Next base: position 28,417,484 of record NC_036242.1, on the reverse strand, counting down.
AAGGTTAGTTGCAACTTGTCATTTTACTTATTCCTCCCTCTGAAAGTTCAAAATAAGTGGGTGACCCAGGAATGTGTTTTCCCCAGCTTTTTTACTGAAAAATACTTACAATACCTCAATTTTTATAATTAGATTTTCCTCCACCCACTTTAATTTGAATGAAAAGAGAGAGAATTTAAATAGGGCAAAACTCAACTAGGTGGCAAAGAAAAGAACTCGACCTTTGAATGATCAGCAGACGTTCCTTCTTTGTCAAATGGAAACATGGGAAAATATTCTTCATCATCGATATCCTCATCATCAATCCTTCTAATAACAGTAGGCTCTCGTGGTCCCTTAGTAAATAATTAAACCAAGCAATGCCCAATGTGAAGAAATACACAAAGAAACAAAGCAATAACAGTAATAACAATAAATACAAACCATAATGATAAGAATTTGACAACAGATGTTCACCTTGAACACAACCTTTATAAGAGCTTCATCCTCTTCTTCCAACTTCCTTTCCTATCAAAATAAAAGTCCAAATTATACTAAGATTCAAGGTAGGAAGTAGTTTGAACAAGCATGCAGAAAGATTGAAAATAAAATTTATTAATCCAGGATAAATTGATAAATAAGACTACTACTAACATTGTTACGGACCAACTCCTGAATAATTTTGAAATTATGATTAAAAATAATAATAAAATTGTTTCAAAAATTAGATTATCAACTTCCCTTTTCTCCGTTATGATCCTAATAGTGGTTACTTTGTTATTGTTGTTAGATCCTAACAAGTATTAAGAAAAAACTCCAAAATCACTTTACTATTGCTAGCTTTACCCAGTTAACTGACTAAATGTTACTATAAATTAAGGAATCAACATTCAGAAAGAAGTCTCATGAACAGACCAGCCAGGTTTTCTATTTTTTTACCATTTCTTTGAGTGCAGACATATAACCACCACACTACTAGCATCCATCAATGCAGTAAGGTTAGAAGATTAGAATTATGACATAAATATTCAGAAATCATACTTCAGATAACTGACAAGTGATTATGAAGCATCTCCCAGCTCACAAAAACATAAATCTTGTGTGTGCGCATGTGAGAGAGAGAGAGAGAGAGAGAACACATCTTCTATGCTAAACTAGCATCAGCATCTCACCTTTGCCTCATTTGAGCGTTGCAAAGCTTCAAGCATTGCATTACACTCACAATTGCATGTCTTGACTAAAAAAGAAAGGAAAATAATATGAGCCATACCAAGCGTTAAAAAGACCCCAAAAGGGAAACAAGTATCAAGAAGTGATTAGAAAACAATCATACAGCACATCACTTGATCAAATGATAACCTTCATAGACTTCATTTCATCCAAAGTAGCTAGGATATCCATTTCTCTGTTGGAGTCCAAGGTTCTATTCTCCAACGATTTCATGGCATCTCCCATCTCTTCAGCATTCCTTTTCTTTTTCTCTTCATCTATTACCTATCAAGAATGAAATAACAATTAGTGAAACCTTAAACAAGTATGTGCAAAAATAAAAAAAAGGCTTTACATAAATATGAAGGGTATTCAGATATCAAGTAAAATAATTATTCACTTCATCCTCTGCACGCCAAGGTTCGAAATTTCCAGTTGCACCAGACTCAACGATGTAATCAGAATTCTGTGGATCCGTCTTGAATGTTATTTCAGCCGAGCATTTAGTACATTTGAAATTGAACCAGAAAATTTAGATTCCGAGATAGGTCTGCAAATAAATGTAACATGCACAATTTAGTTAAATAATGAAACTATGAGCAGAAATTAATAAAAAGTATACTTATTGAAAGAGAGATCCAAGAATTAACATAACCAAGTACTTGTTCGTGTTTCACTATAAATTGCTGAAATTATGAGTCCTAAGAATGTTTATTTAAAAGTAAAGTTTGATTTTGACCTTTAAATTATAAGAAGTTTATAATGAAAGGCAAAACAAAACTAACTTAATTCGTAGCTACAGTACGGTGATTATTGTTGACCATCATCAAGATTCCAATCTTCTTCAACTGTTTTACAATTTATCTAAATAAAATGAGACCCGCTAGCTTTAACCAATATTAAAAGAAAACCAATCCAGTTCAGTGGGAAAATATCTATTAAATAGAACCCCAGACTTCCAGAGTCCTCGGGGACTTCAAAATATAAAGACCAAATCTTAAAACCATAAAATTGGAAGATTGCAGAGACCCTAGACAAATACTGAGCAATACCCATAACTAAAAATCAAATCAAAGAACATCTTATTAGTCAAAACAATCAATTAGAACAACATAGAAGTAGTACTTATATTGTTGCATGTACCTCTTCGATGACATCTTCCTTGCAGGAATTAAATTTGGTACCCTTATAAATATAATTCCCACAAGTGCCACAGCGGATGCCTATGGGAAGCATCATGCGAACCTTGATCTGTTGGTTCTTCGGCTGTCGTCGATGGGGAATCTTAGCTATATCGAAGTCCGGCGGGTAATTTTTGTTCAATACTTTTCTCTCTCCCATCTCTGCTTCTAGTCAGCAGAAATTCAGACTCGACCCTCAGAAGCAATATCGAATCCAAGCAACTTCAGCCTACAAAATATTGTTCCTCCAAAAAGTTAACAAATACAATAGTTTCTTAAAACTTTTTTTCCCCACTAAAAATAAATTGGCTTTTCAATGTAATGCAATATAAATACGAAACAACAAAAATATAATTTTCTATAGAAATTAAGGCAAGGGTTCTAATGTAACGTACAAAAAATATGAAACATCCAAAAAGATTGTGTTTCTACAGCAATTAGAGAAAGGATTCTGATGTAATGCAAATTGACTAATAAACAGCAAAAAAGATACTGTTTCTGTACAAATTAAATTTATAGCTACATATATGTTCATAGCCTTTTTCCCATTACACTATTATCCTTGATCTTCTATTAAGTAGCGAAACTCGTCTTGAAAGTCAATTTTAGTATAATATTCTATTAATATTCTTAAAATGAGGGACAAATGTATGATCATATTTATTTATTTATTTGCTTATTTAAAATACGTCTATGTTCAAACCTTTAAGTCGTCTAGAAGAATAAAATCGATACCATTATGAATGGAAAAAATGTAATTTGATTTAGAAAAATGAAAAGATTTACGGACAAAAAATATCCAAGAAATCTTTGCCTTCATGGAACAGAGTTCTTACAAGCATAACATTTCATTTTGAGGGATCCAAACCCTTTAGTTAATTCAGGAAACCTGATTATGTTCGGAAGAAATTTCTTTTGCCAACAAGTGTTGCGAGCCTAAATTTTTTGTAGTATTTAGGCAAAATTATTAGGTGGCCTCCCATTATTTCAAATTTTAATGGGTTAAAAGATTGTTTTTTTTTTTTTGAGTGATGGGCGGTTAAAAAAAAATTCGATTTATGTGTAATTTTATTTTATGGAAGATTATGTGGTCGAAAATATGAAAGAAAAAATAAAAATTAATTTAACGGAGGTAGTGTAAGCAAATTAGTGCTCAAGAAACAGAGAACTCAACTGACATGAAACTATATGAATTTGTTGACTAACGAAATTCCCGAAATAACCAAACGACATAAAACAAATCGTTTCTTCAATAAAAGGACGCAATGAACTAGCATCTTTCAAAGAGCGCCCTTCATATATCATCTTGTTCTATTGCAGTCTATATCACCTGGTTACCTCGTAGCTCTGAATGATACAGAAACATTGGGAGCATCAATTATAAAGGCGTGAAAATATATGCACTGAAAATGGGGAAGTATTGAGGGCAGCATTGCCCATAAGCTTGAATAAAAATAGCTTTAGCAATCAAGTGCAAGCTTTTCTTGGACCTCTCGAGATGAATATAAATAATAATTTCAACTATCCTTTAAGATTGTGCATGTGCAGTTGATAAGTATATTTTTACACATTGATTTGGTTCACAAACATGACTTAAACATGGATAAAATGGTTGAATTGTGACTTAATCTAGTTAAATTCATGCATTGTAGGTAATTCAATGGAAATTGTGAAATTCAGGAGAAAAGAGCCGAAGAAGGACCAAAAAGCAACAAATTGATAGTTCGAGGACCAAAGGTGCAAATATTGAAAAGTCGAGCTAAATGAAAAAGGAGAGTAAAAACATGTCGAGTATGAGCTCAAGGACAAAGCAAAACAAGTGGAGGAAGAAAGAATTGAAGAGGGACTGAAATGAAGACAGTTAAAAGTTGGAGGACTAAAGCGCAAATACTCAAAAGATGAGCCGAATGAGTGGCAAGAGATTCGATGGTTTCAATCATCAATTGGAGGATAGCATTTGTTGAAAAGATGAAGAAATCGAAGAAAGAAGTCAAGAGAAGCAACAAGGAAAGTTCAGGGACCAAAATGTAAAGACTTCATAGTTGGTTAGTCTATCCGACCGCATAGTGTGACCATCTATGCCGTCGCATAGATGGTTGCAGGAAATTTTGGGGGAAAATTTATTGGTCTATGCGACCGCATAGAAACCTTCTATGCGGTCGCGTAGTGATACTTTGGGGGCCTCCGTTGCAATTTTTTATTTTCGTTGAAACTCTTTTCCTACTTGATTTTGACGCGATATAAATACCCAAAATCATCAAATTGAAGGAAGGAACGACCAGGGAGAAGAAATACACTCAATTTGAAAGCAAGAAACACAATCTTGGGCTTGATTTCACAAGGATTCAAGAAGGAATTGAAGATTACACACAAAATTGAAGGATTATCATACGGGTGTATTCTTTATATCTTTTAATTTAGTTTTAATTCTTGATTCTGTAATTATGATCATAGGCTAGGGTTTTTATTCATTAGGAAATCGATGAACCTTTGATTATTTAATCTCCTTTATTTCATAAATTCAATATAAAGTTTCGGTTGGACAATTGTTTGATTTATATGATTTGATTGCTTCCATAATTATTGGCCATATGTTATGTGAGTTTAGATGATTTATTCTTTGCATTCGAAAGAAGGGGAATGGATTCGATATAATAAAAATTAACATAGGGTTCGATAGGGGATAGAAATATACCCCTATGCTTTATGCAATTCATAAGGTGTTCATAAAAATTCATGCATTCTTGTATAATTGCATCATCCATAGAAATATAGGCTGGTGGTGTGCAAGAGTAGATTCAGTAAATATCGAGAGAGTATATTGGATAGGTTTAGGAACATTGAATTGGCATTTTTCCATCGATTCGTTGAATTTGTGAAATTAGGGTTTTTAATAGTCAATTGGGGATTCGAGATCCTAATGATTGCATTTCAATTTATTTCTATACATTAACTTCCAAAAATTGCGTATTTACATTTTAATTGAGTTTTTGAGTCATTCAATTAGTGAACTTTCGAAATTAGGGTTTCCAATTTCGAAATTAGGGTTTTCTTTAAAAATTAGGGTTTCAAATTGGGGATTTCTCCCACAATTAGGGGTTTTCACATTTAAACCAAATTTTCATTCAATTAGATTCGATTAAGGTCACATTAGTCTAATTGGAGCTAATTCAATCCTCGTGGGAATGATACTTGGACTCATAGTCCATTTTACTACTTGTTAACGAACCGTACACTTGCGGTGGGTTTTAAAATTGAAAGAAACATTTTGTGAACAAGTTTTTGGCGCCGTTGTCGGGGATTGAATTTTAGTTTTAATTCTATCTTTTGTGACACTAATTCGAACTTATTTAGTTTAGTACTTGTTAATTTTATTAGATTTATTTTATTATTGTTTATATTGAATTTTTGTGTTAATTCTGCCATATCAGGGCTTGTATGCAAGGAGCACCTGATCAAAACTTGGTCCGTATAGATCCAGAGATCGAACGCACATTTCGTCACAGGCAAAGGGAAGCAAAAGTGGTACAACAAATGGCTAACGAGCAAAATCGACTGGGAATTCCACTCAACGAAGGTTTAGCAGTGGAAGAGGATGGAAATACGGTACTTGGGGATTTCATGGCACCATTGGTGGTGCAAAGTCAATCTAGTATTATATATCCTCCATTTGGGCAACCGAACTTCCAACTGAAGACAAACGTGATTCAACTATTTCAGAATGGGCATCAATACCATGGGATGGCTAGTGAGAATCCGCATACACACATATCTCGATTTCTTGATATGTGTCAACACTTCAGATACCAAGGTATCTCCGATGATGCTATAAGATTGCGCTTGTTCCCGCACACCTTGAGGGATAAAGCACTTGAATGGCTAGATTCACTCCCTGTCGGAAGCATCACTACTTGGAACGAGCTAGCTCATAAATTCTGCACCAAGTTCTTCTCGCCAGCTAAAGTAGCTAAAATGCGGCATGACATCTCAATATTCAACCAGATCGAGTCAGAATCATTTGAAGAGGCATGGAACCGTTTCAAAAACATGCTAAGGAAGTGCCCGCAACATGGCTTTGACAAGAAGACCCAGATCATATTTTTCTACACTGGATTACTCCCATCATTCAAGAGTATGGTGGATGCATCATCTGACGGGTCTATCTCTACAAGAACAATTGACGGACCCTGGGAGCTATTTGAGACGATGGCTACAACTTCAGCTATGTGGTCTACAGATCGAGTAGTTCAGAAGAGAGCACCTGGGGTGTATGAAGTAGATACTTACTCAGCACTGTCGGCGAAAATAGATTCCTTATTCCATAAGGTTGAAAGCATTTCATAAACCGCCACTGCTAAGCAAGTTATGAAGCAGAGTTGTGAAGAATGTGGAGCAGATCACAGTACTGCTACTTGCCCAATTCTAGCACAAGGAGTAGAACATGCAGAATTCGTACAATGGGGTCAACGCTAGCGTAATAACCCACATTCAGAAACCTTCAATCCAGGCTGGAGAAAACGCCCAAATTTCTCGTGGGCTAATCAGAATCAAAACAGACCACAAGGGCAATATCAGCAGCAAGACAAAAAGCCACCATTGGAGGATATGTTCGAGAAATTTATGGCACAAACCAATCAGTACATGGAAGCCAATAACCAATTTATGCGAAGGACGGAAACAACGCTTCAAGATCAAAGTGCAGCGATCAAGAACTTGGAGACACAAGTAGGACAGATGGCAATTTCCATGACGGGTAGAGCACCGGGAAACCTACCCAGCAATACTGAAATTAACCCTAAGGAACATGTAAAGGCTATAACAACCAGAAGTGGAGTACAACTACCGGAACCGCATGTAAAAAGTTCGGGAGCCAACAAGGAATCAACGCAAACCTTGGAGGAAGAAATTGTGGAGCAAACTGACAATGCAACAGGAGATGAGGTTAAGAGGAATTCCAAGACATCACAGGGTAAAAATACTAATCCTGTTAACCCTCATGAGCCTCCTATTCCGTTTCCACAAAGGTTGAGAAAGCATAAAATGGATCAGCAATACAGTAAGTTCCTTGAAGTCTTCAAGAAATCGCACATCAACATCCCATTTGCTGAAGCATTTGTCCAGATGCCGAGCTATGCAAAATTCCTGAAGGATATCCTCTCCAACAAGCGAAAGATAGAAGAACACGAAACAGTAATGTTGACTGAGGAATACATCGCCAGAATCTAGAGAAAGCTACCTCCAAAACTGAAAGATCCAGGGAGTTTTACTGTACCCTGCACTATTGGAGACTGTCATTTTGATAAAGCTTTGTGTGATTTGGGTGCAAGTATTAATCTAATGCCTCTTTCTGTTTTCAGGAAACTCGACTTGGGAGAAGCAAAAGCCACAATAGTGACATTGCAGTTAGCAAATAGATCCCTTACACATCCAAGAGGAATCATTGAAGACGTGCTGGTAAAAGCGGAGAAGTTCATATTTCCAGCCGATTTTCTTATCTTGGACATGGAAGAAGATAAGGATGTTCCACTCATTTTGGGGCGACCTTTCTTAGCCACTGGGAGAGCGATTGTAGATGTTCAGAAGGGGCACCTGATATTGAGGCTTGGTGACGAGCAAATCTCATTCAACATGTTCAAAGCAATGAAATTCCCTACTGAGTCAGACAGTTGTTTCCAGATCAATGTAGTCGATCGAATAGTTCAAGACACATTTCGGCTACATCATCCTTCCGATGCATACGAGGCATGCATTGCACATTCACAATCCACCCATTCTGATTCAAGTGAGATTGAGCCATGTGCTTGGTTTTTGGAGAGTAACCAGCCATATATGCGCAGACACTACTATGAAGAGCTAGGAACTAGGACTGCAAAATCAGTGCCATCTATTCTGAAACCTCCCAAATTGGAACTCAAACAACTGCCACCACATCTTCGATATGCGTACCTGGGGGAATCTTCTACACTACCGGTTATTATATCAAGCACTGTCAGTGAGGTAGAGGAAGAGAAATTACTTCGAGTGCAAAGGGAGAATAAAGCAGCCATTGGATGGTCAATTGCAGATATCAAAGGGATCGGCCCGTCTATATGCATGCATATGATACTCATGGAGGAAAAATTTAAACCAAGCATTGATGGACAGCGGAGATTGAATCCACACATGAAGGAAGTGGTTAGAGCTGAGGTATTGAAGTTGCTCGATGCAGGCATTATTTATCCAATATCAGATAGTGCATGGATCAGTGCGGTGCAAGTTGTTCCCAAGAAAGGAGGAATCACAGTGATAGAAAATGAGAAAAATGAGTTGATTCCTACACGGACAGTGACTGGATGGAGAGTTTGCATTAACTACCGTAAACTAAACACAGCTACTCGAAAGGATCTCTTTCCATTACCGTTCATTGATCAGATGCTGGAGAGATTAGCAGGGCATTCGCACTATTGTTTCCTAGATGGGTACTCCGGGTATAATCAGATTCCAGTGGCACCAGACGATCAGGAGAAGACCACTTTCACTTGCCCCTATGGTACCTTTGCATACAGAAGAATGCCATTTGGATTATGCAACGCTCCCGCTGGCTATTTTCTCAGACATGATTGAGAAATTCATCGAGGTATTCATGGATGACTTCTCTGTGTTTGGATCTTCGTTTGATGAGTGCTTGGAGCATCTAAGTCTTGTGCTACAACGGTGTACGGAGACCAACTTGGTGTTAAATTGGGAGAAATGCCACTTCATGGTACAGAAAGGCGTCGTGTTGGGACACAAAATTTCAGCAAAGGGTATTGAAGTGGACAGGGCAAAGATTCAGGTGATCGAGAATTTACCACCACCTACCTCAATGAAGGGTGTTCGCAGTTTTCTTGGGCACGCTGGATTCTACAGAAGGTTTCATTTGAGTTTATTGATGAGTGTCTGCAGGCCTTTAACACTTTGAAAGAGAAGTTGACTTCAGCATCTGTAATTATCACACCGGATTGGAATCTGCCATTTGAATCAATGTGTGACGCCAGTGATTATGTTGTGGGAGCCGTGTTGGGTCAACGAAGGAATAAGGTATTTCACGTGATCTACTATGCAAGTAAGACTTTGAACGATACTCAGTTAAATTATGCCACTACGGAGAAAGAGCTTCTTGCTGTAGTCTATGCATTTGACAAATTTCGATCATACCTTGTGGGGTCGAAGGTCATAGTCTACACAGATCATGCCGCTATCAGGTACTTAATGGAAAAAAGGATGCTAAGCCACGTCTCATTCGTTGGATATTACTACTTCAAGAGTTTGACTTGGAAATTAAGGATAAGAAAGGCAGTGAAAACGTGGTGGCGGACCACCTATCTCGGCTTGAGGACACAGAATGGACAGAGACAGTGAAAATAAACAAAATCTTCCCAGACGAACAGATTTTTGGTGTGATGGAAACACCCTGGTATGCAGATATAGTTAACTATTTCGCGAGGTCTATCATACCGCCAGATTATTCAAGTCACCAGAAGAAGAAATTCTTCGCTGAATTGAAGTATTATTTTTGGGAAGATCCCATTCTCTACAGGCGGGGGGCTGATCAAATTGTTCGTCGCTGTGTACCAGAGGAAGAGGTACCTTTGATATTAGAAAACTGTCACTCATCTATATATGCAGGGTATTTTGGCGCTTCGAAAACAGTTGCGAAGATTCTTCAATCAGGTTTTTACTGGCCTAAACTCTTTAAAGATGCTTTTGAATTTGTAAAAAGGTGTGATCGATGTCAGCGCACGAGTAACATATCTAGAAGAAATGAGATGCCTTTGAAAAGTATCTTAGAGGTGGAATTATTTGACGTCTGGGGGATCGACTTCATGGGACCATTCCCACCATCTTTTTCAAATCAATACATATTAGTGGCTGTGGATTATGTATCGAAGTGGGTCGAGGATGTTGCACTATCTACTAATGATGGGAAAGTGGTGATTGAGTTTTTAAAGAAGAACATTTTTACCCGGTTTGGAACACCAAGAGCCATAATCAGTGATGGGGGCACACATTTCTGCAATCGTCAATTCGAGCAGTTGTTAGCGAAATATGGCATTAAGCACCGTATAGCCACCCATACCATCCCCAAACCAGCGGACATGTCGAAGTATCCAATAGGCAATTGAAGCAAATACTCGAAATCACAGTCAACTCATCACGAAAGGATTGGTCAAAAAAACTGGATGATGCCTTGTGGGCCTATAGGACTGCATTCAAGACTCCTATAGGAATGTCTCCATATCGACTGGTTTTCGGGAAGGCATGCCATCTACCTCTTGAGATCGAACATCATGCTTACTGGGCAATGAAGAAATTGAACTTGGATTTGAATGCTGCGGGTGAAAAATGGCTGTTACAACTGAATGAACTGGATGAGCTCAGAATGGAAGCCTATGAGAACTCAAAGATCTACAAAGAGCGCACCAAGAAATGGCATGACATGCATATTCAGAGGCGTGATTTCAAGGTGGGGCAAAAAGTGCTACTCTACAACTCCAGGCTTAAGCTGTTTCCAGGAAAATTGAGATCGAGATGGTCTGGTCTGGTCCATATACCATTACACAAGCGTTTCCACATGGAGCGGTTGAGATCACTCACGACAGCAATGGGACATTCAAAGTTAATGGACAGCGTTTGAAGTACTATTGGGGCGGTTATTTTTCAAAGGACAAGTCTACCGTCCATCTTGGATCGCCAGAATGACACAATATGGTAAAGTCGAGCTATTGATTATAACCTAGCGTTGAGTGGGAGACAACCCACTGTATCCTTAAATTTATTTTATTACATTGCATTTGTTTAGGAATTTGTTTGAGTTTAGTTTGTTTCGTAGGTCATCGATCATATTTTGCATGATAGCCTAGGCACTACACGTTTAATGTTGCATGAATGGGTGCTAAATGAAGTGTTTGGGTGTTCGAGTGTGTGTCAAGCATTCCGATGTGCGAAGATGTTCGTTTTGGTTAAGTTTTCAGAATGCGGGGCAACATTTATGAAAAATCGATTTTGGTGCCAAGTTTTCGATAAGCATATTCCTTTTTTCAAGTCAAAATTTTTAAGTGAAAAATCGATTTCGGGGTAGTTTAAATTTTCATTCATGGATTGATTTAAAAAAAAAAAAAAAGTAATACACCCGGTTTGGTCTATGCGGCCGCATAGACCGCATCCAAAAATGTAACCGGGGAAATTGTTTGCACTATGCGGTCACATAGTGCAACACTATGCGGTCGCATAGTGTAGTGGTCACGGGTTTTAACCCGTGACCACACAATTAAACCCCAAATTTCCCCCCCTCTCACTCACACTCGAGACCAATCTCCCACTTCACCCATTCACTTGCACACACTTCACACTTGCACACTACTCACTTTACCCTCACACTTCATACTTGCACACACTAATCACACAAGTGCTTGGATATCCATCTTTAGTGAAACAAATCAAGATTCCAACTTGTCAAGCCAAGGTACGAGTTCTAATCCCAATTTATTTCGAGCTTCATTTTCACATTTAGTTTCAATGTGTGGAATTAGTTAGAATGTGTAATGATTTATTATGGTGTTGTGAATTGGGAAAATTTCATGGTAGGGTTGTTTAAGAAATAGGAAGAAACTAACATTGCACACCACATGTTCGACGAAATGCCACATTGACGCATGTTTTGAATTCTTGGATTTTTCACTTATGCAATAGTTTACATCGTTATTGTGTAGCATTTTTTCCGAACAATCATGTGATATTTAATTTGAAAACCACTACCCTAACATTTGAATTCACAAAGGCACTTCATGGCTAACCTTATTCACTCACGTCACTATCTTCGTCCCTATGTTTTTTTATGCAAACGACCTCCGATTAAGGTGAAATTTGGATATATGCTAGATGTCATTGAGTACTTTCACATGTCCAAAACTTGCCCCGGAAAATTTCGATATTTCTCGGTGATGCCCGGGGCCAAAGTTGGTCACTTGGTCATGGGTCAAATTTTCTAAAAATGCATGTTCGAGCCATAATTTTGAGTTTTCCATACTTATGAAATGTTAGATATATATTGATGATTCATGTTTTGAAAAATTGCATAAGCACACGTACATGTGCATGTTGAAGAAAGTTTGGGGGATTATGAATTCAAAGATTATTAATGCCCGTTATTCCTATACCAAGTGATTGATATTGTGTACTTCTTTTTTCAGGATGCCTCCTAAAAGAACTTCAAAGGGAAAAGAGAAAGTCGGCTCCTCATCTGGAACGGCCCGAACAAGAGAACCCGAAGAGGGTGTTAGAAGATTCCTTTCATTAGATACAGCAGCCTAATACGCCAATGTTGTGCGTAATTGGGTAATAATTCCCGAGAGGCCAGTTAAGCTGGAAGATTTTCCCAACTTTGAAATAGCATATCTGATTCACAACTATGGCTGGGAAAAGGTGATAGAAAGACCTCATCCAGTGTATGATAATCTAGCAAATGAGTTTTATGCAAATTTCAACATAGAAATCGACACTCCCGGATCGGAACACTTACATCAGACATGGGTTAGGGGCAAGTGGATTATGTTCTCACCAGAGGTAATTCATGACTACTATCATTTATCCTGGAATAATGTCGTCCCTATCCCAGAAGACTTCAACTGGAATGAGGTTGCCGAAATTTTGTTGGGACGTGAAAACGCTTGGCCTCTACCTACAACAGACTGGTATCAGATAGATCTCACCCCATCCATAGCAATTTTATGGTTATTCATGTACCACAACATCGAGCCTATATCCCACAGAACAACATTTACAAATCTAAAGGCTAGATTCATATACCATTTGGTTAGAGGAAACAAGATTGATCTAGCCACATATATCTACAACCAAATCCAGGGTACAGGCACTTGGGGTGATAGGCACGACTCTCTGATTTTTCCCAGTCTGATAAGTGGAATATGTCGAGCAGCAGGCATACCAATTCAACCTGGGGAAGCACCGGAAAAGCCAAGCCCTTCATCAAGCAATCCACACTAGAGGCCCAAGACCGAGCGAGACTGAAACACCAACAGAAATTAGAAAACGCATGGCGACGACAGCAATTGAATGAGGAAGGTCAAGCAGATGCAGACTTTGATATGCCTCAAATTCCTCCACCACCACCCCAGGTTGATATGGACAATCAGGTATTGAGGCAGATATTCGCCACTACCACTGGAACTAGCCGAGACATACAACATCTCCAGCATAGTTTCGAGACCATGGCTACCACTATTGACAAAGTGCAGAGAGACCTCTACTCTTCCCGGGACTACACAAGGGGTGCTTTGAACGAAGCCACAGCGGCACGAAGGAAAGTGGAGACCATGAATGGTAGGTTCAACATGTATGCTGGGAGAATGGATGGCATATAGTGGCGAGTGAACGAAACTTGAGATCGATTAGAAAGTATGGAGAATAGGCTTCAATCCATTCAGGCCGAGCAAGCACAGCAGACAGAGTTGATGAGACAAATCCTATCTCACATTCCATCTCCTCCTGAAGATCATGCTGTGGGTCCCAGCTACACACCACAACCACCACTTTGATCAGGGGAGTGTTGTTTACCTCTATTTGCCAAGTTGTGTATATATTTTTAAATTATGCTTTTCTAACTTTACATTTATATTGAGGACAATGTACTGTATAAGTTTGAGGGATGGTAGCATAATTTTCAAACAAATATTCGGCATGTAATTAATAGGCATTTTCACAATCAATCATTAATTTGACTACATTCTACATGATGCATGTGTGATGAATGAGTGTTGATTTTACTTTTGCATGCTTCTGTGGGTTTGGTAGCCTTGCCGGCTATGATGTGATTATTGGACAGGTGTAAACTAGAACTGTGGATATAGTACAGGATTTAATTAGCGAATACTTATTGATGCAATGCTTGACATTCTTTTGCACGCCACTCATGCTTTCATGTTAAGTTATTGATTGGGATTGTTGGAGTAAAATATGAGAAACCTAGGTTAATCCTCTATAACATTAACCCGTTAAACCACCTTAAGATAGTTTGGAGATGGTTGAGCCACTATAGGAAAACATGGAGATAAGTAGGGGCTCAGTGCATGAAATTATATTGTGTGGATTGCCTAGACCCAAAAGGTGAGAAATAGGTGAAAGCTTTAAGTTGAGGACGGTTTTTGAGATCAAATGTCTAGAAAAACAAGTAAAGGGCATAAAATAAACATGGGAAAATCATCACTTCTCTCAAAAGCCTTTATGACTCGAGCAAGTAAGTCTGTTAGGGTTTAAAACCTGATATCCTAAAGCCAACTGGTTTGGGAATTATCGGCCTAAAGCTCGTTACAGGGGTCATATAGAAAGCAATAAAAAGGAGAAGTTGACAAAAATTCATCTTATCGAGCATTTATAACTCGGGTGAATAAGGCTGCAAGGGTTTAAAACCTGGTGCCCTAAGACCAACTGGTTTGGGAGTCATCGCCTAAAACTCGTTACACGGGTTATATAGAAAGCAAATGAGAAGATGAGAAAAAAAAAGGGGCCCTTGTTGGACATTTGGTTGATATAACTTTAACCTTGATGCGAGGTAAGTGGCTTAGTTTGAGCCTAAAGGTTGAAACAATCAAACTAAAGAGAGTCTCTACTTGTTGATATGTGTACTTGTAAGGGTAAAATATATCCAAACTAAGAGAGGGTAAGGATTATAGTTGTTAAACTCCCAATCTTAGAACACACCCCGAGATAATAGAGTGAAAAGAATAAATTTGGGGGGTTGTGTATCTCTCGAGTGATGTAAGGATAAATTTGACCACTATGGGTCAGGAATAAACCATTCATAAGCTTGATATGTTGGCATGAGTTCACACACACACGTTAAGTATTGCATTTGATGAGTAAAGGTTAATTTTATTCTCGCACTATTGATATTGTTTTATTGTTAATGCTAAGTTCCAATCCTGAGACACGGCAAGCTATTAAGCCATGTTTGTTTAGCATTGAGTCACTGCATTGTTTGAGGACAAACAATAGTTTAAGTTTGGGGGATTTGATAAGTATGTTTTTACACACTGATTTGGTTCACAAACATGACTTAAACATGGATAAAATGGTTGAATTGTGACTTAATCTAGTTAAATTCATGCATTGTAGGTAATTCAATGAAAATTGTGGAATTCAGGAAAAAAGAGCCGAAGAAGGACCAAAAAGCAACAAATTGATAGTTCGAGGACCAAAGGTGCAAATATTGAGAAGTCGAGCTAAATGAAAAATGAGAGTAAAAACATGCTGAGTATGAGCTCAAGGACAAAGCAAAACAAGTGGAGGAAGAAAGAATCAAAGAGGGACTGAAATGAAGACAGTTAAAAGTTGGAGGACTAAAGTGCAAATACTCAAAAGATAAGCCGAATGAGTGGCAAGAGATTCGATGGTTTCAATCATCAATTGGAGGATAACATTTGTTGAAAAGATGAAGAAATCGAAGAAAGAAGTCAAGAGAAGCAACAAGGAAAGTTCAGGGACCAAAATGTAAAGACTTCATAGTTGGTTAGTCTATCCGACCGCATAGTGTAACCATCTATGCGGTCGCATAGATGGTTGCAGGAAATTTTGGGGGAAAATTTATTGGTCTATGCGACCGCATAGAAACCTTCTATGCGGTCGCATAGTGATACTTTGGGGGCCTCCGTTGCAATTTTTTATTTTCGTTGAAACTCTTTTCCTACTTGATTTTGACGCGATATAAATACCCAAAATCATCAAATTGAAGGAAGGAACGACCAGGGAGAAGAAATACACTCAATTTGAAAGCAAGAAACACAATCTTGGGCTTGATTTCACAAGGATTCAAGAAGGAATTGAAGATTACACACAAAATTGAAGGATTATCATACGGGTGTATTCTTTATATCTTTTAATTTAGTTTTAATTCTTGATTCTGTAATTATGATCATAGGCTAGGGTTTTTATTCATTAGGAAATCGATGAACCTTTGATTATTTAATCTCCTTTATTTCATAAATTCAATATAAAGTTTCGGTTGGACAATTGTTTGATTTATATGATTTGATTGCTTCCATAATTATTGGCCATATGTTATGTGAGTTTAGATGATTTATTCTTTGCATTCGAAAGAAGGGGAATGGATTCGATATAATAAAAATTAACATAGGGTTCGATAGGGGATAGAAATATACCCCTATGCTTTATGCAATTCATAAGGTGTTCATAAAAATTCATGCATTCTTGTATAATTGCATCATCCATAGAAATATAGGCTGGTGGTGTGCAAGAGTAGATTCAGTATATATCGAGAGAGTATATTGGATAGGTTTAGGAACATTGAATTGGCATTTTTCCATCGATTCGTTGAATTTGTGAAATTAGGGTTTTTAATAGTAAATTGGGGATTCGAGATCCTAATGATTGCATTTCAATTTATTTCTATACATTAACTTCCAAAAATTGCGTATTTACATTTTAATTGAGTTTTTGAGTCATTCAATTAGTGAACTTTCGAAATTAGGGTTTCCAATTTCGAAATTAGGGTTTTCTTTAAAAATTAGGGTTTCAAATTGGGGATTTCTCCCACAATTAGGGGTTTTCACATTTAAACCAAATTTTCATTCAATTAGATTCGATTAAGGTCACATTAGTCTAATTAGAGCTAATTCAATCCTCGTGGGAATGATACTTGGACTCATAGTCCATTTTACTACTTGTTAACGAACCGTACACTTGCGGTGGGTTTTAAAATTGAAAGAAACATTTTCCTGGCAAAGTAAATGAAAGGCCCAAACACATACCTTCATACATTTCACTAGCTCTTTAGCCTTCGGATCATTCTTGAAATGATCTCTTACTGGCTGCAAAGGGAAGACACGATGAATTAATCAGATGCAATTGATAGAGAAATAGAAGTATTCCTGAGAAAGGGTCCAAGGAATCCTAGCTCAGTATATTAAATAGATGGACATCAGTCCGCACAAGTGCTATATATTTGACTCCCAAAAATTATGAGTTCAAACCATACCTTCTTGAATTATTTCAATAAAATGAAGCTTGGGATCAAATGGCTAGATGTAGCACCATCTCAAAGTTGGACAAAAGTGAAATAAAATATCAAGGCGTAAAAAACCTATTATAGTGTTTGAAAGAGTTGACTTTCTAATAGTTGGTTTATTCCTCTCACATACCCGAAAAACAAAATGAAAGAAAGAAAACAAATCTTTGATATCGTTTGCAATGAAAACTGCCACTTATTTTTGTCAATATGAATAAATAAGTGCAATAAAAGTATTTAGGCTTCAAGCCACACATGAAGACATGTATACACATAGAAGCAAAACATATCACCAGCCTATCATGATATCATCATTGCGACACATATAGACAGACTATATATTTTGCAGATCAATGAAATTTGTGCAAGAACCCAGGCTCTACAATGAGCTTGCGATTGAGATAGGTGCAAAAAGGTGGACATCTGAGATATAAAACTATTTGACAATTGTAAACAATTAAAATCCATATAATCACATGATTCAAGAGGGTAGAACATACTCAAGTGGGAGGCTGTGATTTCCTATAAAAGCACTTTTCGAATAAGAGCTCTTTTAGAAATTAATTTCCAAACAAAATAAAGGAGACTTTCTCAGGAAACTCTTCTACAGGAAGCAAAAGCAAAAGCCGAAATGGACCCATACACGAGTTAAAAAAGGGGAAAATGGAGCCAGTTATACAAATTTTAATGAATTGTCTTGAAAGGAAAACTCTTTTAAGATTCTTCAAACCTTCAATTAAAAATAGATCTCAAATAATAGCTCCAAACATATTATTTTTTCACTTATTATTTCATTACTTTTTTCTTATAACAGCTGGTTTCCATGGTAAAGAAATAATCATTCAACTATTTTCCTTTCGTTTTGGAACAGATTATCAATTGTGGGTGCTTATTTCAGCATCGTGACACCTAACACACAAAGCGCGGATATCTTTAAAAGAAACAAATGACAATAGTGATTGCACATAAGAATCGTACTTTTAATATCTAGTATAATTTTTTTTTATAAAAAGACGTCAACGTCTCCAAATATATATGCTATAATATGGAAACAAGATGGTCAAGAAATTCCATCACAATATGAGGGTACATTAGTAATTCATATTGATAGCCTATTTTATTGTATAACGATAAATATGACCACTCTCATTCTTGATATTGTTAAAACAAAACTTAAACATGTCTATAATATGGTAGTTCAAGCATGATTATATATAGTACTTGTAGTGTCTGGTTAAGTGCTTTTGCTAGAGCTGGTTTGAGGTCCCAAGGATGCAATTCCCCACTTTCATAATTCAGATGATAGTTCCTCAAAACTCTTGAAGGTCCTGAGATAAGAAATAGCAAATATAAAACACACGACATATTAAAGAATTCCATTTAAAAAAGTAGTGTGACCAACATATGGAAGTATAACATGGCAGAGAAACATATTTTAAATGATAATAGTGCAAGTTATTCATTGTGACCTTGTTTATGAATAAAGATGAAAAATATTTCAATCAACTAGAATTATACAGGTCAAATACACCTACATAAATAAAACATAGAAGTAATGAACAATATTTCTCAAGATCAATAGAAATAAGAGTAACTCACTTATCACCACCATTATCCGCATTTCGCTCAACCTCGAACTCATTAAACCATGGAAAAATAATAAACTTGAGGTACTCAAGGCATGGATTCTTTCCTACCACCTTTGGTGGGCAGAATGCTTTCTTTATCTTCACATCCACTTCGCCTATGGACACACTAATATCATTGACGGAAGCAATAAAACTACAAATTCATATGAACATTGCCAAAAAAGACTAAGACTAACCTTCGGTACTGATCAACACTTAAATGAAAAAAAAAATTACAATTTTTTTTTATCATTCCCTTTCACATATAAGGTAATACCTCTTCATCTTCCATGTATATGGAAGATGATGGATCACTCTTTGACATCTTTTCTTGACCTTCCTGCAAACCAGGGAGCATATCTGTATGCAAAAGTAAACAAGAAATAACAGTGAATATTAACTGAAGAAAAATGTCCTCTGGTACATAGAGTTAAGAGTCTAGAGAATGCTTACGATGGGATAGTATTACGGGCTTGTTTTTCCTCTTTATGTCATCGCAGTACTCTCTTGCAAGTACATTCACTTTGCACTGGTCCATGCCCAACTGACAGATGTCGGCCTCTTTGGATAAATCGTATTTGTGAAGTCTAATTCACACTTAATTAAAACAATTGCATTCAACCGAAATATTTCTCTTTTTGAAGGCTAACAGACAATCACACCATAATGCATACACAAGGATCAAATAAGATATCTTTCCGATGGTCCATTTTAGTAGAAATTCATAATTCAAATATTAATTGTCCAATGTGAATGAATTGATGGAAAGAAGAGAAAGAGCGACAAAGAAGCAATAAAAGAATTATACCATATTACAAATCATAGAGGTAAGGAGAACATATGGTAATTTCTTTTGTGTTCTTTCGAAATGCAATGTTGAATATTGTCAAATTCCTAAAGAATGGTAATATTGACATAGTGGATCATGATGAGATGCAATTGTAATTAAATTTTTAGACAAGTACATACTTGAGACTTGGGAATCTCACGCTCATGGCCTAATGCATCAGAAGAAACATCTTCCTTAACCAAGAACAGTGGCTTTGCAGCCACCACATGCATTGCTATATCTGATCCAACCAGCTGGGCAGCATCCCTTGGAGCATTTTGATCCTCTACCTCGAGTGATAGAAGTCCTGCAATACGTCCTACACCTGGATCTTCAATAAGAAGCCAATAAGATTTGTATGAGTAGCTCAAAATATTTTTTCATGGCAATGAATTAAGAGGTATGATTGTGTTTTCCATGCTTGCAAAACTTGTAGTGTCAATCATAGTAAAGAATTGAAGCCTTATTACCTGGTTGGGTCTCTAGTGAAGATAAGTAGACAAGACACCATATGATGGCACAAACATTGCGAAAGCCCCTCCAAGTCTGACATTCTCTCCCATCATTGCAGCTAGTTCTGTAATTGCGTTTTGAACTATTTTTTCTCCATTTAACTTAGGATGGTCAAGATTCATCTTCAAATCTTGTAAAAATCAAATAACACGTCATAGCCTTTACAAGAATGTCGATTAAAGCTGCAATGAGGAACAAGAATGAAGAACTAATTCGCATCCTCTCATTAGAAAGAGCATGTAGGTTACAAGGAGGTTGATAGTGAAATGCATGCTTAATCTCTGAGAATGTAAAAGCCAAGACAAATCATGAGAAAGAATATAAAGGTAACGAAAGCAAGACAAAATTATGCTCTAATTGCTTAGACACAAATGGATAGCATTCTAAGGAGATAAATCAAGACTGCTCACCTCAAGACACTCGGGTCCAACAAGCATAGTACAAGAAGACTGTTTCGATCCTTCAAGCAACAAAGCTGACTTTGCCAAAGATAAAGCCTACATAAATATCAATTATACAGAATCAAAAAACATCCACAAAAGCATTTGATGTGCTGCCTGAGCAAAATATACTATTCCCAACTGATAATTATTTTTCCTGCAACTCAAATAACCATGTACTCAAATAATCAATTGAAGCACTAACCATGTACTCAAAAATTTCATTCCTAGCAACAAAGTTAGTTTCACAATTGAGTTCAATAACAACAGCCTTCTCTTTGTTATGTGCCAAAGCAAGCAAACCCTCTACTGCAATTCGAGAAGAATTTTTTTATGCAAGAACAACCCATCTTTTTCTTAATTCCTTCTGTGCAGACTCTATAATCATTCGATACAACTCATTATCAATTAACAAAAGCGCACAACTCAAAAATAGAAAATAAATAACTAACTAAATAAATAAAACTAAAGTGGGAAACTGTAGACTTGCCAACATCCCAGTCGCAAGCAATAAGTGCAGACTTGACATTTAATGGGAGTAATTGTTCTCTCCCTAAGTTGCTTTATTAGATTCATTTGTTCTGGTGCAGATGCTTGAGAGGAGTAATTCCGAGAAAAGATGATTCCAATACCATGGATTGGAATAATTGGAAGTATCCATAGGTTTATTTTCAGGGAACATGGTACATGATATTTCCCTATATACTAGACTAGTAGAATAACTTTGGCTACAATTAACTGGAGTATTCAGTCTCTTACAGAGCATTTCAATTAGATGCTTCACACCTCAAGTAAAACCCATTTAAATCACGAGATTTTTAGTCTACGCCTGTAAATTCAGCAACTTGAAAATAAACTTCTTTGTTGCATGAAAAACTATTACCATTTGCCATAATATAAAAAGAAAATTAACTTCAGATTATACACATATCCATCTCTTTCTGGAATACACACACCAGAAAAATCACTTATCAAAAGGCGAAACCTATAGAGGGCATTATGAATACTTAAACAAACGCTGATATGTATACCAAAAAGAAAATAACAAAATATTACGACAGTAACGTTATGATTGTCACCTGATTAATTAGGGTTTAACAAACAACACAGACTGTTAATAGTTTAAGACTTTAAATGCGTTCGTATACGAGAGAGAGAGGAGAGACTGACCAGAGAGAAATACGACAGGTAGAAAGGAGCACTGAAAATGCTTCAATTGTGTGTGTACTATGCACCGTGTCCTTAGAAGTTCATAAAGTATAAATATTTAAAAAGACTACTATACCCCTCCAATTGATCCCCAAATTAAAGAAAGAACAACGTAGTTCCTTCTCCTTCCTTCCTTCCCAACAGAGTCCCAAACGTTCTTTTTTCCTTTCACCTTTGAACTATCTCTTTTCCACTGTGCGGCCTCTCTCTTCTCCACTATCACTTCCATACGCAAGAGAAATCGCCGTTTGAAGGAGCATCAGAAAATCGAACACTATCTAGCAGACCAATTTTTGAGGAAACATCCTTCAAATTTCAAGCACATAATTTGCTGTTTACGTGAAAAATCCGAGACATTATACCAGGTACTGTTCAACTGGGTTTCTGAGTTGTATTAACAATTTTGATGGCTTTGTCATGATCACTGTTGTATGCTTGGATTGACCTAATTTTACTTACTAAATTTGGTGTTTATATCTTTTAATTCAAGTTTTTTTGGGGAAAATGAGAAATGCCATAGCTCACTGATAGATTTAATGTCAATTTCTTTTATATTAGTACACATGATTTAAACTATTAATATATCAATAATTTTGTTGCAAAATCAAGTGAGACCTGGATTTATAGAGCGTGCACCCGATTCATGTCAATCATATATTGGAGTAACTGGAGTTGGATTGCATTTTAAAATGTCATTTCTAAATCATTGTAAACTGCTGTCTCTGGTAGAAATTTCATCTATGGGTAACTATTTGGAATGATCGAATTTAGACATATTAAGCTCGTTAGAATTCTATGGCTAGATGCGCTAAGTGCTGAGGTGGGTGCAAGAGAGAAGAAATTATTAGAGAATCTTATTACCGTAAACATGTATCTGTTTCTGCCCCCAAGCCCGTATCCTTTTGCTTAAGCCACTGATGAGCTGAAGACATGCATACAAGACGATATTAGTTGATTTCATTTACTCTTGTTTTATAGTTTTAGAGATGATAGAACGAACTAAAGGGCCAAAAAAAAAGCCAAACGTGTTTTTGTCACATACTTATCTTCCCCTTTTGGCAATGGAGCTTACTGTGATAGTGTTTTATATATTATTTGTATTTAATCTTTCGCTAAGAAGTTGGCTCACATTTTTGTCACATACCTAGGCCCCGTTTGGTAGCCATTTTTTTTCAAAATGCATTTTTCTCTCTCTTCTTTTTAACCACACATTCTTTATTAAAATAATATTATGCGCAAATAAAAAACTTTTCCTTATTTCTCAATCATACATTTCACATCAATTTACTATTCTAAAATGTATTTTTACATAAAAATGCCTATCAAACACTCCCCTAAATGAATTCTTTGGCCTTCCAAATTGAACATTGGGAAGTTGGCTCACATTTTTATTCTTCTGCAATGTAAATCTGTTCAATTTGTTGGGAATGTGATGTAAACTTTAACAAGATTTATACTTTTGTATATGGAATTTCTCCATTATGTTTTTTAGTTGTATCATATTTGTAGATAATAAATATTTATTCTCCATTTTGTTTTTGAATTGTATCATATTTGTACATGTTTTATTATTTGCAGTGCTATGGAGAATATTCAGATTGAAGCTACGATTACAACAAGATGTAGACTCCAAGTAGTGCAGGATGTCTATGAACAACTGGATACAAATCACAAAAGTAAGCTTCGGAAAGCTGCTTTGGATCTCTGCTTAGACTTAGGGATATAAAGTTGGCTTCACAGGTCATCCATCAGTTGTTATCGAAAAAAATGAAAACCAACGAAAATGGAGAAGTTTGGCTCAAGACAGGAGATAAACGAGCGAGGTTTGGATTGGAAGAATTTGTTTTAGTCACTAGGTTAAATGCGAGTGATGAGAATGATGTAGAAAAGACTTTGGGGGCAGAGTGTCGGATTGTGAAATAATATTTTAAGAATAGTGGGAGGAAAATTACAAAGGGAGATGTCTACAATACATTTGCATGTTGTAAGAAGAGAAAAAGCGACAAGTATAAGTTGGGATTGATTGTAATATTGGTGTATGTCCGGTGGGCCACGAAAGAAAATACCTAAATCGATTTATGGTGGTTGGACTTGGTCAATGATTTGGATAGGTTCGAGAAGTGTCCGTGGGGGAATATTTCATTTGAATACACGATAAATATATTCAGACATGAGATAGGAGGTAAATTGAAAAGTATCAATGTCGGAGAAGAGTGACGTTGTCGGCATTCTTTGCACGGCTTTTCCCTTGCTATAATGGTATGAACAAACAATATACTTGACTTGTAATACTTTGTAGATATAAATTTGTGTCATGAGATAGTAATGCATGTTTTATAATAGATTTGGGCATTCAAAGCGATTCCAACTTTGGGAATGAAGTTTGTTACAAAATATCCAGATGTAATTCCAAGAATGGTTGCTTGGGAAATACCGAAGAGGTTAGCATCTGCTGCCATTGATATTGTGTTGAAATCGAAAGAGGCAAATTTATGTTTTTTAAAGTTTAATGGGGACAAATTATGAAATTTGATTAGTGGATGACTAATGATTTGCAGATTTAATATTTGCAGTTGGAGGTTAATTCCATTTTGATTCCTACTGAAATCGAACTAGAAAAGGTCTATTGGAAAGAGTTAACATCGATTGTGGAAAAAGATGAGAATGCTTCACACCATTCTGAAGGAGACGAGGCGAAGCATGATGTCGAGCCACGTCATGCATACCACGAAGAGTCTCCTAGAGCAACTCAACCACCACAGCTTGGTTTTGAGATCAACGTAGCGGATTTATTGAGAGCGGAAATGGAAAAACTTGAGGGAAGGCTACGAGCAGTCATATCGACTCGACTTGATCGGTGGAGAAAAAAGTTGACATGTTAGTTGAATTGGCTGTGGCGGGTCGGTTTCATCCAGCGACTAGTGCATTTGATGATGCCACTAGTAGCACAGCCTATGTACTAGAAAATGAATCGAAGGATGGGTTGGAAAAGGAGGCTAGGTTTAATGATGTGACAGATGTGCCTGCAGCTGAAAGAAAGATAGATCTGCCTGAAGAGGATCCAAAGTTAGAGGAAAAAATGTAGGAGGGAATGAGTTGGAAACTGAGCCTGGATTGAGACGTAATATTAATCAGATTCCAACAATACTGAAAGACAATGGTACCGCCATAGTCAAATCAATTAGGAAATTCCAAGTGCACTTGAGAAAGACATGCAACATGCTACCAAGAACCATGGAATTCAATAGGCTCTAGAGTTACTCAATGAAGTTCTTTGAAGGAAACAACTCATAATTGTTAAACCATGCAAGATGCATTTCTCATGAAGCGTTCATTTGAAAACTGAACCAAGTAGCAAAAGTATTTTAACAATGTTCATTGCTTCAACCAAAACTCACCTTAGAAAAAATACATAAGTACACTGCATGCGCAGGTAGAAAATCTGGGCTGCTGACAATTCATCTTGCTTAGAGCAACCCATAATTTGACAACACCTAATTAGACCACAAAAGAAGGGGAAAAGTGTGATGCCTTATATTTTCAAAGATTGCATATTCAATTAAAAAAAACTGTCAATATTCTAGGAAGTTTATTCCTCCTAGCAATGTCCATTACAAGAGGCCATTATTCATGAGCCCTGGTGTTGATCTCTTCGGAAGACCAAAGAAATTTCACCTGACCTCCTTCTAAATTCATCCCTACAGCTTTCCAAATCTCAATTAGATACTGTCCTATTACTTGGATTTTCTTCAAGTCACCCCCATTTTATGATTTAACTGTGCAAACCAATCTACGATCCAAATTTTAACTTTGCAGTAAGCAGAAGTCAGTTTGTTAACATTAATTGCTTTCATAACTCCTTGCTCAGCATACACAACTGGCCTAATAAGAGATCATTCAAAAGTATGTCTACATAGTCCCATTCCTATGGAACAACTATAGGATGTCTTCCCATAGTTATTTAGAAAAACCCATCGAAAGTACTAAATAAAACTTGTAAACACAATATATTCATCTCTCCTATTAAATTGCACTAATAGCTACTTTTATCATATGATTCCATTGAATCAGATATGCACCAAATTATATTATTCGAAGTTACAAAATTTAAAAATTAAAACAATATATACATGAAAATAATAAGACTCTTATCACAACAGTTATACGGGATACAATAAACAACAATTTATAAGTTATACGTAAAAGAAGATTATATTTGAATTTAAAAGCAAAAGAGAATATCACTCAAGGATCAGCAGCAAGTCAAACTAAGACAAATTGACATAAATGGATGATAATAACCATCACATTTTCTGGCTCTCCAAATGAAAAATAAAAAAATAAAAGCAAAGAACTTTATCAAAAAAATAAACATTCACAAAAACATTAAATCATACATAATTACTCAAAGCTTAATTTGAGTATGACGCAGTTAACTAACAGAATTCACACTGTGCCTGATTGTATCAATAAATAAATAAATAAATAAATAAAATAATAAAAAGTTAGCCCATTGGGAAGACTAATCAAATAACCAAATGACAAATAAAATCACAAAATTTTCAGCCAAATATAGAAGAGAAAGAGTAAAGAAACCTGAGCAATGTGCATCTGTCCAGACGGTTCGAAGCTGGGATGTTCCCTGAGAAGAAATTTCCACCCATTTGCAATTCTGTCAATCGAGCTAGTCCCCCTAAAGTTCCCGATATTGGTCCCGTGAATCAGTTATCTGATTGTTTGTGGACCATTTACGTCCATTATACATAAAATATTTCTTAAATGGAATTATGGATCTATTCGATTTCTTGTAATTATTGGAATCGAACTTGTCACCAAAAGCATAAAATTATCCAATTTCGAATGTAACTCGTTCCAATAAACTAGAGCAACTTAAGCCCCTGTTTGTCATCCATTTTATCTCATTCTTCTCCATTATTTTTCTACAGTACTCATTTTTAACCACGCATTCTTCATTAAAATAATATTATACGTAAATTAAAAATTTTTCCTTTCTTTTTTAACCATACATTTCAACATCAATTATTATTCCATAATACATTCTTCCTATGTAATGGGTGACAAACACACCTTAAAATGCAATTAGAAATGACAGAAAATTTTATATAATTATTTAAATTAATTAATTAATTTAATTGATCAGAATACTTATTTATTAGGTCAGATCATTGAATAAGGATCAATAAATTTTAAAGAATGAAAAAATGATAAATTTAATTCTAGAGTCGGATATCACAGTTTCTTTTCAAAATTTAAGAATTATTTGGAACTCCATCGACACGATTTTGATTCCTGTTTTTATTTAACTGAACCAAAATCTCTGATTTTAGGTTATGTGCCCATATAGTATATTTTGCTATGATAAAGTAGTCATTTATAATAAATTAATTGTAGTTTTATTTATTTATTGCATTATTTAGTATTGAACATGCAAATTAAAGAGCCTATGATTACTTGAGATAATATAAGTTGGGTACTTGCGTTGAGATGACACAACTTATATTTTGATCATAAATAGTTTGTTCACAACTAATATATAAGGGTTAATATCTTGTACTGGAACGTCGTAGTGTTGACCAGCTCACTATTTGGGTTTGTAATTTATTTTTATCACGGAAATAGTTAATGGTGACACTGATCACTTGGAGTGTATTGAATGGACCGAATGTCGAATTTAATTCTATAGCACGATCGTGCAAAAAATTAAATTTCGTTAGACCGCTGTGTATTTTATCTAAATCCTTAAACAGGATTATGTATATCTATTCGTGATTTTAATGATTCTTTAATTCATCAATGTGTGAGATCAATTTGATTGATCAAATATCTCAATCAGTTGGGAACTTGAGAATGAGCGGAGTAGACAACACGAATTCATGTTGGGGACCATCACCTTGAAAAAATTGGGTAGAGTGACTATTTAAGTATTTTCCGTTGAATGATTAAAATCTGATCTCAGTGTTTAGTGATGGTCAAATTTCGACATCTGTGATTAGTTCACAAGACCGTTAAAGAAAATAAAATTTAAGTTAGTGAGAATAATTAGAGAGGCAAAACGGTCATTTATGCTTATACCTAATTATCGAATCTCGAAAGTGGATAAAATACATATACAGCATGTCAGAAAAAAGTATTACAGATTTATTTGCTTTTGTAATATTATATATTTCGAAAATTCAGTCTTTTGCCTTTAGTAAAAAAGCAGAGACTAATGATTAAATTTGGTGGTCTAGGGTCAACTAGACAATATTTAATTATTGAAGCTTGGATAATACATGTCCGATCAGGTCCCTATGGTAGCTCAATGAAGTATTGGAATTTAATTACAGTAATTATAATAGTTTTGGACTTAATTGTAGTTACAATAAAGTTTTGTACTTGATTGTAATTACTACGAAAGTTGTCAACTTAATTATAATTGAAATTGAAATTCTAGGACCACACATGTAATTAAAAGTAAACTAATTTGTTTTGGACTATAATTAAGACTTTTACTTGGATTTTAATTAGAACTTATATTTGAATGTGGAATTGGATGGAATATAGAAATCCTATGGAATGGAATTGTACAACATTCATAATATATGATTCCATGGTGCTCAAATTTTGGAGAAATGAAGAGAGAGAGAGAGAGAGAGAGAGTTATTTTTTTATTTTTCAATTGTCTAGTTCAAGAATTAGTTTATTAATTTAATTAAAAGAAGGTGTCATCCATCGGTGTAGCTTGACTTTGGAGAATACCATAAAAAAAAAATTGAGATTGGAAGCATCAAGTTCTTAGAGTTAAAAAGTTGGAAGTTCGTGATGCAGAATTAATTCAAGAATTTATCATCAAATTTACGTAAAAATTCAAATACTTTATTTCTTTGATATAACATACATGTGAACATTTAGACGATCTTATTTTTGAATTAAAGAAATTTTTAATTTCTGAATAATTTCGCTTTCGTATTCCAATATTCGACCCCTATCGAAATGTTCAATTTCGGTTAAAATATTCCCTCCTACTTTATAACAAAGGAGATGTAAAATTTCATGTTTGGTTGTGCTTGTCTCATGCCATGATCAATCTGGCTCGATAATGGTCCACCTCTTAACCAGGAGGTTGTGGCCTAGCTTTTCTTGGCCGATAATCAATCTGGTTCGAATCGGATCGGATGAAAGTTCAATAGTCCTGCATAGCCACTAGAGTTAATTGTTTCAATGGTCACTGAACTTAGGTTCATGTTTTTGATTGATCACTAAAATTAAAATATTGAGTTTTGATCACTGAAATTAAATCCATATCCTCAAATGCTCACTGAAATTTAAAATGTCGAGTTTTGACCACTAAATTTTGAAAAATAATGTACATTACTCACTGAACTTTGAAAAATACTGCACATTACTCACTGTAAACTCGATATTTTTCAAAGTTCAATAGTTACGCTAATGAGTGACGTTTGATGTATTCCAAAATTCAGTGGCCAAAACTCGACATTATAAATTTCAATGAGTAATCGAAGATATAGACCTAAGTTCAATGATCAAAACTTGTCATTTTAAACTTCAGCGATCAATTAAAGGCATAGACTTAAAGTTCAATCACCACTGCAACTATTAGCTCTAGCCGTTAATCGGTTCCCCTCCACCACGATATTCCCGCTTATGATACAGCAAAGAGCCATAGGCAGTAGAGGATTCAGAATTTAAACACGAAAAGAGCATGACGGCGCATTTCAAAAACCCACAAATAATGTTCATCAAATATCTAGTAAGTAGTCCTTTCCTTTTGGTCAAATTTTGAAATCCTAATCGAAGCCAATTCGTAATTCTCTACAATAACCTGCTGGATTTTCAATATCCTCCCTTTAATTTTGCACACTACTTTCTAATTTTCTTCTTATGGTTGAGAATTTTAATGACCATGATGAAAAAGTAGGAGTTTTGGATTATTTGCCCATTGATTGCCCAGATTTATTTCTGCAGGCATTCTAAATTTGCTTCTTGGATATTACAATTTGGTTGCCTTACTCACCTGAGTGCATATATGCACATAGTATATTTATTAAAAAATATGATTTTTCCGTATTGTTGTATGGTTTTAGCTAAGAAGGTTGCATTTGCTTTATCACTCTTTCTTTTAAAAGAGAGGATCCCAAATTCACTATTTATTTTTGTCACCCTACTTTTCACACTTGAACCAAATTATTTACTGTTCATTATCAGGTTTTTCTCCCATTTACATATTTATCTATCTACTAGTCGTTATCACGTGCATTGCACGAATTTTGTATTTATCGTATTTTTATTAGTGTATGAATTTTAGTTTTTTTGGAAAGTTTTTTAAGCAATATCTAAAAATATTTCCATGATATAAGAAAGTAATTGTAAATTATTTTTACAATTGCATAGCAGTATGTTATTTAGAAAAAATATGCTTGTATATTTCATGCTTGAATAAGAAATATACAAACTATTTTGTTTGTATTCTTTGATAGTGTTGATATGATTGAATTGAATGTGAAGATTATATTTCTAAATTTTGTATAATTCAATATTGTAAAATTGAAAAAAACTCTCCGCACAGTGCGTAGTAAAAATAAAAAATAAAAAATGTGCGAAGAGAAAAAACCTCTCCGCATAGTGCGGAGAGAGTTTAACCATGTGCGGAGAGCTGGCAAACTCTTCGTACAGTGCGAAGTAAAAAAAATCTCCGCGCAGTGTGGAGAGATGACAAATCAACTCTCTGCACAGTACGGAGAATAAAAAAAACTCTCCGCACTGTGCGGAGAGAGTTAATCTCTTCGCACAGTGCGTAGAGATTTGATCCATGTGCGGAGGTAAAAAAACGTGCGGAGAGAAAAAAATCTCTCCACACAGTGCGGAGAGAGTTGAACCATGTGCGGAGTAAAAAAAAACTCTCCACACAGTGCGGAGAGTTGTTTTCAAATTCCTTAATTACAAGTCAAATTTCAAGATTGTAAATTTTTCGTATATACAATGAAATAGAGTCGAAAAACATGGCTCAAAATCAATTATGTTCTCTTTAAATTTCAATTAAAGCTCAATTTCTGAGCATGTAAATCATATTTACGGTATTGGAAATGAGTTTTTTTGTGATTCATACAATGAAACACTATGTGAGTTATGCAAAGAAGAGGATATTGATAGTACCATGGCATTACTTTCACAAATGGAGGCTCTAGGGTACCACCCAAATTCAATATTTGACACTTGCTTGATAACAGCTATTGGACATTAGAAGCGGATACAATTTTCAATGAAATTATACTTTCGGATTGTAGGCTAGGAATTAAAGTGTTCAATGCATTGCTCAAAAGTTGTTTGAAAAAGGACCTCTTGGAACTTACAGATAAAGTCCCGAGAGTTTTGTTTTTATCTTCATACTATGCGGAGAGATAGTTTGCCATCGCTTCGCACCTTGCGAAGTCTTTTTTTTTTTTTTCTGACGTGCGGAGATTTTTTTTTTGTCTCATGGAGTTTATATATACTAAAATTATTATTATTTTTTTAAAGTTGTTGGCATGATGCGTATGTGGAAAAATATTTGTCAATCACCATAAACAAAATTTTTTACAAAATGTAAAAAATAAAAATGCATAATAAGTCTTCTTATTACGCTAATAAAATTACAATAATTTTTTTTACAAATAACATAAAAAAATATTTTTATCTTCAACAAAAAAAAATTAAAAATTAGCAATTTCTTAACCACTTTTTTTTTTTATTCTCAAAAATACAATTATAAAAAATGAAACAATATTGAATTATAACATTTAATACTTAAGAAATTCAATATTAAATAATTTTTTTACATTTATAACAAATTATAAATCCATATATGTAACTTATCGTATTTGCAGACAGCTTACCGTATATACAACTTACTGTATATACTGCGTACCGTATTTGCAGCGTACCGTATTTGCAAATAACTTATTGTATTTGCACTGTATTTTCACCTTACCATATTTGCAGCTTACTGCACATGTTGCCTATCGTATTTACAACTTACCGTATATGCTGTCTACCGTATTTGCAACTTACTTATTTTTATATACCGATTTTTGCACTTACAAATATCGAGAATACAGAACACCATACATTCACTTACCAAACCGAATTTTAAAAAAAAAATTCAGATTTTTATTTTTTCAATATAAGCATAAAATAAATATTAAGGGGGTGTTTGATAGACATTTTTATGTAAAAATGCATTTTAGAATAGTAACTTGATGGGAAATGTGTGGTTGAAAAATAAGAAAAAGTTCTTGATTTTCGTGTAATATTATTTTAATAAAGAATGTGTGGTTGAAAAAGAAGAGAAAAAAATTGTATTTTGAAAAAAGGGTACCAAACGGGGGTATATGAAGCACAAAATATAAATGCATATAAATATGGTGCTCAATCTTCAATTTTCCAATATTGAATTATACAAAATTTAGAAATATAATCTTCATATTCAACTCAATCATATCAACACTATCAATGAATACAAACAAAATAATTTGTATAATCTCGTATATTTCTTATTCAAGTATGAAATATACAAGTATATTTTTTCTAGATGACACAATACTGTTATGTAATTGTAAAAATAATTTACAATTATTTTCTTATATCATGGAAATATTTTTAGATATTGCTTCAAAAACTTTCCAAAAAATTAAATACGATAAATGCAAAATTCGTGCTACGCACTTGACAGTCACTGTGCGGAGATTTTTTTTTTAACTTCGCACTGTACGGAAGTTTGTCAACTCTCCGCACAGTGGGAATTTTTTTTTTTTGGCTTTTTTTTTTACTCCGCACAGAATGCCATCTCTTTGTACTGTGTATAGAGTTTTGCCATGGTATTTGCCATCTCTCCGCACTAGAGAGATTTTTTTTCTTCTTTTTTTAAAATTCATGTGCGAAGAGTTTTTTGTTGTTGCTCATAGCAATTTATATTTACTAATTTTTTTAATGCTAGCGTTATGATGTGTGGAAGAACATTTATTTGACATAATTATTTTTTTAATGCTAGTGGCATGATGTGTGGAAAAATATTTGTTTGACATAAATAAAATGGAAAATAAAAAATGATGACATTATGCATAGTAAAATTGGATTTAAGTTACTATTGTATCAATAGTAGACCATCATTCCCCTTTTTATTAGAAGTTAGATATATCCCTATATCTTAAAAAGAATCTACCTTTTTTTCACTGTTTTCACATTTAGCCCTTGTTTGAGGCCCATTCTTTTGGAAAAATTCATTTTTCAGCAATGTTTTGATATCATTTCAACCACATATTTTTTAATAAAATAATATTACATGTAAATCCAAAAATTATCCTTATTTTTTAACCACATATTTTTCATCAATATAATATTCAAAAATTCATTCTACGGCAAAAAATGGGGCTCGAATAAGGGATTAACCCGTTTAAAACTGGTTTACTACTGTTCATTAAGTCATTGGTGAATTGCACTATTCATAGGCCCAGTTTATTCTCTCTATACTTTCACTATATATAAACAATGTATCATGAGTCTGTATTTACTATCTTCTCGTCTTTCGCACTTTTTCTCTATTCTCGAAGGAAGAACTAGAAATCGTCTTCTCGTGCTCTTCATTTTCTTCAACAGATCTGCAGATTAGCGCCGTAATAGAGGTAAATTTGTTCATTTTTTGCACATGGTTCCTCTATCTCATTCTATTTTTTGCATTTTAATTGTTTATGCAAACCGTTGTTCGCAATTTGTGTTTTTTGTTCCTCACACTCTGTCTCCCGTCGGTTCTTGTTGATTTTCTTTAGGTTTCATGTTGTGAAGACAGTGAAGTTTCGAGTGTGGTTAAAAGGTAATAATTTTTTTTTTTTTTGAACACGAACTCTATAAATTTGAATTTCTTCCATAATTTTTACTTAGATCTTCTATGGAAATTGTTATCTTGTTCATTTTCTAAAGTTTTTGTACCTTTTTTTTTTTTACTTATTTTGGAACACAAATCGTAGCACTGTACTTAGTTAAATTTTCAAGTTGGGAATTTTGAAAGTCATGTGGTTTTTTTAGGAGTTTAAGTTAGTGTGTTTAGTTTGAATTATTTATTTATTTTTTTTTTCAAAATTAAAATCTATGGCCGATATGCTCTTTTGGCCTCCTTGGTTTTGAGGACAAAGTATATTAGGTGAACCCATTTGGTTTTGGAATTAAATTCAGTGATTCAATTGTTATAAAAAATAAAGCAAGCCTTCGAAGAAAAATTGAAGTTTTAATTCAGGGAGATTTGTGGATTTTTACTTTGAATTTAGCAGATTTTGATGGCTCAGCCTAATTCTAAGGAACCCAATTGTCAGTATTATAAAGTGAATCTCACTAGAGGTCTTTATCTCAACTTTCGTTTTCCACTAATGATGATGGCTTGCCCCTGTTAAGTCCTTTTTCCAGTAGTGAGCTGTTGGCTTCTTCAAACTATAGTTTGATGGAGGAAACAAATGTTACTTGAGTGCCACCACTTACTCTATCCTTTCCGAGGAAAAATGTCTGGCAAGGTAGCAATGGTCTTCTCCCATGTAAAGGACATCAACGTTCTAGCAGTGATGTTCCATTAGGATTTTTGACTATGATTAAGTCTTCACCTCTGTTGGTGCCCATAAATGGTCAGGTAGTATTGGGAAAAACGATGCTTATAAGAGAGAATCTCGGAAATTATAAACCCGTTGGGTTGAAGAGATGAGAAATGAATAAAAATAATGATAGGTGTTAGGAAATCAGAGGGGAAAGTAGGAGATGATTTGTTTAATTCATGGATGAAGTTTGATAGTGTAGATTCATCGAACTCATCTTGCATTGAGGATAAAGACAAGGACATTGTCGATTGTGGCACAAGGATGAGTGGTGGTGACAACAACAGTATTGAATCAGAATCTATCTCAAGGCATGGGTTGAGTACAAGGGAAGATTTCAAAAGGAGCATGGTCGGGATATTGCGCCTCCAGCCAGACGCTACAGGTGTCTTTCGATGGATAGTGCTTTTAGAAATTTGAAGTTTGGTGATAGTTGCCAAATTTTTGGAAAATCTAGGGGGCTGGCTACCTCGAACCAATTCAATGACTGAAGGATATGGTAAACTCAACTTGGAGTTTGGGCATGGTCAATTTAGTGAAGTATGAGGGTTTAGTTTGATTTTTTATTTTATTTATTTATTTATTTATTTTTTGGGTCTTCTTTCAAATTCAAAATTCATGAATCTATGGTTGATATGTTCTTTTTTGTTTTCAAAGAAGTTAGTTTTACCGGTTCAATTTGACGTTTGTTAGTTGATTTTTGTGAGGTATAAATATATCTGGCTCTAGGATTTAACTTCTTTTCATTCTCTACCGGTAGCAGGTATGAATGTACTTATTTTTCTTCTTACTGAATAAGTTACTTAATTATGTTGAATTTACTTATTTACTTTTCTTAAAACATAAATCGTAGCACTGTATTTTCTCAAAATTTTCATTTGGAAATTTTCAAAGTCATGTTTCCTTCCTTAGGGTTTTTTTTTTTTCTTTTTTCTCTGTCTTATTTCAAATTTAAAACTATTGAATGTATAGTCGATATCTTTTTTTTAATTTTTGTCTAATTTAGATTTATTACTTAAATCTCTCATTTGTTCATTGATGTTCTACGTGGTGTAAACTATATCTGTCATTGGGGTTTTTGTTCATTCTGTTGTCTATTGGTAGCAGGTATTTTGTGCTCCTCTTAGCTCACACTATTTTTAATGTCGATTTTATATATTTGGGAATTTTCGTAGAAATTGTTTTTCCTTTTGCTCATATTACCATTTCAATAGTGCCTTCGAATGTAATTATTTAGTTTTTAGCTTTTGTTTAGTTTAACATTACTGATGAACCTTCATTGACAAAACAATGTGAAATTTATAGTATTATGAAAGTAAAGCAAACTATTGATGGTCTTCTGTCATTTCATTAGTTTGAACTTCACTAATATTGCCTTTTATTTAGTTTTAATTGTTCTTTGCAAGGCCCATCTTTATTAAAGTGATATTCAATGAGGAGTTTGCAATAAGAAAGTCTTCCACAAGGTAAGTAAAAATACTATGAATTTAATCCTGTGGTAGACTTTCTTATTGTAAACCACTCTTTGAATATTAGTGAAATTTTTCAGATTATTGTCAAAAAAATTGAACATTAGGTGAAGTAGAAATTTTGCGCTGATAACTTTTGAGTGATAAATGTATAAGACAGTCGCATCGTTATTTATTCACCAAACATTTAATTACTTCTTTTATTATTTAATTTGTTTTCCTAAAAAAGAAGTTATCTATTTTACGATTACAATTTCAGTTTTCGCTTATTTTTAAGAAAAGCAATATTTCAACATAGTCAGCCATAATCTAATTGACATTATAAGAACTTGAAGCAAGTATTGAACTGTCAATATTTCTTTAAACTTATAAGATTTTTGACCACCCAAAGTATCAAGTATCACGTAGATGGCGATTTTGGCAACAAAATTCATCTATACATTAAAAGTCTTGGATCAGTTTGTTGTCCTTGTTTTCTTCTATGATAAAAACTTCTAGACTTTCTAGGACTAGCATTTTTATGGATTTTGCATACGAATTTTGCATTATCATAATGAATCCGGAGTTCCATTATGTTTCTTTTGCTTTTTTGAATTTTCCTTTTATTCGAGTTACATTTTGATTGTTTGTTCTGCTTTTGCATCTGTTGGAGTCTTATTGCTTCTTTTCATTTTGCTTTAATTGGACTCACATTCGGAGAAATGGGCAGAGGAGGTGGCAAAGCATTCGTAGTGCCATTATGCTTTGATTCACTATTATATACATTTTTTGTGAAGGGATTCACTGAATACGTTCGAAAAGTTTTGCCACCAATTCTGTACGAGATAATTTCTTTTTTCCTGACCTGAGTGGGATTTTGTCAAATAATTTACATTTTCAACTTCATATTTTCTTTATTCTATCGTGAAAAGATTTTCCTCCCAAAGATGAAATTTAAACATTAATGCTTACTGCACTAGAATGGTTACTTTCATGATGAACTGTTATAAACATTATGTTATTTCAAGTGTTGTTACATTTCATTTTTTTTCGTCACTAGACAGTTGATTTAAAAGCATTAAGTCAAGTATGATTGAAGTAAAGGTAATGAATGTTATAAATTAGGATACTGTGCATAAGTTAGGAAAAAAAACCATTTGTTACTCTCAGCCCTCCAAAACTTTCGCCTCCAACTGAGAACAAATTCGCTCTAGTTGTTGATTTATTGGGAGTTTATCTAGGAGTAATTGTAAACTGCTTCACTAGGTATAAACAACATAAATACATTCTTTATATATTTTATACCAAGAATGTCAAAAACTTTTCCCTCTTACTATCTTCCTAATCTATTAAACAAAACATCTTATTTGACAGAAAAAATTCTATTGGGTGAACGCTCAATGGAAAGTCATTCGAAAACTAGAAATTTTGGTGTATGTCCTGCAACAACTGCAAGAAGACATCCAATATAGGCTTTGGAGAAATTCACAAATATCGCTTTTGCAAGTGTGAACACATAAAAGCTGTCCAATATAATTTATACGATTAAACATAAATTCAAATATTTACTAACAATATTACTTAATTCAAACAATACATAATGCATTATTGGAGAAAAAAATATTTATTGGGCGAATGTTTTTGTACAACTTGAAGACAAATTTGGATCGTTAGATGCAACCATCATAGGGGATACAATAGAGGCATTACTGGAAACTAATGCCAATGCCATAATGGACCACGTTTGAAAGGTAAAACTTAAATTGTAACATCCTCCAATAATGCTTTCTTTAAAATGCTATGACACAATATTGAAACATATATTTGATCTACCATAGGAACCAAATATAGAACTCAACAAAGTCATGAAAATCGAGAGTGGAACAGAACTATTCTTTTACGTGAAGGTGACAGAGAAGCGCCACAACCCACCTGAATCTCACTTTGAAATCATATTTATATTCAACTTGTTCAAAGCAATCACTGATAGCAATGCTTAATATGCAATGACTGAAATAAATCCTTTAACTGCCATAAGTGATGTGAACAACTCATTTTAAATGAAAGAGAGCTTAGACAACAAAATTATAAAAGTCAAAAACAAGATTTGCAGTCAAGCCAGTGAAGTTTCCACAGACACTAAAGAGGTCACTTCATAGAATGCAAAAAAGGTCTCTCTTCCAACCATCAAATGTAGCTATTGAAATAGACTCAAAACCTAAAAAGAAGACCTACACAGGCTACAAAATCGATGACCAAACCAATACTCTCATCTTGAAAGAAAAATGTGAGTGAAGACCATCTACATTAATTTTGTAACAAAAGGAAGTCATGCAATGTATTTCTTCTATAGCTATGAAAGAAGGGGCGAAAAATGTTCAGGAACCTAATGGTAAGTCTATTTGTAAGTCTCCCGAATAGCAATAAATTACTATGACATTAGGAGGTTCTTGTAAATATTTTAATTTCGTATTTATCCTTCCGATACGTACACTGTGAACTATGATCGGATCATACTAATATAATTACTACAAATAACATGTGAAACTTGGATTCATCATTAAAAAATAGACTTAAGTTGCATACTTCATCCTAAACATCATAATTATGTTAACACTATTATCATCTATTAAACACATGTTTCCTATCATTAGTATATTGAACAATTCCATTCATAGCTTAATATCATAAATAACGTGCCTCATTTTATGACCTTTATAACTTATTGATTTCTTCTTTACTCACTAAACTCATATCAATATTAAAAATGCTAACATCACGTTCGAAATAATCCAACCCGTGCATTACACGGGCGACAAACTAGTCTTGGTAAAAAGAGAGAGATAGGAATGGTGGGACAATTTATTTCAATTAAACGTCTTGGAAGATTTTTCAATTAGAATGGGTAGATGGAATGAGGAAGATGATGAATTATAACAGAGGAAGATGATGAATTATAACAGGTACTGATGATTAGTGTTTTTCGGTATCTAGATATATCTCCTGGAGCAGCCAATTTTTGTGCCAGTGCCGAGTGTCTGAGATACGTGAACCTACTGATTTTGCTACATTTTCTTATTTTTTTTTAATTATTCTCACTCCATTATTTGATTGATTTCATTGCCTTCATATAAAAGTCCATGTAGATCAAATTGGTTGTTTACGTATTATATGACTTTTTAAGTCTCATAACACATGATGTGTCCAGGTATTATCTGCTGCTTGTTGTGCACATGAGATATAATTGGTCAAAAATTTCAAGTGTTGCTTGGAATGTTAATTTTTCATGTTTAACTCTCATCATGCCTGACTAACGACAACCATTTCTGTATGGCACAGTCTTTGGTGGAGCTCCAGAAAAGCATGGTTATACCCAGTGAAGATGTGCTGCTAATATGACGGGCAGATGTATGGAAATTCTCGTTTAAACCATGGCCTAAATTAGTTCGTAGCAGCAGACTTCCTCTTCTCCTAGGGCGCCATTTTGAGAAATGAATTTTTATTTTTTATTTTTCATGTTTACTGCAGCCTGGACTGTAAATTTGATGGTTGATAATCATTGAACGGGGAGAAGTATTATGGACGTTGAAAGTTTCCACGGGAAGAGTGAATGCAAATAAGAAGTATCTTATTACCTCTTCATGAGAAAAGCAATGATTTGGTATTCCTTTCTCGTTCATATACCCAAAATCCACAAACCAATCTTCCAAATTTCACTCCTTTCCTCAATTAGCCTCCAAAGACTAAATTTTTCATTACCTTCCCGTCAATTTTCTTTCTCCAGATCATTCCAAAACCCAGATAATCTTGATAAAAATCCAAATATTTTTAGCCGCAAAGACTGGTTAAGCCCATCTGAAGTCATCAAAATTTTTGAAAGCCTCAGAGACCCAAATTTAACACAGCCTCTCTTTAAGCAAATTTCAGACCGCAAAGACTACACACCAAATGAAGCCCTTTATATGGCTGTCATCAACAAGCTGGCACTTGCCAATGATTTTGATGGGATTGAAACCCTCATGCAAAGAATCAAGCTTGAGAGGAAATGCAGGCTTTCTGATGAATTTTTCCGCAATGTTATCAAGATTTATGGGCATTCGGCTGGGAGAATAAACAGGGCCATTGAAACCCTCTTCGATATGCCTAATTACAAAAGCTGGCCAAGTGTGAAAACCTTTAACTTTGTGTTGAATTTGCTAGTCTCAACCAAGCAATTTGATGTTGTGCATGACGTTTACATGGGAGCTTCGAAGTTGGGTGTAGAGATTGACGCTTGTTGTTTGAATATCATCATTAAAGGGTTGTGTGGGTGTGGGCAGATGGAAGCTGCTTTCTCTGTGCTTGATGAATTTCCTAAGCAAAAATGCAAGCCTAATGTGCGTACCTTTTCGATTATGATGCATGGGCTTTGTGAGCGTGGTCTTGTTGATGAAGCCTTTAATTTGTTGGAAAGGATGGAAATGGAGGGTGTGGAGCCAGATGCAATAGTGTTTAACATCTTGATTTTGGGGCTCAGGAAACGAGGGAGAGTTGAAGAGGGGATTAAGCTTTTCGACAGGATGATGCTAAAAGGGTGTGATCCAAATTCGGGGACTTATCAAGAGGTTTTGTATTGTTTGCTTGATGCGAAGAGGTTTGTTGAAGCAAAGGATTTTATGAGGAAGATGAGTGACAGAGGGTTGATATCGAGCTTCGAGTCTTATAAGTTGGCGATACATGGTTTTTGTAGTGAGAATCTTGTGGAAGATTTAGATTGGGTGTTGAGGCAAATGGTAAGGCATGGATTTGTGCCAAAAATGGGAATATGGAAGCGAGCTCTTCATTGTGTTTTCTTGAATAGTCATATGATTAATCTTGATCATATTTATTACGAAGAAATCATAAAAAATTAATCATATAAGAACCCAAAGATCATCACATTGTTTAACTACTGCTCTTTGTCCTACCAAAGTAGTTGACAGATCTGTGTCTAGACTCTGGATAGGGAGTGACTTCCATTTCTCTAGTTCATATTGAAACAACTGAGAGGAGATGAGTCCATTCAATGAGTGAGGGTGAGATCTCAATGCAACTTTTGACAAGCACAGATTCAAATTTATTTATACTGTCTGATGTAGTGTGTCCATTGCTTGCACCTTCTTGCAGGAAACGGAACAGATTACTGCCTACAAGTCCAGGAATGAAAGGAACATATGAAGAAAATGATGATTATTCAGTTTATCCAGCAGATCTTAGGATGTTTTCAAGAATTGGCATAGAAACGTAAAGCCATGTAACTGTTTTTTTACCCCTAGTGTAAGAATATAGGTGGAGATCTTCCTCGTAGATTTAAATGAAGGAAATGTACTAGGCAACTGGGTGGCAACGATTCAATATTTCTTTTTCCGTTTTACGATTCAGATTGGAGATGACTCTGGGTTTGGGGTTGGGATGGGGGGTTGTTTCTTTTCTTCATGAAGTGCCTAAACAGTTCCCAACATTTAGATCGTTTGGCTAATCGCGTGTTCAACCTTCAAATTTCAAATACGGACTTTTGAGTCCCTAATGTTTAGTATTGTGATTCTCTCTTGTAGTGGGAACAGAACGTTGACCAAAGAACTGGCTGATGTTCATCAACATAGTTAGTACTTTGTACCAACTTGTGTAATACCGTGGAAACTTCGTCAATTACTGGTTAAGTGACTCATTTACGAAGTTTGGTCCTTCTAAAGATATAAATAAATAGGTTTTCTACTCATTATATATTCTTGAAATCTTACTAGTGTATATTGAAAATTTATTAGGTAAAATGCACCTGCTAGCAAATATGATGGTGCACACTTTAGGTTGCAAGTGCTCTCCAAGCTTGGTTGTTTACCTTGTAGATGAGAGACTAATTTTTTAAGAGAACCATCCAACCTGTAGTACAAGTTGTCTTCGTGACCATTTTACATGGCTTTTGAAAAGTTAAAAGGAGCTTTTGAGATTCAAAGTTGTTTTTGAACCCCTTTGGCTAATTTTGTGAAAGTTCTTGCATATTCAAAAGCTAATTTTGAACCCATTTGGCTAATTTTGGGAAGGTTCATTTGGTAGTTAGAAGAACTCTTAAAGGAAGTTAGTTCAATGTGACTTCCTTTAAAAGTACTTTCTTGAATTGGAAGTGTTTTTAAATATAAACTCTTCTAGAAAAAGTAAAATTTATGTCGAATGCAAGTAGCAAAATCGACCCTACAATTGAATATTTAAGACTTTACATATCATGATGTCACGCAATCCATAATTCACGTCGCAAGAAAATGCTGCAAAGATTGATGAATCCTATAACTACTTTCATTAGCAATGCACCAAGTATTCAATGTTGAAGCTAAATTCATATTCACTCAATAAAGTTATTCATATGGCACTTGACTTTTGGCAAGAACCGATGTTTGGTGACAGCAAAATAACCAGCAAAGGAATTATTTGTCCTGATTAAAATAGGTTAGGTAGGTAATATAGTTATTATCAAATTTGCTTTGTGCAATGCCTAATAAAAAGTGGAAATATCACAAATACAATACAATT
This sequence comes from Olea europaea var. sylvestris, assembly GCF_002742605.1. NCBI lineage: Eukaryota > Viridiplantae > Streptophyta > Magnoliopsida > Lamiales > Oleaceae > Olea > Olea europaea. The sequence goes on along the minus strand of NC_036242.1, from coordinate 28,374,812 downwards.
TTATCAGAAGTGCACAAATTTACGAAAAGTTGTAAGCAACATGTACGAATACTGCACAAATTTAAGTAAAAACTTCAACTAAATAAGTCCAACATAACAACATATACACCAGACACAACACTATAACAACTAATATACCCAAACAACCAAAATAAAAAATAAAAATAAATCTACTGTTTACTAGAGGTACGTTTCAATCCAAACATCTTTCTGTATATGCCTTTACAAACTGTTATCACTATTCATCCGCTCTGTATATGTGAGTTAACTGGTTCATCATTTCAGATTTGTTATTGGTTTATCGTCTCAGAATCTTTTGTGATGGCTTTGGTTTTCATTTCAATACTATTTACTGTAGGCTCATTTCCTTTTGGAGTGATTTGGTTTTCTGTTCCATACTATTTATTGTAGGCTCATTTCGAGTTTGAATAATATCATCCTTGGACTTGAAAGAATTAGCACCCGAAAGAGTATTAGTTTGATTGATATTGTCCTCGATCTTGATAGAGTCATTGCCGGAACGAGATGCTGCACTATAAACAATTGAACTCGGAATAACTAAATCAGTAACCCCAAGTGTAACGTCTTTTGTTGATGGAAGAGATGATCCGTCAGAAGAATCATACTGTGAAGCAGTCTCATTATCTGATGACGTCGAAACCGCGTCAGTTCTAGACTGACTTGATTCTTTCCGGGAAAGTGCGTATTTCAAGCTTTTTCCATCATTCTTCAAAATGCCCTTGGCCATATCCTTCGCATTCCCTTTTTGTGGACTGTCTAGCCCATTTCATTCCCTATTCATAATCTTTTGGAGCCTTTGCAGAATGAGGAGTAGTAATGGTATCATCCACTATCCATTTCACACCAATTTCCTTGTTATTTAAGGCCCTAATATTAGCATGTGGAGATTTTACAGGTTCAGGCTCAATAAGACACCTGGATTTCTCCTTGGTTTGTGGGGTTCGTGGGCTCATGTGGAACACCGAGTTGAGTTTTCGTAAGCCCCTCCGAAATGGATTTTTTATTGAATGAGGTTTATTACTGTCCATATTTTCATCAGTGCTACTAGAGGTTGATGCTCGAGATCCAGCTGGATCACCACCTTTAGCCTGAACTTGTCCATCAAGGTGATGAGTTTCAAGGTGCCTACTCTTCCCCTTCCGTTGTGCAACCTCACTACCTGGCTGATGAACCCAAATCCCAGTCTTTTGTTGCCCTTCAATGTCCATTGGCTCAAACTTGTCCGCAACTTTGGGAGATTTCTCAGATAGTCTATAAGAGGAGCCTCTCTGAGAAGCATCATCTGTGATTGAATTTTCTTTTAGCACTTTGTCAATACTTTCTACATTACATGCATTTTCTGCACACTGCAAAATAATCATCGACTTCAGCATCTCAAAAGTCATACTGGATCATACATTTCGACCATAAACATAATTGTATATAACATTGCATTCGAGCACTTTAAGCCCATTTTATTCCAGATCAAGTCCCATCCGCTAGACCCTAATTACAGCTATCCAATATATACCATGAGCAATCAGATATAGAGCACTATGCTTCAATATCTCAAAATTAACCCTCCACATTAATTTCGGAGATCAACATATGCATGGTCAATGCCACAATTCATATGTTTACACTGTCTCTTTTAATGAAAGTAATCGTTGAGCAATGAATTCATTAATCAGAATTTCACATTTTCAACCCATCTCCAAAGTTCTAATGTGTCTTGATCATCGACAACTTGACACGTTCAGATTATGTGGGAAAATAATGTAAAGTAGCACTTCATAACTAATTTTTGCTCCCATAACTTCAAAAATATAGAAACAATTTGTTGGGCTAGAACAATGAACTTTAACATTGTATAGAAATAGAAATAAATTTTTGGTAATGAAATTCATGCGCTCATGAAAGTCATTATCCCAATTTATGCATGTCCAATGGCATCCCACAATCTAACCTTCAAACATTTTTTATTAACAAGCTTCCAGGTGTCTTTAAATTGTGAAGAACAAATTATGGTAAAATGATTAAATTAAACAAGTACCCAGAAATCATTTTTATTTTTTATTTTTTAAAGGAAATAACATGTTCAAGCTTAGTGTGACAGACTATTCTCTATGTATTAAACCAAAATAAGAAGTCTAAGTGTCAAAACCAAAATAAGAAGTCCTCAGTTGACACTTAGACGTGGAAATAATTTGCAATATAAAAAATAGCAACTCAATAAACATAACTGAAAAGATCCAACTAAGAAAAATAGTAGTCTAAATAACTTTTGAAATGTTCGAAAAAAGAAGAATATTGTTGTATACATATCATGTCATTCCTTTTTCTCATACTTTGATACCTTAAATCTTTGTTTACTGCTTAATACAATTGTTTGGGAGTGAAAGGAATCATTTTCAAGTTGCTGAATTTACAGGCGTAGACTAAAAATCTCGTGATTGCAATGGGTTTTACTCGAGGTGTGAAGCGTCCAATTGAAATGCTTTGTAAGAGACTGAATACTCCCGTTAATTGTAGCCATAGTTATTCTACTAGTCTAGTATACAGGGAAATGTCATGTACCATGTTCTTTGAAAATAAACCTATGGATACTTCCAATTATTCCAATCCAATGCATGGTATTGGAATCTTCTTTACTCGGAATTACTCCTCTCAAGCATCTGCACCAGAACAAATGAATCTGATAAAGCAGCTTAGGGAGAGAACAAGTGCTCCCATTAAAGATGTCAAGTCTGCACTTATTGCTTGCGATTGGGATATTGGCAAGTCTACAGTTTCCCACTTTAGTTTTATTTATTTAGTTAGTCATTTATTTTTTATTTTTTAGTTGTGCGCTTGTGTTAATTGATAATGAGTTGTATCGGATGACTACAGAGTCTGCACAGAAGGAATTAAGAAAAAGAGGGGTAGTTCTTGCATCAAAAAAGTCTTCTAGAATCGTAGCAGAGGGTTTGCTTGCTTTGGCACAGAACAAAGAGAAGGCTGTTGTTGTTGAACTCAATTGTGAAACTGACTTTGTTGCTAGGAATGAAATTTTTCAGTACATGGTTAGTGCTTCAATTGATTATTTGAGTTGCTGGAAAAATAATTATCAGTTGGGAATAGTATCTTTTGCTCAGGCAGCATATCAAATGCTTTTGTGGATGTTTTTTGATTCTGTATAATTGATATATATGTAGGCTTTATCTTTGGCAAAGTCAGCTTTGTTGCTTGAAGGATCGAAACAGTCTTCTTGTACTATGCCTGTTGGACCCGAGTGTCTTGAGGTGAGCATTCTTAAAATTTTTTTCTCCTTAAAATACTATCCATTTTTGTTTACGCAACCAGAGCATAATTTTGTCTTGCTTTCATTACCTTTATATTCTTTCTCATGATTTGTCTTAGCTTTTACATTCTCGGTATTAAGCATGCATTTCACTATCAACCTCCTTGTAACTTACATGCTCTTTCTAATGAAAGGATGCAAATTAGTTCTTCATTCTTGTTCCTCATTGCAACTTTAATCGACGATCCTGTAAAGGCTCTGACGTGTTCTTTGATTTTTATAGGATTTGATGATGAATCTTGAGCATCCTAAGTTAAATGGAGAAAAAACAGTTCAAAACGCAATTACAGAACTAGCTGCAATGATGGGAGAGAATGTCAGACTTGGAGGGGCTTTCGCAATGTTTGTGCCATCATATGGTGTCTTGTCTACTTATCTTCACCAGAGCTCCCAACCAGGTAATAGGGCTTCCATTCTTTTCTATGATTGACACTACAAGTTTTGCGTGCATGGAAAACACAATCATACCTCTTAATTCGTTGCCATGAAAAAGTATTTTGAGCTACTCATATAGATCTTGTTGGCTTCGTATTGGAGATTCAGGTGTAGGACGTATTGCAGGACTTTTATCACTCGAGGTAGAGGATCAAAATGCTCCAAGGGATGCTGTACAGCGGGTTGGATCAGAAATAGCAATGCATGTGGTGGCTGCAAAGCCACTGTTTTTGGCGAAGGAAGATGTTTCTTCTGATGCATTAGGCCATGAGCGTGAGATTCTCAAGTCTCAAGTATGTACTTGTATAAAAATTTAATTACAATTGCATCTCATCATGATCCACTGTGTCAATATTACTGTTAGGAATTTGACAATATTCAACATTGCATTTCGAAAGAACACAAAAGAAATTACCATATGTTCTCCTCACCTCTATGATTTGTAATATGGTATAATTCTTTTATTGCTTCTTTGGCACTGCTGTCTTTTCCTTCACACCAAGAATTTTAGGATTTTTATTAACATTTTATTTTAATTCAAACTCACATGCCGAACCCCTCAAAAGAGGTGCAAGAAGAAAAAGGCTTTGATGAATGAGGATGGTATTATTTTGTTTAGTATCGTCATCCGACAACGAAGCTTATTTGTCTATTTTTACACCTAGAACATGTACTTCCATTGAAGAAGACTCTTATCATTTGTTGCTCCTTATGTCCAGGCAGAAAGTACAGGGAAGTTGATGAGGACATCCTTATAGTTGGACTTTTATTATTGTTTCAGTTGGACTTTTATTTAGTTTACGTATTTTAATTGGGACTTAAATAATGGGCTTGGCCCTATATTTCTAGGTTTTTATTATTTAAACCTATCTTGGTTTGTAATTTTTAGTTGATGAATTTGATTAATTAAAGACTTGGCTTGCAGCCGTTTTCCCTCTTCCCCGCCTCTATATTCTTCTTCTCTTCCCTTCCCCATCTCTTCTTGTTATTTACTGATTTATCAATCTCCCTACATCAAATTGGTATCAGAGCAAAACTTGGGAATTTTCACTGCAACAGAAAGTTTTCCGGCTGCCTTACTGCCAAAGTCCAAAAATGGTATCACCAACACTGCCGCCGCTGCAACTCTTGCCATAAACCTGGGAAAACTTCTCCTCCATATTCAGCAATCAAGTTAAGTTCCCTCCAGTCTGCAGTTTCGTTCCCGAAGACTGCCCCATCGCCTCCAAACCAACTTTACAGACAGCAAAGTGGTTTCTTTCACCCTGCAGGCCGACCAAACCGTCCGGTAATCCCAAACTACGCAATCAACCCAACAATACAGAAAACCCCAACCATACAGAAAATCCAAACCCGCTCCTATCATCTTCAACACCCGAACACTACAGCCTCCATTCGTCGCCTCAAACCCGACCAAACCATCCAATTTTCATCTCCTCTATACGGAACCCCAGCCTCGCCGCCACCAACAGCCGCTAGTCCAGTAATCACCGGCCAAGCCCAACGTCGTTGCGACGTTCCTTGTCGGCCAGTCCAGTCGTCGGTTTCGACAGCCTTCAGCCACGACTCGTTCTAATGAAGTATGGGGTTAATTGGGTTATTACTTACGTGGTTGGGTTCTTAGTTATTGGGTTGGTTTATTGGATTAGTGATTAATTGATTTATTAATTAAGTGGGTTGGGTATTAGTTATCAATTAGGTTTTGGGTTAATTGGTTTAATAATTAAGTGGGTTGGGTTATTAGTCATCAATTGGGATTGGGATTGGGATTGGGATTGGGCTTGATTGAGATTTTGATTGTAATTTAGGCCCAAATTTGTGAAATGGGCTCATTTATTATTTTGTTATTCTGATTTTGTATTATTATTAAAAAAAACGAGAAAAAAGTCAAAAAAAAAAAAAAAGAAAAGAAAGAGCAAAAAAAAAAAAAAAAAAAAATCGTGAATTTTAAAT